>NC_052641.1:4848484-5151515 GCF_016161935.1 Mauremys reevesii | reverse complement strand
AAAACTGTTTACTGAAGGTTCAGTTTGCCTGGACAAACACTCAAAAGTCAAGAAATGCAAAAGCTGTGGCTCAACACACAACCTTAACTCTGCCCCCTTGGGCATATGTATTACAGTACCTGCTTGTACCAATGTAACTACTGTTCAAAAATTAAAAGGCACTGATCCTGGGAACACTTACACATAAGGGGGGACATGAGAGCAGTCTTCATATATTTGAAAGGCTGCCATAAAAAAGACGGAGAAAAGTTGTTCTCTCTTGCCACAGAGGGCAGGACAAGAGGCAATGGGTTCAAACTACAGCACAGAAGATTTAGATGAAATCTCAGGAAAAACTTTCTAGCTGTAAGAACAGTAGGACAATGGAACACACTGGCGAGGGAGGTTATGGAAGCTCCTTCACCGGAGGTGTTCAAAAGGAGGCTGGAGCCATCTGCCTTTGGTGGTTTAAACACAACAAATCCTGGCTCTTGGTAGGGGGTTAGACTAGGTGACCTCTGCGGTTCCTTCTAACCCTATGATTCTATCAGTAACTTTAAGCAAACCGAAGCCCCACTGCACTCACTGTGACTGCTCACGTGTGTAAGTGGGCATAAGCGTTTGCAGGTCTGGGGCCCAATACAGGATTAAAAAAAAAAATCATTATCTTAGGCCCCAAATCTGTAAAACTGTACACATATGCTTTGCACTGCTAGTTCTCTCACTGAAATGAAGGGATTAATGTGCAATGTCAAGTACATGCACAAATCTCTTCAGGACTGGTGCCTTATGTATATATATAGTATGTAAGAAAATAGGTACATGTATAGTAATATCAATTGTTTTTCTTAAACACTTACACTACAGAGCTCATCATCATAATGCCATAATATAGCTTTAGTGATATACTTCTTTTATAAAAAATAGATTTTCCCGTTAGACAGTATGCATTATAATGATTTTGCCATTGCAAATAAGCAGGTATTTACGCTCTTTGGACACCAATACACCTTTCAAGAAGCTGTTGCTAAGGGAAATACCCTCATAGAGTTGTAGTAGAAATGTGGATATTCTAATATTTCATGTTTTGGGGTTGTTGGTTTTTTTTTGTTATGCCAGTGTGTTACTTTCTCTCTCTCATCTTCAAACTTAATGCAGACATTACTTTGCAAAGAATCATGCATGTAATTCATTTACAATCCTTTTTGTATTTGTATTTAGAACTGAGTGAATAATTCACAACAAATACATTACTTGATTACTTTAACCTCTTTCTGTTTCTGGTGCATTACTGAAAGAATGCAGAGGCACTTCTGGCCAGAATATGCTTGCGTGAAAATTTAAAATTCAACCTTCACAGATATTTCAGTGGAACTACTCATATACCTAAAGTTAAGCACATTCAGAAATGCTTGCGGGATCAGGGCCTATATCACATACAGACAAGAGAGAAAAAGGAGGAAGGGCTGTTGCATAATACAATTTTATTAATTATTTATTCATTTAATTTTACTTACATTCCTTTTCTGTTTGTGTGGTTTAGACCTTGCCTACTCGTGCATTTTGTACTTTAACCCTTACAGAGTTTTTTTGTGTCCTTTTCATGACTAATGTTCATGGACTCCCCTTTCTTCCCTGACCTCACTAGTGCACACTAACAAAACGCAAGACAGAGATCTAAGGTTATAGAAAGAACGCTGTGTAATCTGAGAAACAGTAAACGACCATGCACTCAAAGTCTATCATAATCACATATATAGAGTAGAACCTGAGAATTACGAAGACCTCGGGAATGAAGGTTATCTGTAATACTGAATAAAACAGTTGTTTTTTCAAAAGTTTACAACTGAACATTGACTTAATACAGCTTTGAAACTTTACTATGCAGAAAAAAATTGCTTTTTTCCCCTCAATTTTTTTAGTAGTTTATTCTGTACTCTATTTGCGTGTGTGTGTGTATGTCTCTCTCTCTCTCTCTGCTGCTGCCTGATTGCGTACTTCCAGTTCCAAATGAGGCGTGTGATTGATTGGTCAGTTCGTAACTCTGGTGTTCATAACTCTGAGGTTCTCCTGTACAACGCAACATTAACTTTAGCATTTCCTGTCTTTTGAGGGCCTCACTGCAGAGCCTGACACCCCAATCCTTCGTTGTGCAGCCGGCAAGCAGACTGTGTAACCGCACAGAGTCCCACTGACGTCAATGGGGCCCCACCATGGGCACAGAAGCCCACCCCTGTGCTACACAACACAAGAGTGGGGCTCTAATGTTCTCTGTTTCTATGAATTTTAGAATTGCTTCTCTTTTTTAAAAAAAAGCAAAACCAGAAAGCAAGGGCTTTAATCTAGAAAGTTTTCTGGTTCTTCTCAAGCAAAGATGCTACCTGGAGATGAGTTCCTACTTAAGACAGTGTCTCTCGGGTGATCCACTTTGTTTAATATGGAGAAAATTGCCCTACTAGCATATTACAATGCACTGACAAGCTGCTGCTGATGAAACCCCCCCAACTGGATTTCTTTACTGAGATTCCATTCTGACCTAAACACTAAGCCAAGTCTGAAGAATATTAATCTTGGAGTTTTAAATTTATGACAGTTTAAATTAGCACTTTATCATGAAAGGCATCTTGCTTTACAACAATAAATCAGAAATCTTCAACTCAGTATGCCTGGTGATACATTTTCAAACATTTGTAAATATTGGACAAAAGTTTTCCACAGCTTGGCTTTACTTAGATTGTAAATTCTTTGGGGTAGGGGCTAGATCCCTGAGCGGATACAAAATTTGTATCCGCATCCAATCCACTATCTGCAAACATGGTCCACGGATGCAGATATCCACAGATTTGCAGGGCTCTAGATATAAAATTTGGATCTGCATCCATCCATGATCCAAACGTGGTCCATGGATACCTGCAGATTTGCAGGGCTCTAGTAGGGCCATCTTTTGCTTGGATAGCACCTAGCACAACGGGGCCTGGGTCAAGGACTATGGCTTCTAAGCACAATGGTAATACAAAGAATAAACACAGGAGGAAATAGCAGGTATCTTTTGCAATCTGAGGTCAAATTTTCAGAAGTACCTAAGGGCCAGATTTTAAAGGCATTTAGGCACCTAACTCCCATTGAAATCAGTGGCAGTTAGGCACCTAAACTCCTTTGAAAATCTGGCCCTAAATGATATCAGAACCTAAGTTCCATTTTCAGAAGTGACTTCGGCACTAGGACTCTACGGGTACGTCCACACTGCAAAGAAAAACCCGCAGCACTGAGTCTCAGAACCTGGGACAACTGATTCGGGCTCATGGGGCTCGGTCTGCAGGGACAAAAATAGCAGCGTCGACATTCAGGTGCAGGCTGGAGCCTGGACGACAAGGTCCCTTCCCGCCCCCTTGCTGGGTTTCAGAGAGTGGGCTCCAGCCGGAGCTGGAATGTCTACACTGGCATTTTTAGCCCTGTCGCCAAAGCCAGCTGACCCAGGCTCTGAGACTCAGCACCGCGAGTTTTTCTTTGCAGTGTCGACATACCCTTAGTCTCATTAAAAACCACCCGTGAAAGTTGGATTTAGGCGCCGAACATCTTATCTCATGGCTCTAGTTAGTACAAACGGGGCCTGCTACACAACACATGGGGAAAGCAGAGAGCCACTTGTGTTTCATTCATGCCCCATTAGACAGAAAAGAACAATTCTGAACATCACATACGCAATGTACACCCTCAATGTATCAGCGTCTCACTGCACAGCAACCTGCATCTACAAATGTTGCTCTATTATTCTGAAAAATATCAGGAGAAGTTTTAAAAAAACACAATTCCCCATCAGAACCCCCAACAAGAGACTCTGTGAAGCAAACGGGCCGGGTCTAACAGTTGACAACATTATGAAGTGGGGGCGGGGGGTTCACATCATCCAGCACTCCCCAGGGCATTTTGTGCCACCTTTTCACTTTAATTTATGACTAATCTCTCTAAAGGGGCTGCCTCTGCCTCCAGTCCAATCCCAGGTTCTGCATCTTGATGTGGATTTTATTCCTTCATCCCGATGACCAAATCAGGGCCTCTGCAGTGGTAGAAAGGAAATAAACATATGACCGACTGTTGTGAGGCCGAAGGTTGTTAAGTGGAGTCAGTCTATTACTGAGTGGCTCTTTGCTGCCCCACATTGGCCTGCCTAACCACAGGGGACAGGGGACTGTCCTCTCCTGTTCTCTGGAGCTGCCTGTCCTTTTCCTTCAACCTTTTCCCTCCAGTGACCTATTAGTGAGAGTCCTTCTTCTGTTCCTCTGAGCGTGTCTGAGGAGACTCACAGAAGATGAGGCTGACACAGAGAGGGAGCAGGCCTGGGACAGAGAGCAGGCTTCAGAGCTCCATCTCTCATGCTAAGGCACCCCATGCCTCCAGCCACAGTCAGAGGATGGGCAAGGTAGAGAACCAGGGATGGGAAGCTGTAACCAAAGATGAACCATTACTGGACAGAATGAAAGCTGATGGCAGAACTCCCACAGGGGTGTCAGATTCACTCCCATGAGTTCTAGTAGAACTCCAGCACTAGGTGTCAGGGACACTGGGCCCCACCATGAATGCCTCATTGGGGTGAAGCTATGCAGAGGCTAACAGGAGGCTGGAAACTATTTATCGATTACATAAAAAAAACCCCAAAAAACCCAACGACATTAAAGAATGTTACGGTTGCAAAGTCAAGCACTCAAAAGTTAGAAATACGAGACTCAAGCTTGCCCAGGCAGACTTTATTTGCCCCCATCCATAGGCATTATGGTGCAGTCTGTAATTACACAATCACATACGATTTTTCCATAGCAACTGAAAACAGGGCCTTAAATGGAAAATGTCAAGCAACCTTAACTATAATCATTCCTACCTGAGCCACTTGTAATTAATAACTTCAGGGCAACAAGAAATTGCAGAAAGTACTCTTGTTTAAAGACACTGACAGTTTCCCAATTCATTTTCACTAAAAAACAAAAACACATCCAAACCACCCCCAGCACTAAAAGGCATCTCCAGAACATAAGAATTCATATCTGCATCCATGCCTCTCTTTCAGCCCTCGTTCCCCTTTTGTCAGCCATGGAGACAGAACACCTACCAAGGAGAACACTCCCAACTCTCTCAAATGCTGCATGTCACAAGCATCGCCTAAATCACCCGTGCAAATGCAACTAACCGCACTGTTATCCCAGCCCACCTGAAAGCTTGTGATATCCATCACTCACTAGAGAAGGAAATTACAGTAATGTTCTGTGTGGGTCTTGAGCTGGTTTAAACCCATACAGCTCCACAGGCTTCAATGGAGCTCCACTGACACACTGGCCATCAGCGTCATTCGGTAGGCCAGTGTCATCCAGCTCCAATGGGCCCAGTGCACAATGTGCATAAGATAAATGATCACAGCTGAGTCTCTTCATTCTCCTTCCCTTAAACCTTATACCAGAACTTCAGCTGTGAACTGCAGCCTCAACAAGCCTGTGAACACCTCACATGGATTTTCCTTGGCATAAGTATAAATATCTTTCATAAGAGGTCTGCAATTCTTCCCCCACCATAGGGTCCCTGCCCCCGGTCAAAAAAAAAACATAGAAAAGGGAAATCTGAAAACGTGAGACCACCGCCTTAGATATTCCCTGAGAGATTCCAGCTCCTGCGTGACCCTCAGGATAGTCAAGCAGCCTATGGAACCAGTGCCACCCTTTTTCCTTTTACACTCACAAAGACTCCTTTAAAATTCCCCTCAGTATACATGCCAGTCCACTAATCATGCAGTAACTGCTCATAATGTTATTACAATCCTTGCTTGTGATCATTCTGCCATTAAGATAAGTTAGTGCTGACCTCTCCCTTATGGGGGCACATTGACAAGAGGCAGTTGGAGGATTCTAGTGGGCAGCCTTTCAAATATTAATTACAAAGTCAATGTGAATATATGGGGAATCCATCCTCTCTACTAAACTTGTTCTCTTGCCACTGAAGCAAACAGAGAATGTTTCAGGCAGTGAGATCGCTGCTGCTTCCAGAGGCAGTGAGAAAAACTCTACATTAAAAAATAACCCACCATAATGAAAATAAAGGGACTGAAAAAAGAAGACCCAAATCTCATCTCTGACAAGGCAGGGGGAAGAGCCCCATTCTAATCCAGGGACGAGCTTTCAGAACAAGGGCGGAATGAACACTTGGCAATGATGGCGAAGGTACAAATCAGAAAATATTAGGGCAAAAACAGAAGCCATGAAACCCCATCCAATGGCAGAATTGAGCCACCACACTTTCAGACGTGGAGGTAAGGAAATCTATACCACCTCCTAACGGAAAACTACTCTGTGTAGAAATAAACTCACGCTGCTATCCACTCACAGTCCTCCCTCTAACACATGGCTAACTAACAGCTTATCCCTGTGATTAGCATAATAATTAGATCTATTGAAAATTAGACACTGGCAGCTGGTTTATGATTATTTTTTAATTACCAATTCCTGTCCTGCATTGGGACAGTCTCTCCCTGCTGAGAGGGACAGCTCCCAACCATCTTCACTCCTGATGGCCTTTCATCATAACAAGTTGGGGACTGACAACACCATCCATTACATTCCTCCATAAAGCAGCATCTACTGCGTCACTACAGAACGTACACATTAAACACCCTTTAGAATCACATGGGCTGATCTTTAGTGCAAAACAGCAGGACCAATACAGGGCTACAGTAGTTCCTGGGGATGTGTGTTATTAAAACCCAGCGACAGCACGGAAAGGCTTATTTTAACATTTATATCTCGGATGTTCACAGGGAACTGTCAAGGTGACTTTAATCCAAAGTGATACATCTGTCTCCAACCCCTACATCTGTAGTACACTGAATATTTTTACACTTAATGCTGCACTTGGGGACACAATGCTGCACTTGGCAATTCTCCAGCAGTGCACACATTTGCATGTACAATCCGTGCTTGTTTGCACACACACATTTTCTATTAAATGGCTACATCACCTATTTGAATACATAAATCCAATTTACACATGCAAATAAAGCCCTATTTGAGTAGGCATCTGTCATAAAAGCAAATCAGTGGCCATAAACCAAGCTTCGGGATTGCAAAACAATATCAGCTCCGTCAGTGTGATTCTGCATCCGGCCTGGCATGCAGGCTTCATAGGGAAGGAGCAAAGGGTTTAAGATGCCCAAAGCCTGCTCTGTTATGTAGCAGTACACTAATGGGTCTGACCTGCACACCCAACCTTCCAGGACAGATGAAAAACCAAAGACCTGGAATCCTTACTATGCTCAAACCAGAAAATCCAAACCATTTGCAGCCTCTTATCAGAAATTGTTAAGATTGTGAGGGAAGGTTAGGCCTCGTGTCACGTAGGGCTATGTCCATGCTACAAAGTTTGGTTGACGCAAGTTGTCAGCATACAGCTGGCGAAGTTTGTGTCGGTGCCACACGTACTCACCAGGGACACTTGTGTCAGTGTACACTGGAATAAAGCCTAGTGTGCCGGGGTAAGTATCCCAGTGTGCCTCGCACCGCTGTCCTTCACAATCTCTTTCGTGGCATTTTCGCAGTACTTTGTGGCATAGTATCAAGTCAGCTAGGGATTTCTCTCACAGTTAGGGGGTCAAATTCTTATCATGCCACCTTCTACATCCCACAATACAGTTCATATCCCATCATTTGCGCACCTGTGAGGCGCTTTTCAGAGTCTGCCATCTCACTGCCAGACGCATGGAGCCTGCAGAGCTGAGCTCCATGCTTTGTGCTTTGCTAATACAGCATGCCTGATTCTCCACTATTTGCACAATTTGAGGCAGTACTGCTATGATCGGGATTGTGATGAGGATAGTATGGAGATGTCTGAGCACAATAACTGGAGGCTTATGGACACAGTGAACAATAATGCCAGGCTGCTGCTGGCATTCCTGGAGCAGCTCCACATGGTGGTGCACCATTTCTGGGCCCAAGAAATGAACACCAATTGGTGGGATTGCATCGTAATGCAGGCTTGGGACAACGCGGAGTGGCTGCAAAACTTTCAGATATGAAAGGCCCACGTTCTTGCCCTCCAATGCAGAGACACCAAAATCAGACCGGCATTGACAGTGGAGAAGTGAGCGGCAATCACACTACTGAAACTTGCAACACCAAATTGCTACCAACTAGTCAGTTCAAAAACATTTTGGATTTGGAAAATCCATAACGGGAGCTGTTGTGATGGTGGAAGGCCATTAAACGTCTCCTGCTACACAGTACACGAAACAGCGGATGGATTTGGGGTTCCCAAATTGCAGTGGAGCAATAGATGGTGCACACATCCCTATTTTGGCACCAGCCCACCTGCCTACAAACACATCAACAGACAGGGGCACTTTTCTATACTTAGTCAAGCTTTAGTGGAGCAGTAGAGATGCTTCACTGACATCAGAATGGGTTCAGTAAGAGAAGCCGTAGGATGCTCGCATTTAAAAAAAAAAAGCTCATAGACTCATAGACTTTAAGGTCAGAAGGGACCATTATGATCATCTAGTCTGACCTTCCACACAATGCAGGCCACAGAATCTCACCCATCCACTTCAATAACAAACCCCTAACCTATGTCTGAGTTACTGAAGTCCTCAAATTGTGGTTTGAAGACCTCAAGCTGCAGAGAATCCTCCAGCAAGTGATCAGTTAAACCCTGAGCATGTGAGCAAGACTCACCAGCCAGCACCCAGGAAAGAATTCTCTGTAGTAACTCAGATCCCACCCCATCACAGACCACTGGGCATACTTACCTGCTGATAATCAAAGATCAGTTGCCAAATTAATTGCCAAAATTAGGCTATCCCATCATGCCATCCCCTCCATAAACTTAGTCTTAAACCCAGATATGTCTTTTGCCCCCACTACTCCCCTTGGAAGACTGTTCCAGAACTTCACCCAGAGACATTCAAGCAGAGACATTTTTTTCCCAACAATCAGATTATCATTGGTGATGTTTAAAAGCCAACAGTGATTCTGGGGGATTCAGCCTACCCCTTGGAGGTAGCCATATGCTAGCCACCTCAACGGTGCCAAGGAAAGAGTCAACTACCAGTCCAACAGGTGCAAAATGGCTGTTGAATATGCTTTAGGTAGATTGACGGGATGCTGGCATTGTTTATTCACTATATAGGATCTCACTGAGAAAAACATCCCAGTGGTTATAGTTGCATGTTATGCACTACATAATACCTGTGAGGGAAAGGTGGGGAAAGCATGGACAGACAAGGTAGACCATCTGTCTGCTGCATCTGAACAGCCAGACACAAGAGCTACTAGAAGAGCCAACCGTGGAGCTATGCAGTTGAGGGAGGCTTTAAAGGAGCCTGTTAACAGGCTTTAAAGGAGCCTGTTAACAGCAGAGATCTCTGTTATGTACAAGAAATAGCATCTCTCTTGTGTACTGTAGAATATATATTGCTATGGATTCTGTAATACTTGGTGTAAATTTACAAAAGTGGTTGGGTCTTTGTCTCCCATTATGTATTCTGCAATGTGTGGTGTGAGTTAATAAAGATACTCTGACTTTCCAAAAATAGTGCTTTATTGTGTGCAAATCAGCAGTTATTAAAATTTAAGTGTAAACATACACATAAAAGGTTAAAAATAAACTTTTACCAACACTCTTAAGGGTGAGCACAGCTTACAATCCCAAGTGAAAGTGGAAGAAAACATTTATGTCCATGCAATGAAGTCCATTGTGGCTACATTCCCTCCCCAATCTGTAGTTTTCACAGGTCAGTATATATGCAGCTACGGTTCCCCTTGCTGATGCCAACATGGAGTGGCAGGGATAAGGATGTAGACCGTGGAGCCACATGGAACGTTGAGAATGAAAGGAACAGTGACCATGGACTTCTCCAAGATCTGCAAAGACTTCTGAATCTGGGATCTTTGGACTTGTAGATCAACCTTGGTCTGCAACATTTTCGTTTGTTACCTGCCCAAAACTGTTAGGTCCTGGTACATTTCCCTCCAAGCCCTTTGATCACAGTCTGAGGCAACTGTGGCACAAAGGATCTCACGGGACATCTCCTCCTTAGTGGTCTTCTTTCTCATGATCAGGGTGAACCCCTCAAGGCCCCCATGTCAGAAGCTGCTGATATAAACAGACAGATGCACCATTAGATTTACAGTCACAATGGAAAGGGAAAGAAAAGTCTAAAAACTCCCTTATTTCCAATAATACCCTTAATAAGAAACACTTATTGACAGTAGCTTTGGGGTGCCTCTCTACAGCACTGCTCTCCAGTTCCATGCCTGGTGAGTGCAACCTGGCTGGGAGGAGGGGGGATGGCCTGTTGCGGGTAGCTATAGAGTTAGTCTCCTCCCTAGGCACAAGGCAATGGTACTGAATATCGGTGCTATTTTCCACAGGCAGTGGGGATTTTGGCTGCTATCTCAATCCTGAGAGTAACAAAGGTCTGGAGAACACAGCTACTACTGGCACCCCCAAAGCCACTTCGGCCCATATGCCGCTTGCCTGTTTAATGCAATGGTGCCTGCCGAATTCATCATGGAGCGGCATGGGAAAGTGTCCTACCACAGAGGAAGAATCCCTACAAACCTTTTGGGGAGGACTGCAGAGCACCTCCATGAAAGTTTCATTGAGATCTTCCAAGAGGATAAAAGAGACATCCCTGTTCTCATAAACGGAGTACTTTGCATGCCCCCCCCCATCTAATCCAGAAATGAAAAATGGCTGCAGATTTTACTGGCGTACTGGACACTGGTCTGATGTGCACTGTGTAACCAGACTGCCACACAACTGTTCTTAGAACGTATTCCCCAACCTTTTATCTTCTAACCTTGTACCGGTAAAACAATGAAAAGCAGAGACCGGTCTTACCTTGCGAATGAGCCTGGCACCATTTTTAAATAATAATACCGGTAAATAAATAATAATAGGAGATATACCAATCTCCTAGAACTGGAAGGGACCTCGAAAGTTCATCGAGTCCAGCCCCCTGCCTTCACTAGCAGGACCAATTTTTGCCCCAGATCCCTAAGTGGCCCCCTCAAGGATTGAACTCACAACCCTGGGTTTAGCAGGCCAATGCTCAAACCACTGAGCTATCCCTCCCCCAAAGGCAGGAAGAAGGGGAATGGGGCGGGAGATGAGGTTTGAGGGAAAGGAGAAGTTTTTTAAAAGGCATTTTAAGGAATAATTCATGGACACCCTTACCCGACTTCCCTTCCCCTTTGTCAGTGGGCTGGACTCCAGTCGCCTGCTGGGACTGGTTAGCTTCCTGAGGCATTTCAAACAGTTCCTGGCTTGCAGCAGGGTTACAGTCCCCCAAAATGTCTCCACCCTCCTCCTTGCTGTTCACGGCAGGGGTATCCGTTCTGGGCTTCTCCAAGGTATCCAAAGTGATCTGTGGGGAGAGGGTGGGGTCTCCGCCAGGTATGGCACGCAGTTTGTTGTAAAAGCAGCAGGTCTGTGGGGCAGCACCAGATCTATAGTTGCCCTCCGTGGTTTTGTGGTATCCTTTGTGAAGGTCCTTCACTTTCACGTCGCCTGCTTCTGACTCCTGTCATGTCCCTTTGCCTGCATCTCCCATGCAAGCTGCTCGTAAATGTCAATGTTTCTATGGTGGGCTTGCCTCTTCTCCCCACGGGCCCAGGCGATCCAATGCTTCTTACCTACTCCAGGCAAGAGCATGCCCAGTAGCGTTCTGTGAGTGTGGATCTGGCATGATCGGATGCACACAACAAAGGTGAATTGGTAGGTGTGCTCAGTGTGTTCACCAAGGTGGGTAATCAGGATGAAGCATTTCAAAAGCACAAGGGGTGGGAGGGCTTAAAGAGGGGAGTGGGCTTCTGGTCTCTGTGACCCCTGGGCAGTGGAGTTCCGCACTGTTCATGGGAGATGGGAATTGTGGGACAGGTGCTGGAGGCCTGTGAGGGTTGACACAAGTAATGCAGTGTCTATATTCATGCTGCGTCAGCCTAAGTAGGTCAACTGGGGGTCTGCACCACTCGGGGAGGTACTGTCACTGTAATGGGCCACCCACATCGGCCAGAGACAAATCTGAGTATAGACACGTGCACAAACAGAGGGATGTAAATAGACTTATGTTGACTTTACTTTGTATTATAGACCAGACCTAGGTCTTGGAGCAGAAAGTCCCATGCCACCAGGCTGCAGAGACAAGTTTCTCAGTGCATGCCAGCTACTTATGCTCTCCATTGACCCCACGAGGGGTGTGATTAGAGAAGTAGACAAACTTATCTTCATTAAGTCTAGAGGCCTATGTGGAGTGGCGTATGATAGGTGCATACAGGACTTTGTTTCCTGGGAGCCCAGCAAGCCCATTTTGATTATTACCATTCCTTTTACAAACAAACCTTCTGCTAGATCACATCTGCCTCACAAGATCGTCTTGTGCAACTGATCTACCTGTGTGTACCCAGAGTTCAAACTGCTGGCTGCACCCCTGGGAAAGATGTACTAAAGGAAAATTTCTCTCTTACTATAGGTTTGTGCAACATGCAACACAATGAAGCCCTGATCTCACTGAGGTCTCTAGAAGCTTCTGTAATACAAATAAATAATAATAACGAAACCGACAAGGAGATTGATGTAACTAAACAGTGTAAAGGACAGACACACCAGAATGCACTGGAAAACCTGGGCTGGGAATATTTTTCCATAAACTCACTTCCTTTGACTAACCCAGGGAGTATCTCCATGCCAAATTTAAACTTTCTTTGTATTGGCTTAAGTGTATTTTTCTTTGAACTGTTTTTTGCTATTGAAAACAGCTGAACCATTTTTGCTCAAGCTTTCCCTAACTTTAGGCTCCCATTTTTGAAGATTTTGGCTTATCCAGACACAAAAAATTCACAATAACTTTGTGAATGTATTGAATGTTCAAATGAACTTCCATTCTCAGAAGTGAAGCAATTTTTGTTTTGAAGTGCCAAAGATTTTATGCCACTAACAGAAAAGATCTTAATCAAAATGAAATTTTAGTTTCTGGTGCTGCAAACACTTATGCACATGCAGTTGCGTTGAAGTCAATGGGCCATCTCGTGACTACTTTTATGTACTTGTTTAAATGTTGGTAGAATGATGGCTTCCAATTTGCAATATTTTGGTTTTTTGCCTTTAGCAGTTTTGTGAAATTCAAGATACCCTACCAGAAGTAGCATTTTAGAAAAAACAGGATTTAGAATATAGTTCATAACAAATTTTAATCTAAAGTCACAGGTGCTGGTTTCCAGACCCCACTTAGCCCCAAGCCATGCCCCCACTCCACTCCTTCCCCCAAACTCCCATCCACCTCTTCCCGCCCTCCCCCCTTCCTGTTCCCTTCTCCGCCCCATTCCGCCCCCTCTCCCAGGCTCAGCCCATCCTCGCTCCTCGCCGCCAGTGCCTCCTGCATGCCACGGAACAGCGAGGGCACTGGTGGGGGGGGGGGTGGAGTTTGGCTGCCGGTGAGTGCTAAGCACCCGCTAATTTTTTTCATGGGTGTTCCAGCCCTAGCACAAATGTTCAAATTAGTTTTAGAAAGCCTCAACCTGATTTAAATCAATGTGGTCTTTTTTAAATCATGAGATTTAAATCATGAATTAAATTAGTGACTTAAATTGCCTTAATTTAAATTGTTCCACCTTGGTTATATAAGCAACAGAGAAAGGCAAAATGTATTCCTTTCGGTCTCATGCTGCTCTTCCTAGTGTCTGAAAGAGAAGTGCAATAAAACTTCACGTGGAGAACTTTGCACACACAAAAAAAGTCCGTTATCAACTACTTCCTCACACAGTATAAAAGCAGGCAAACAACACGACCAGGCCATAGAGCAGAATTACCTGACTCAAGCAGTAACAATAGACAGTTTGAGTTTTATAGTGAAACAAATGGTATAAATGACTAAGATACAACAAATGGCATTTTTATAGAGGCAGTGTATGTGGATGGAAACATAGTTAATTTTTAAAATTACTTTTAACTTGGGGGGAGGAAGGAAAGTCACATGATTGTATTTCACAAATAATCCCATTTCTCTGGGTTTCCAGTTTCACTGGAAACTTCAGGGAAAACTGCCTCTGACGAGATTTAAAAACCAAAAATTTCCCAGCTAATAAAACAAACGTATCCAACAAGCTATAAATGCATGAGAAAAATTTAAATAAGGGCTTGTCTACATGCAAATTGTACCTAAAGGTATGTTGTGAAACCCAATTTAGTACAAAACAGTTTGGATTCAAACTAGGCTTATTTTGCTTTAGCGTAAAGTCAACTGGGAACAGTTTAAATTAAATCAAACTTAGCCACCCTTTAATCAAAATAAGAGCATCCCTCCACACATAGAGGTTTGCACCAGTTTATCTAAACCAATTTAACTAAACTTGTGCAAATTTGTGTGTAGATAACCCCAATAAAGGACTTGTTATGGACTTCCTGCCCTAAACTGGTTGAGTGTCTGGGTGACTTCATTATCCATGTGAAAACCACATTTCTAGAGAGCCGAGCATGTTATCAGAGCTCAGCTGGCCATATACTGAATCTCGGTTTTGTGCTGGGATTGAAGAGAAGAAGATGGGGGTGTGAGTGGAAACGAAAACTTGTCTGAACAGCTCATTATCCTGCTTTCATTAGAGGTCATGGTTCAAAACTATGCTGGTCTTTCCTCCGAGACTGGGTTTCAGATGGCTCTACGGATGTCTACAATGGAGTTGGAAGTGTCATGTGCAGCTTGGGTAAAAAGTCAGAAACAGTTAACAATTATAAACAGTTTAAAATGGAAGGTGCATCCCCAGCGGCACGGCTGGCGGGAGGGACTAGCCACATCAATATGTATCCAAGGTCTCGGATGGGATTGTATTTGGATGACTAGCCCATCTAGCTGCTGACACCGCTGGGGCTACACTTTATTCTTTGTGGGCTAGCTTGATCAGAGCTGGTGCAAGTAGGTCTACTCGAGTAGGAAATTACACCTCCAGCTCTAGTGTAGACGTCCTCTTAGGAAGAATGCTGGTCAGCTACTGAAGCACTGTAAGAATGACCTGGTGTGACATTACACATTTTGAACTCAACTACTGATATTGATGGGCTGTAAAAAAAACAACCCTTCCCTCCACTGAGCCAGTCTTACCTCTTCTGGAGCTTGCTGCAAGACCCATTTTTTCATGTAGGCACATTCCTAATGGGTGAGTGGGCCTTGCCTGGCTCCTGAATGCTGAGGACACTCAGCTCTCAATTTCTGTTTTATCAGACCCATCGAGTGCAGTTCACTACGTTTCCCAGTCTCTGGCTGAGACTGAAGATAGGATGAGAGCCATCTGGCTGAGACCCAGACTAGATATGAAAGAGATAAAGTTGTTGGACTGTAGCAAGCAACTGGAGGAGATGGCAGAGATGGTATCTATTCCCCACCATTTTTGTAACTCAAGTTTTCTAGCTGGGGTTTCTGATGGAACCTCCAAGGCTTCAGCTACTGTGGCCAGGAGTGTTAATCTCTATCTATAGAGACACCAGGGGGTGCTGAGGTAATATCTTTGTCTGGACAAGCTGCTGTCGGGGATGGGGAGGGAGAGAAAGAGAGAGAGAAGCTTTCGAGTTTACACAGAGCACTTCTTCAGGTCTGGACCCTGGGAAAGCTCAAAAGCTTGGTTCTTTCCCCAGAAGAAGCTGGTCCAATGAAAGATACCTCCCCCATCTTGTCTCTCTAATGTCCTGGAACCAACATGACTACAACAACACTGCATCTCTCTATCTATGACCAGTAAGGAGGCTGCAATCTCTTCTTTTCAATCCTTACCTCACCAGTTATCCAGGCCTTGTCACCTCCAGACCAGATTACAACAATGCTCTGTACTTGGGGATGACACTTGGAGATCAATGGGGAAATTAGACAAATGCAGAATGTAGCTGCATGAAGCACAGAACACTCGTACCCTATAGAGTTCAGGCTTCCAAAAGGTTTCCAATACATTTCCAGATGCAGTTCAGGTGGCTGGGTTTTACTTTTAAAGCCCTCCAAATAGTTCACCTCTTTAACCTAGCGCTTTCCTTACGTGACGATATGACAGTTGAGATGCACTGCACACATCAAGCCGACAATCAGTAGGACGTGTCTGTTTGTGTGCTGGGAGTAGGGCCCTTTCAGATGACAGCCCTCAACCTAGGAACATGTTCCAACCCCTTATATCCTGGTTATAGGTAACAATCCATTATATAGCGTGACGCACCAGTAATTTCATCTGAGACAAAAGCAAAAAACTCCCAGTGAAAACCATCTGACTCTTGGTAAAAGCAGCCTGGGCTCAGAAAGTTGGTCACCACTGTTGTGATAATCGGGCCTACAAATTTACCCTAATTGTGAGCTCAACTGTAAGATGCGAATGAAAGTTCATAAAATGTCACAATAACCTAGAATTGATGGCAAAAGGTACAAAAGCAAGACAGAAAGAGTGAATTAGTCCAAGAGTGAAAAAGGCTTCCTGATATCATCAAGGACTATGGTAAGATTATGTCTTGTAAACAAAAAAAGTGCAGGACTGGAAATCAATAGACCAAAATTGGTGTTTTGGAAATTATGCCTAATTGGTGAACAAAATAACGAGATGGCAGGCCATTCCGCCCATCACTCCTGTTTGGGATCTTTAAAGTAAGATTTTTGGGGGAGGAAATTAGAAGACAAAGCAGCTGTCTGCCAGCAACCACTGCAATGAGCTTCACCATCTTGGCTGTCAACCCCACCATCTCCTGAGACCCCAGGATCCACTGTTGTCATTGGAAGAGCAGCAAAGAGTCCTGTGGCACCTTATAGACTAACAGACGTATTGGAGCATGAGCTTTCGTGGGTGAATCCCCACTTCGTCATGCATGCGACGAAGTGGGGATTCACCCACGAAAGCTCATGCTCCAATACGTCTGTTAGTCTATAAGGTGCCACAGGACTCTTTGCTGCTTTTACAGATCCAGACTAACACAGCTACCCCTCTGATACTTGTTATCATTGGGCCTTTGTCATCCTGATCCGAAGAGATAACCATACCAGACCAGGCCACAGAGAGGGACCCAGATGATATCACCACCTCCACCAGCTTTGGCTAAATCCCAACCACCACCCGGGATGTGAGATTTCATCTTCCAACACTCCCTCCCCGTTGTGTCCATTCCCTTCCCCCACCTTATTTCTTCTCTTTCCTATCCCTCTACTGTTGCCTTCTGTCTAAAAAGAGTCTGGCTTAGCTGGCCAAGACTACATTTTGCAACACTGCTGGGAGCCTGTGCCCAGAAATGCAGCAAAAAGCAACGCTTTGAACAGCCCGATGCTGGTACAAGTCACCAGGTCTCAGACTGGGTGGTACAATCACATGCCATGCCTGTGTTTTTCCAGAAGTAGGGCTGCAAGTCAGAGTCAATCACAGAGACAGAAGCTGCATTTTCTCTCTTTTCTGTTCTTCTCTCTCCCCTTTCACGTGTGTTGGCTTTGTTTTGTCTTCTAGGAAATGGAATCGGACTTTAACAATAACAGAAAAACAGCATCTCCAGCCCATCTCTACTAACTTCTCTCTTCTCCAAAAGGCCAGTTATTGACATCTTTGATACTATTGGAGAGATTGTCAAACAAAGGTGGTTTTCCTTCTTAAAAGCTGTCTCCAGTCAAAGGGAACAAGAGAAAATAAAAGCCTCAACACTTTACATTTCAAATGCTTTAAGTGAGTTTCTTTCTTTTTTCTGTATCTTTAAAAGAAGTGTAAAGGATTTTTAATGGATTTTATCATGGTACTATTTGGGCTATGTCTCTGTATGCCATACCCCTAACCTTGCTAACATTGTTTAATGTTGGAAAGTGATAGAGTCACGTTAATACCTTTGACTCCTTGGGCCCATACAGTCCATCTAAAGTAATAAAAATCACCTGGAGCAGATCCACTGACCAGAACTGCATGGAACAGTAATAAACTAGTTCCTGGAGGAAATCTTCACAGAACTAGAACTTTAAATATGTGGAGAACACGCCATGCGGTGCAGAGCAGCTACCTCAATTCATGCCGGAGGTGGCTGTATTTCAGTGGTGAGCCACACAATCCCCATGTCATTCTGTATTTCTAAAATGTTTGGAAAGTGCTTTGGAGTCCTCCATAACTAACACCCCACTATAGAAACACACAATATTTCTGTTGTTGAGTTTAAATCAGAAGTAGATAATGGAAAACTAAACATTTGACAAACATATGAAAATCTAAAGCAGGAAATTTATATCTAGAATTAAAAACCTACGTGGTTTGAGAAATTACCGACTGTGTGGATGCACGTTAGACCACAATTAAATGGTGCTAAGTTAAAAGAGTACAAGAATGGCCTAGTGTGTGACCATGTGAGCAGGGGGTTGGACTAGACGACCTCCTGAGGTCTCTTCCAACCCTAATAGTCTATTATTCTATGTCTCCCTCTCGCGGCAGCTCTGGCATCACAGGACTAAAGAAGATGTAGTTACAATGCAAAAAGGTAACTGACAGACGGAAAAACAAAATAAGTGAAAATTCGTGTGACAGTCCCCACAGGGCTACCAAGCCTGGAGATACAAGGGTAAGCAAACATGTGAGAATCGTTAAATACATTTTGTACGTTGATAGCACTGCAAGGAGTGTAGAAGGGAAAAAAATATGATTTGCTTTACAGCCTCTAAGTTGAAAGGTAGGCAACACAAGGAAGCACAATCCCCCTCGGCTACTGAAGCAAACGAGAACACAGAACCACTTGCCAAACAAGGGAGTACAGTATGTCTGCAGAGGTTTCCACGTTAAAGGAGTCTTCTTGTCTTAAAGAGTTTAGAAACAGGCTAACAGAGAAACTAAGCAAACCTTTAACAATGGAAGTTTAACTAGAGGATGTTGCTTTCTCGCTCTCTTTTTCTGTTTGGCTGGTTTTATCAACAGTGTGGAATGATGGTAGTTTTAATTTGGAAAGGGAAAAGACAGTCAAACTAAACAGAGCTCCACAGACGAAGATGGGGGAGGGGAGGCACATAAAGCAGGACTTTTTTTTTTCCTCCAAACTTAAAAAGGCACAATAATTACAGAGGAAAAGAATATGGTCTAAGAAAGACTACCAAAAAGAAAAAAAAATTGAAGGAAAAAGAAAAGGTTGGGGAAAAAACCAGACAGACTGAAAGTAGAAATCTTAGAAATTCTTATTGCAAAATAACTCCTGGCCAGCCAACCGCAAACACTATAAATATCACAAGATCAACTCTTCAAGTAGATATAAATAAACAAAAAAACCTCTGAGATTTAAAAACAAAAAAACTCAGAGGCTCTCTGACAGCAAGGAAGGATGGATTTGCCTGTTTCCTTCAGAGCTGATGTCATTTGAAAAATGAAGGAACAGCAAAAAGAAAAAATGTTACTAGCTAAATTTTAAATCTGCTGTCACTCTCCTGAAAAATCTGAAACAATTCTGCTGGTATATTTTTTCCTCCTTATTTCTAAATACATGTGCATGAACAGGATCTTTGCTGCTCAGCTCTTTCTGTTGCCGATTCTCCATATGCGGCTACAACTTGTGTCTGTGACCTCACGATCATCTCCCCTGCTTCTATCAGTGAATCATCAATACAGCTGGGTGACATTTTTCGGATGAATAGTTTATTCACAGAAAAATGCAGTTTTGGTCCACCACAACCCATAATAAATTATTTCAGTGGATAATTACCTTCACTGTTAAGAAATTGAACCTTATTCATAGTCTGAATTTGTCTAGCTTCAAGGCTGAAGGATGGGTTCCCCAGAAACTCCATACTTCTCTACTGTGGCCCAGATGGAGCTGAGTTTCCCTGGAGACCTAAATGTGGGATCTGAGGGGAAGGGGGCTGTTATAGAAGTGGCTGCAGGGGGAGGGAGATGGGCCCAAAGACCCCTCACTGCATTCTCTGGCACTGGCAGAATCCACAGCATGTCTAATGCCCTCCATCTGTGACCTGCAGGGAAGCAGAAGGGAAGGAGGCAGCTGAGCTTCACAGTCAGAGGCTGGTGTGAGCTATCGTGACTGGTGCAATCCCACCTAGATCGAGTCGTGAAGGAAACTGCTCTCTGCTTCAGAGCCGGGGACTCCCGAGTGAGACACTTGCTAGCGGAGTGGGAGGTGGGTGGGGGGCGGGTGCAGGAGAGACAAACCCTTTCTCTGCCTCTGCAGGGGCGCCAGCTGCTGCAAGCACCGCATCAGGGGAGTGGAGCTGAGGGGACAATCTCCCCAAAAATCCAGTGCAGCCTTGGGGCACAGGTGGAAATCAGACAAACATATTGTTGAACCAAACTACTAGTCTGAAAACTTCAAATACGGTTTGGAATTTCCCTCTACAACAGGGAGGGCTGGCGGAGACACTGGCCACGTGGGCGGCAGATAAAACTGAAGTGAACTTCAAGGGGACAAGGCACTCACCTGTTGCCAGGGACTGGCAGATCTGGTGCTGCCCTCAAACTGCAAACAGGATGACATACCCATTATGACAGATCTACGGACCTCAGCAGGAAGATTAAATCAGTTGATGGGCTTTTTCTTCCTCTGGATCTGCTGCTGGAAGAGGTGGCCCAGCAGTGACTTGAATAATAGAATATCAGTCCAACCCCCTGCTCAAAGCAGGACCAAACCCCAACTAAATCATCCCAGCCAGGGCTTTGTCAAGCCTGACCTTAAAAACCACCTCCCTAGGGAACCCATTCCAGTGCTTTCCCACCCTCCTAGTGAATTTTTTTTTCCTAACATCCAACCTAAACCTCCCCCACTGCAATTTGAGACCATTACTCCTTGTTCTGTCATCTGCTACCACTGAGAACAGTCTAGATCCATCCTCTTTGGAACCCCCTTTCAGGTAGTTGAAAGCAGCTATCAAATCCCACCTCATTCTTCTCTTCTGCAAACTAAACAATCCCAGTTCCCTCAGCCTCTCCTCATAAGTCATGTGCTCCAGACCCCTAATCATTTTTGTTGCCCTCTGCTGGACTCTTTCCAACTTTTCCACATCCTTCTTGTAGTGTGGGGCCCAAAGCTGGACACAGTACTCCAGATGAGGCCTCACCAATGTCGAATAGAGGGGAATGATCATGTCCCTCGATCTGCTGGCAATGCCCCTACTTACACAGCCCCAAATGCCGTTAGCCTTCTTGGCAACAAGGGCACACTGTTGATTCATATCCAGCTTCTCGTCCACTGTAACCCCTAGGTCCTTTTCTGCAGAACTGCTGCCTAGACATACGGTCCCTAGTCTGTAAAAGTGAATGGGATTCTTCCGTCCTAAGTGCAAGACTCTGCACTTGTCCTTGTTGAACTTGATAAGGTTTCTTTTGGCCCAATCCTCTAATTTGTCTAGGTCTCTCTGTACCCTATCCCAACTCTCCAGCGTATCTACCATTCCTCCCAGTTTAGTGTCATCTGCAAACTCGCTGAGGGTACAATCCACGCCATCCTCCAGATCATTAATGAAGCTATTGAACAAAACCGGCCCCAGGACCGACCCTTGGGGCACTCCACTTGAAACTGGCTGCCAACTAGACATGGAGTCATTGACCATTACCCGTTGAGCCTGACGATCTAGCCAGCTTTCTATCCACCTTACAGTCCATTCATCCAGCCCATACGTCTTTAACTTGCTGGCAAGAATACTGTGGGACTTGTTGCCTCTCACTACTTAATGCTTAAGAGGGATATAGGATGCCCCCCTAAGATGCATGGGATGCAGGGTCCCAAGAGGTCACATGCTTTGCTTGATATATATATTCAAAGAGTTTGAAGCAGCAGATTGTGATAATGAAACAATCAAACATGCATACAAATAGGCAAAAGGAGCCTAAAAAGGCAGTTGCTGAGACAAGAATGGAGGCTGAAAAGGAAACAAAGAGGAAGATGGAGGAAGATGACAGTAGGAAATTGTTTTTTGGGTTGGAAAAAATGGAATGAAACACAAGAAGTGAAGAACTTTTTGTGTGATGGATGGGAACTGCATGGTGACTAACCCTAAAGAGGTGGTAGAAGAATGTAAAAAATATTTTCAAAACCTGTTAAAATAAGGAGAGAGAATTATAAGTGCAAGCACCGTCAACAATTATAGGGAAGCCTCAGAAGGTATCAATCTCTGTAGAGATAGGACAGGGGTTCTCAAACTGGGAGTCGGGACCCCTCAGGGAGTCGCGAGGTTATTACATGGGGGGTCACGAGCTGTCAGCCTCCACCCCAAACCCCGCTTTGCCTCCAGCATTTATAATGGTGTTAAATATATATAAAAGTGTTTTTAATGTATAAGGGGGGTTGCACTCAGAGGCTTGCTATGTGAAAGGGTTCACCAGTTCGAAAGTCTGACACTAAACTTGGAGGAGTGGTAGATACGCTGGAGGGTAGGGATAGGATACAGAGGGACCTAGACAAATTAGAGGATTTGGGCCAAAAGAAACCTGATGAGGTTCAACAAGGACAAGTGCAGAGTCCTGCACTTAGGATGGAAGAATCCCATTCACTGTTACAGATTAGGGACCGAATGGCTAGGAAGCAGTTCTGCAGAAAAGGACCTAGGGGTTACAGTGGATGAGAAGCTGGATATGAGTCAGCTGTGTGCCCTTGTTGCCAAGAAGGCTAATGGCATTTTGGGATGTATAAGTAGGGGCATTGCCAGCAGATCAAGGGATGTGATCACTCCCCTCTATTCGACATTGGTGAGGCCTCATCTGGAATACTGTGTTCAGTTTTGGGCCCCACACTACAAGGAGGATGTGGAAAAATTGGAAGGAGTCCAACAGAGGGCAACAAAAATGATTAGGGGTCTGGAGCACATGACTTATAAGGAGAGGCTGAGGGAACTGGGATTGTTTAGTCCGCAGAAGAGAAGAATGAGGGGGGATTTGATAGCTGCTTTCAACTACCTGAAAAAGGGTTCTAAAGAGGATGGATCTAGACTGTTCTCAGTGGTACCCGATGACAGAACAAGGAGTAATGGTCTCAAGTTGCAGTGGGGGAGGTTTAGGTTGGATATTAGGAAAAACTTTTTCACTCAGAGAGTGGTGAAACACTGAAATGGGTTCCCTCGGGAGGTGGTGGAATCTCCTTCCTTAGAGGTTTTTAAGGTCAGGCTTGACAAAGCCCTGGCTGGGATGATTTAGTTGGGAATTGGTCCTGCTTTGAGCAGGGGGTTGGACTAGATGACCTCCTGAGGTCCCTTCCAACCCTGATATTCTATGATTCTATGATTCTATAACCCCTGAGATAGAAGAAGCATTGAATAAGATGAAGAATGGTAAAGCAGCTGGTGAAGATGAGATAACTGTTGATGTGATCAAGGTACCTGCAGATACTGGAGTAACATGGCTTCATATATTATGTGTTTGCTAATATCACACAAGCACATCAGAAAACTGGAGAATGGGACTGATTGGGCCCCTTTGGAAGGGTAAGAGTGATGTAAACGATCCAAACTCCTATCTGGGGTCACCTTGCTAAGTCAGCCTCTTAAAGTCTTAAAGTTCTGGTGGCAAGGTTGAGGTGGGTGAAGGAAAAATACAGAAAAGCAACATGGCTTTAGGAAGGGAAGAAGTACTATTCACGCAATATTTGCAATGAAACAGAGGTTTGAGAGCATGATAAATGGAGGACGTAACTGCTATCTATGTAGTATTTATTGATCTTGAGAAAGCATACGACTTGGTTCAGCAAGAGCTGGTGTTTGGATTATTGAGATGGGGTGGGAGGGGGAAGTCAAAAAGAGGAGATGGTAGAGTGGCTGTATCGAGTGCAGTGTGCCGAGTCCACTTCTCTTCCTCTTAGTTATGGAGTTAATTAGTAGGATCATCAACCCTGCAGAGACATGGCAAAAACTAATGTATGCTGACAATCTGGCCCTTGTGGCTGACATCAAAGAGGAATTGGTAAATACGGTATCAGGGTGGGCATCTGTATTTGAAGACCACAATTTGAAGGTAATTCAAAGACAACTGAAGTTATACAAGTAAGAAAGTTGGAAGAAGAGCTGTTGTCTGAAGTTTCAGAAGAGAAGCAGAATTAGAAGAAAAAAATTGTCTACTTGGGAAGAACTCTTAGTGTCATTGGAAAGACATCTGGAGAACTGAAAAGAAGAACTCAATGTACATAGCCAACAGTGAAAAAGGTGGCAATAAATACAGTCACACTGGTAATTTTGTAACAAACAGAAAGGAAAATTGTATATCCTGTATGCATTTGTCCCTGCGGGTCTTATGAAGATGGAAAAAAAGAAGATATGTGCAATGTTCTTGGATTCTCCTGTTGCTTTGACAGATGAGTGTTCAGCTGGTGTTGACTTAAGTTCTGGGTTTATTAGTTTTTACGGCTTCTCACATGGCAAGCGAATCCGATCCTGGATTTGCAAATACAGAAGAATGTTTTGCAAGTATAGTTGCTATTACAGGGAGGATTTGAGGTACTGGTCTTCCAACATGTTCTCTTCTCCTGCAGAGACCTCACACGCGCGACTTCGCAATAGTGGACAGGGACTGGTGGAACACACCTCTCCATCTAGGTCAGCCCAGTGCAACAAGTTCCCAGGTTTTAGTGTCTATCTTGCATGCTTTGATGTTGACCTTCAAGATGTCCTTATATCTAAGCATGGGTTGACCCTTAGAGCAGGTTCTCATGTTCAGCTGGCTGTAGAGCACCCCTTTTGGTATAAAGGAAACCTCCATGTGGACAATATGTCTGACCCAGTGAAGTTGAGCCCTGATGACCATTTTCGCAATGCCAGAGATTTGCCACCTCTCAAGGACTTCAGTGCTGGGGATCCTGTCCTGCATCTTGATGTTGAAGATGGATCTTAGGCAGCAAACCTGGAAGTTCTCCAGGTGTTTGATGTGGTACCAGTAGAGCATCCATGTCTTGCAGCTGTAAAGGAATAAGGTGAGTACAACAGCATGATGGATTTTTATCTTGGTTCTGAGGCAGACTCCACATTCCCTCCAGAGCCTATTTGGGAGCCTGCCAAATGCCAAGCTGGTCTTTGCCAGGCACTGAATGATCTCACCATCCACCATGGCATTACTGGAAAGTGTGCTTCCCACATAGCAGAATTTCCTAACCAAGTTGGCAGGTGCCTTGTCGATTATGACAATGGAATCATGGTGTTCGTAATGCCAGCAGTCTGGTGCTGCTTGGTGCAGGACCTCCTGTCTTTTTCAGGCTGATGGTAAAACCGAAGCATTTTGAGGCACAGGTCCACAATAAGCTGAACGTCTTCGAGTGTGTGAGCAATGAGGGCACATTCGTCAGCAAACAGGAGCTCTCTTAATAGCTGTTTGATTACCTTGGTGCACACCCTCAGTCACCATCAATTGAACAGACCCCTATGCAATCTAAACCAGATAGGTATGCCTCAGTCCAAGTCCTGGAATGCCAACAAGAGCATGGCTGAAAAGACAAGGGCAAAGAGCCATGACTCATCCTTGTTTGGTGCCACTGGTGACAGGGAAAGCGTCTGATGAATCACCACGCTCCATCGTCTTGGCCATCATGCCACCATGAACTGAGTGGATGACAGCAATCATCTTCTCTGGGCAGCCAAATTTATGAAGGAGTTTCCATGGGCCCTTGTGATTCACCATGTCAAAGGCTTTGGTCATGTCAACAAAAAGCATGTACAGAACCTTGTTCTGTTCATGAGCCTTCTCTTATATTTGTTGGGCTGCAAAAAAAAAAATCCCGTCCATGCTGCCACAGCCAGCACAAAAGCCACACACACTGACTCTGGATACACCAAGTCCACCAGTAGTGGCACAAGCCTGTTGAGGACTGTGAAAGGGTCTTCCCTGCTATAGACAACAGTGAGATTCTGTGATGGTTGGCACAGGTAGATATACTCTTCTTTTTCTATGGATGGACTATGAAAGCATCCTTATACTCCTGGGCACAGTACACTATTCCCATAAAGTCTTGAGTGGTGATGAGTTTCTGACCCAGTGGGCAGCTCCACATTTGTACAGTTCAGCCTGAAGACTTGCCCATGTACCGCTGCTTGATGGCCTTAGTAATCTCCTCCAAAGAAGGGTCCATGGACAGCTCCTCCAGGACAGGACATTGCGCAGTGAGTCAATAACTTCATCAGACATAATGGATTGACAGTTCAGGAGACTATCAGTGCTCTGCCCAGTGAGAGAAAATATCCCCTTTGTCTGTGAACAGCCAGTTACCATCTGCTGTGAGGACAGGGGCTGTACACCTGGATTATGGGCCATACATAGCACGGATACCTTCATAGAAGGCCTTCATGTCATGCTAGTCAGCTGCTTCCTGCAGTTCTAATGCCTTCTGCTCCCACCAGTC
The DNA here is from genome assembly GCF_016161935.1 of Mauremys reevesii. Taxonomy (NCBI): domain Eukaryota; kingdom Metazoa; phylum Chordata; order Testudines; family Geoemydidae; genus Mauremys; species Mauremys reevesii. The sequence continues at coordinate 5,125,220 of NC_052641.1, read as the reverse complement.
GTTCTTCATTAGCCTCGGGTTTGTAGCGCACATGTAATAGAAAATAATATATTGAGGAGAATGTCCGGCAAGTGGAGGGTAGACAGAGTGCGCAAGGAAGAAATTAGGGGGAAGATGAACTTGGGGCTCTCAGGCCAGAGAGTGCACATTTGAGGTGAGCTAGACATGTGAAAAGAATGGGAGAAGAACAATCAGAAAAGAAAGCCTGAGAGGACAAGGATAGCATGAAAGGATGTGGAAGACTGAAGATATGGTGGAAAGAGTCTGTCAAGAGAAGTCTGAAGAGAAAAGGACTGGAAGACCTATGAACGTAGACTATAGACTGGAAGAAGTAACAAAGAATCCTGGGCACCTCCAACCCCAGGCAAAGAAGAAAAGTAGTCGAGAAATATATATAAGTACTTAATTCTGTCCCTAAATATTAATCTCTGTAAAGCTGTGCCCGGGGAGAATAGTGTTTGTCCACTCAGTAATGTGCCAGCAGAAGGAAGAGATGATCATTCACCTTGCTTCAGTTATTGTACACTGCGATCTACACAAAGAATAGTTATTTGGGTTCTTTAATTTTTTAGCTGCAGAAGTGGATTTTTTTAAAGGTATTTAGTATTCAAAGAACACAGTGTACTACATCAAAATAAGTCTTCAGAAAGGACAAATTCTGGGCCTCGATTGTGCAACAATGTGTAATAAATTTACTATGCTGAACCTCTTGCAAACCTCCTAAGCCTAACAACTAATTTCTACACATGACTTTTAAAATGTCCTGTGATCAAAAGTATTGGAAGCCAAATGCCTTTATGATTCTGAAGAGGATTTGGAAATGAAGTGATCAGGATTTTGCAATAAATTATATATAGTAAAAACACTGTCCCCTCATGTACTTGCTGAGTCTACATGACAGATGTTATTTCAAAAAGAGAAATTTTGAAGGAGAAAAAAAATCTTACTCCATCTACTTCCTTCACTGACTTGCCCAGTGGTAGTTTTTGAAGCAATGTACCAACATCCTTTGATTAGTATGTATGCCTTTGACTCCATCTCTGAACAGCTCATTTAGAATTTCCCAGTATGAAAATACAGATAGTGGAAGACTGGATGTATCAAAGATCAGGAATGATATAGGGAGTCTGTGATTTCTAATTTACTAGTTTCAGCCTTGCCCAGGTTCAGCAGAGATTAAAAATTCTTACAATCTAGTGGCTATTTGTTGGTCTTCAAAAAGTTAACCTGGGAGTCCTCAGTTTTTATCCCAGTTAATGGATGTCCAGTTCACAAAGCCACTGCTACAAATAGCACTACCTGACAGTATCCTTGGTGGTGGTTTGTGTAGAGCAGCCAATGACTGAATAATCCATGGAGAAGAACTCTTATGAACCCGAATGGTGCTCTCTGTGCTGGTAGGGGAGAGCCCTAGTGATGCAGTGTGGCAAAACTTGTTTCAGATTTCAGACACGAAATAATTTTTAAGTATCTCCCTGTCTAGGGATTTACTGTCTCCCCCATAACTGTGGTATCTGGGCACTGACAATGGTCAAGACAGTGACTGGTTGTGCAACCACAGCAACTCTCGTGTGCTGTTTAACAGCTCTTGCACAGCCTAGGACATCACTGACTTTATTGAAAGGTCAGTGGTGGCCACGACAACAAGTTATCCTTAGCTCTTTTTGAGAAGGATACGTACTAGTTACCATTTACTACTTCCACCTCGACAGTCCACAAAAGAGTGGGCAAAGGGAGCTCAAGTCCGCCATCTCATTGGAAGACTGGCACCTTACAAAATTACAAAATCCAACTCTGTAGCTAGTAAAATCAATCTGTAACCCAAAAGGCAAAGCAAACGCAGGATCCTTCTCCAATTACTGACATCTGTAATTCAATTTAACTGAGGTCAAATCATTTTAATTTTCTTTCGCCAATAACAAAAACAATTGGTATCTGCAACATAGGATGGCCTCTCCATCCCAATATGAATTCTGGTTACACTCCTTAAAGTGGCCGTAATACACCTTTTCCAACAAGAAACACACCTAAAGAATCTAGCATTTCTTCTGTGCCCTAAAGAAAAAATAAATCAAATCCAAAAACACTTTACATATGAGGAAACTGCCACAACAGAAAAAGGTTAGACATTTAAACAGTCACGTCAAACAAGACAGAATGAGCAAAACCAACCCCTTGGGCTGAACCAAAAGCTTCAAAAAAACTACTCTAGGGAAGATTTTGGCACAGTTCAGCCAAGAATATTTCCATCCTATAGAATGAGGATTCACTTGTGCGGATGCACACGCACAAGCCCTGAACAGAGACAGAATGACTAAGTTGTCCCTAGCTATATCTTAGGACTTGTCCAGATGGCGAGCTGGTGTGTGGCAAGCTGGAGTGTAAATCTAGAGCCTGCCATGCACTAACTGGCCATCTGGACCCTTGCTAATGCACACTAAAAGCACTCTAGTGAGCATTGGCCTCTGCACGGGAACAGTTAGTGCATGGCACACTAATGCAAACTGTAGATTTACACCCTAGCTTGCTGCACGCTAACTCTTCATCATCTAGACAAGCCCTTATTTAAACCTGATCATTAGGCCCTCATCCTGCAAACTCAGGTTTATGGGTAATTTCACATGTGTGAGTAGCACCCCTTAGTTCAATGAGACTTCTCACATAAATAAAGTTAAGCATGTGTGTAAAATTTTGCAGGAATGGGGCCTTAAAATAGCTAAGCTTTTTTTTTTAAACTGTGGCTGTTTTAATAGTTACATTTCAGTGAAATGTTTCAGATGAGATAATTTTCCATTGTATTTTATACTTTACAAATGAAGTGAAAATTAATGAATGGCACCGATGCATGAGTAAATTAATGAGTGCACTGATGCAAAAAAGTTTACAGAAATTTTAATAAAAATCACAGCTCCAATAAAAGTGATGAGAAACTTAGGGCTAAAAATCAGCTGCCTGACATGTGGCAACTAATTTATTGCCATTAATACTATACAAGCATACATAATTTTCAACATAATTTTCCTAATTTTCCAAAGAGCTCAGCAACTAGTCGCTCCCACTGAAGAACAAGTGGATGTTAGACTCTGGAAAAACTGGACCAAAATTTCTAGAGAATTAAACCAAATTGTTCACATATGGGGGAGGCGGATTCACAGAACATATAAGCTCCTGGGCACAAACCAGCTTTATGCAAAATTTAATGAAAAACAGATTTAACCCTCTGGATGCTGCAGACACTTAGGCACGCATTCTCCTAAGCATTTATTTGGCTGTCTCTCTGGAAAATGATGGCTATATGACTTCATCAAAAAGGATTTTAAATGTTTTTTGCAAGTTATAGCACAGTTCTAAATAGAAGAGGTTTAAAATGCAACCTTCAACAGGATTTGAATTCAACACCTTTGAAATACACAGTAAAGATGTTTTATACATTAAACCACATAGACTATTTGCACCTACGGGAATTTAAAAGAACTCTCAGAGCCCATATTGTTCAATGAATAATACTTTTCACTTCTATAGTGCCTATAATAACAGAAACCTAAAGCATTCCACAAACGTTCACTACTAATGTCTCATAATAATATATTATAACCATTTTACACAGAGAGAAAAACAGGCAAAAAGACATTAAGTGATCAAATGAGTCCGTGCTAGGAACAGGATTAGATTCTAAGGTCCTGATCCTACAATATGATCAATACACTTAGCAAACTCCACAAAAGGTACAAGGAGCTGCCTGCATAGCTCAGGCTGCAGGATCAGGGCCCAAATATCCTGCATTTCAATCCTGTGTTATAACCTTTTCTGAATGAACAAGAAATACTGAAAACGATTATTTTTTTTAAATTGTTACTATAGTCACTGGCATGTCAAAGTGCATTGCCTAGTTCTTAGAAAGCTCTCCATGAATTCTTTGATTCAACAAAAAGTGAGAAGACGGTGAAGAATTTTCCTACCTTATAGCTATAAGCATCTCCATACATTTTTGTGCCTATCAAATAGATTTTTGTGGGTGTGATCTTAGTGTGATTAGCTCTGTACAAAACCACACATGGAATGAAAGTTACAATGCTCATTGTCATCAGCATATTAGCTCTGATTCCCTTTTGAATCTGGCTCTGCATAGATAGTAAAGGAGCTTCGCTAACTTGGCATCAACTCAGTACCATAATTCTCCATCAACATTATTTTCCAATGCTCTACTTTTTCCCCTCATACATATGGTAAGAAGGCAGTTTGTGGACTCAGCATATTGGTCTCTTGTGACTAATTGCCTAGGTACTAAAAAAAGAAAAACCTATCATACCACAGCTAGGCAGCCACTACATTGCAATATTAAGTGGACGTATTCTAGTCTCCTGGGATTCCCCTAAGTTTGTAATCTAAAAAGGTTTTTGAAAGAGGACATTTAGAAGACAAATACCTCCAAATCTGCTGCAAGCCTATACAACGGTGACCCCAAGGCTTACTCACTGCCACTAGTGAACCAACCCCAACCTCTCTGCAAGTTAACAAAGAGGTATCAAAATATCTTGAAATGATAAGAAAAGGTTTTGTGTCTAGATATGTTGCTTTTTCCCTTTGTTTCTCCCCTACACCAGTTAAAATGAGCATTAAGGGATATAATTATGTTGTTAGCTTAATTGCCTATTTAAAGCAGAATCTACAGGGGTTTACTGCAAGATTTGAAAGGGGTGGGGGAAAGGAAATTGGGATAATGGAAACAATTTTAAAACAATCTCTGATGGAAGAGAGAAAGTTTGGGGTGTCAGGTGGGGCTCCTGACACAGCCCCAGAGTTGCTTTCCGGTGAAAGACTGTGAAAACGCATGATGTCAGGCCATTTCTCATCAGCAGAGTCTAATTTTGGAGAATTTGACCTAATTAATAATTAAACACCACAAAAAACCACCCCTTGTTCAGACGTGAAACCTTAATGCTATTATTGGCATGACACACTTAAGCACAGGATAGTAGCCGTTATCCCACATATGCACAGCACCGTAGAAACCAGCAGAAAGGGAAAACTCTCCACTTCCAGGCCAAACAGTAGCTTCACCTGCTCAGAGGGGCGTGGGAAAGGAAATGAGACACCCACCAGGCCCTTGTTCCCTTAGCCTGTCTGTCTTCTACAAGAAACTAGAGCCAACATGTTAATGCTGAAGAGGATGGCCCATGTCCTTATAGACCAACCCATCCTTCCCCTCATGCCTTGAATACTGAACAGTTTACGGTAAATTACTGTATTTAACAAAAACCTCCTAAGAATAAGAAGATTTCCATGTTTGTAAAGCCTCATTAAATTAAATTTTATGCCAGACCAAAAAAAGCACAGAGCAGGCTCTTCTCAAGCAGAGCAGAGCAGAGTGCAACACACTTTGGAGGCTACAAGAACCAGCTGTTCAGTTTCTTGGGCTCACTCCCTTTTCATTCTCTCTTTCTAACTGCTCCACATATTTCCATGCAGAGGAGCTCCCATTCAGGAGTCAATGAATAATGGTTTCCACTCTCTCCCCTAAACACCTTTAATTTCCACATCCACATTTGCTCCCCTCTTCCTGTGGAGAGGGGTAACTCCTGCTGATACTATCTTCACTCTTTAAAACAGAGACACTTCAGAGAAAACCTTTTGGAGGGTGATTTCTAAATACTACAGATTTAACGTTCCCAGGGTCTCTCTAGTTTGTCAATCCTAGAATTAACCTCCCTGCTTCACTGTGCTTTCTTCTCCTCCCCTTCCAGCCTCATTGCTTTATTTAAACTATGGCTCTAACCAAAGCTAAATACCATACTCTAAACCTCCAGTTTGACTCAAATTCAGTTCTGCAGGTTTTCTGCAATTTTCCCATTCAGCATTTACAATGGAGTTAGAGTGTGCTTGAGGCACACAATTCAAAGGAAAAAATTCCACTGCTACATTTATGAGGTTGCACTGCGTGTATGACCCAGCCCGGGAAAACTCACAAAAATCTAATAAAGACATGAAGGAAACACTACTCTGCTCCTATATAGACTGAGCACATCTTCATCCACAGCATTTATTCAGAAATATCCTTACCAAGCAAAAATGAGAGCCGCCATTTTGTTGTTCTTCCATCAAGAGAAACAAAATGGTGATACAGAAAAGGAATCTGCCGTTCCATCCAAACTGTCTTTAATATTCTCTAAGCACATTCTCCCTCTCTCAAATTTATCCCTTAAAAGCTATTTAAAAAATATGAAACAAATTTTTATTTTCAAAATAGAAGAATCTTACAAATAAAACAGATGTTGTTTTTCTACAACTCTTTCTGTACCCTAGGATTTTATACCAAGATGGAGGTGGGGAATTCAGAAACAGTATCTTTTTGGCTTGTCCAATTCCATAAAAGGAGAACAAAAACATTCCTGGACCAACTCTTACTGTACTTAAAACCACAGAATTAATATTTTCAGCACAATGTTATCTCCCCAGATCTGCAGGGAAACAAATACTGTATAGGCAAACACTCATACTGCAGAAGCTCTTAACATACTAAGGAGGGTATGTATAATCCAGAAAATAGAGATTGCAACCAAAAAAGAAGCCACCCTGGATCAGCTCCCTAACAATAGGGAAGTAGTACAATGTGAAAGTAACAGGACTCTTGGTAACAGTCACTATGAGCCACCTAAATTCACAATAATAAGGAGATAGGTTTCAAAAACGCAGCAGTACATGGATGCTAGATTTAAGTAAAACAAATCTGCAGAAATTAAGAAATCGGGGAAGTCAAGTAGAATGAAAACGTATGGAGATCCATCAGTATGGAAGGAAGATGGCAAATCCCAAAAAAACATCATACTAGGGGCATCAGATTACAATTACCCGGACACTAAAAAAGAAGAAAACAGAAACAAGAATTGTTTACAAGACTGATCAAAAATCTGAAGACAATACTGTAAACATACCAGGGGAGAGGTAACCAAAAGTATTTACATTAAAAACTATATTGAAAGAACATTAAGATGGCAAAGTGAAGCGCTCAAAAGTTAGGAAGTTCCAGAATTAAGGCTGCCTGTGTCATTTCATTTTAGCCCTTGGTCACATGCATTATGACAACACAGTCTTTAATGACATGATCACTTACTATTTTTTACACAGGACCAATGGCTCAGTCAATGTTCAGTTTCATAAAAAGCAAACTAAAAACAAATACCAAAAAAACCCAACCCCTCACAGAAAATCCATCATGTGGAACAATCCCAGCCCTCACATTGGTGCACATCAGAGTAAGAATTTCAGATCCACACAGAAAAGAGCTGTCATTTGTGTTAACTGGTAGGAGTAGTATGCCATTATCCTCTATATGAAAAAGTCATGGAGGTAGATTGGACACAATGATGCCAGTGGGTTCACAGATATTTGCTGATAGTAGAAGAACGTCGAACCTTGAAAATCCTGAGTTCCTCAAGAGAATTGGCTCAAATGGCTACAGACCCTACTGTTTTCTGTCCTCCTGCTCCGATGTTCCCAGACTCTTTCTGTTACACACACCCCACGCTGCCCCTCACCCCTACGTGTTCAAGTCAGGTTCCTTTCTCCTCCACTCTGCCTGGGTGCCAGCAAGGGGGGAAGTGGAATCACTAAGAACACAAAAGAGGACGTCTCCTTGGCTGTCAGAAGAAGCAGTTGCAGGGAACATGCTGCTCAGCTCCTACAGCCCTGGCATGGAGCATGCTCAGTACAGATGGAACCTTTGGAGATTTTAAGACGCCTCTATTGAGCATGTGCAAATAGTGATTTTTTCAGAGGGTTATTATTGAGCCAGATTTGAGTGCATTTTCACAGGAACACAAAAGACACTTCTCTCATCTCAGGGTGCTCCTCTCCTCTCCAAAGGAATTTCAAGTCCTTGCTTCAAGCTATGAGGGCTCTGTGAAACAACTATAAGCATTTTTAACATGGCCAAAACAACAAAATTTTCTGTAACCTCATTATCAGAAAGGGCAGAAGTATTTTTGCTGAAAATCAGCCTGAGGTTGACACCTGGCTTGGAAAATTTCTGCCAAACTTGAACAGTTTGTGCTGAGTTATAAGCAGTAGAAAAACAGGGTCTTCTAATGGAACATGTTCGGCAGATACAGCATGGGGGATAACTGGCTTGGCAGCAATCTGAGAGTTTTGCTGGATCACAACCGCAACATGAGTTAGCAATGCAATGCTGTTGCAAAAAAAGCAAATGCAATGTTAGGTTGTGTTAACTGAGGCATAGCATGGAGGTGATAGTATCACTCTACTCAGTCAAAAGGGATGTGGCATAAGGGAATTTTTGGTGGGGGATGGAGGAGGGCTGAGGCAAGGAGGATTGTTTTATGTTTCTTTGTTTTATAAATACACCAGGGGAAAAAGAAATGTCACCCTGTGAAGTAATATGGCTCTTCGAGTAGTGTCACTAGGGGTGCACCACTTCAGGTGTGCATGCGCCTCCCAAGCCCTTGATCAAAGATTTTTAGCTAGCAGTGTTCATTTGGCCCACACATGCGCTCTATGCCTCCTTGTGTCAGACACCAACGCTATGTAGGAGTGTGCAGGTGAATTGCCCTCAGTTCCTTCTTTACCCAGTCACTCCTTAGGGAGCAACCGAAGCAAAGGGGAAGAAGGGCGGGTAGTGGACCACCCATAGAGATATACAGCTCAAAGAACTACAGTTAATACACAGGGTGAGTAACATTTCCTTGTTCTTCAAGTAACATCCCTGTTGGTGCTGCACTCCAGACAACCCCCAGGCAGTATCCACAGAAGGAGGAGGGAGCTTCGGAACACTGTCCAGAACTGTAGACAGTACTGCAGAGCCAAGTGCCACGTCGGAGCTGATGGCACGGAGCAGAGCATAATGCTTTCAAAACGTGTGGTCCAAGTAGCGGCCACACATATCTCAGATACTGGAACATTCTTCAAAAATACTGTGGATATTATCTATGAATCGGTTGAATGTGCTCCCACCCTCGGAGGGGGGCACGGGCTGAGCACCTGCAGACTCATAACAGGTATAGCTACAACTAGATACAACAACCCAATATCCATTTAAAAAATCTTTGAGTAGAGATGGGAGCCCCCTTAGACCTATCTGCAAAGGGAACAGAGAGTTTAGGCAATCTCCTAAACTGCTTAGTCCTTTACAAGTATAAGGCCTTCTAATGTCCAGGGAATGGAAATAGAATTCCTGTTGAGAAAATACGAAGATTCAGAAAAAATACTGCTAGATGAGTAGATTGGTTAAGATGAAAATTGGATGAAACCTTTGGGAGAAACCTAGAATGTGTACGTAAAGTGACCTTGTCATTTAAGAACATAGTAAAGGGGGGATCTGTCATAAAGGTGCTAATCTCCTGAACCATGTGGGCCGACGTGATGGCATCTAAGAAGGCTGTCTTCACAGGTAAATGAAGTAGGGAGCAGGTTGCCATTGGTTCAAATGGCGACCTCGTGAGTTGGTTGAGAATCAGATTGATGTACCAAGATGGGGTGTCTAATATGGCAGAAGATTACCCAGAATCTCAATAAATCTGGAGGATACTGGGTGAGCAAAAAATGGAGGATGAAAGGTTGAAATGGTGGCTATTGACCAAACTGATGGATAAACTGGATGTCTTCAGATTCAGCAGATAATAGAGGATGAGGGAAAGGGGAACCAATTCAACCCTGAGCTAGTGACGACCGCACCAATGAACAAATCTCTTCCATTTCTGCAAGTAGTGCAGGCTGATATTTTTCTACTGTTTAATATCACCCGCTGCACATTCGTAGAACAGGAAATATCTACTCCTGAGAATCACCAAGGAACCATACTCTGAGGCATAGAACTGCTCAGGTTGGGTGACGTGTGTGACCCGCATATTGAGATAGGAGATGAGGAATGGTCATGATCTTGATCAATGGCTGGACACAGAGTTGAAGCGGGTATGGGTACCGCACTTGCCTCGGCCAAGTAGGTACTATGAGGATAACTCTGGCCTTGTCCCGCCTGATCTTGTTCAGCACCCTTATAATTAAGGATCCTGGAGGAAAGACATAGAACAGACACTTCTTCCATGGTAGAAGGAAGGCATCCCCCAGAAAGCAGTGACTGAACTCTCCTTGTGCCCCTCTCCCCCCTTGCCCCCCCCCCCTTGAACAGAAGACTGAAACCTTCCTGTTCTCAGAGGTGGCAAAAAGATCACTCAGTGGCAGTCACCATCTCTGGAATATGCAGAGCGTCCAACTCCCATTTGTAGTCATAGAAGAAGGATCTGCTGAGAGCATCTGAAGTGGTGTTCTGGAAGCCAGGGAGGTAGACTGCTGAAACCTGTATATGATGGGCTATTTACCAGTTCCAAAGCTTTATGGCTTCGGTGCACGAGGGGGATCTTGCTCCTCTCTGCTTGTTGATGTAGGATATACAGGACATATTGTCTGTCATGACCATGTCTGCTTTGCCATAGATGAGGGGCAGGAAATGAGGGAAAGAGTTTCTGATTGCCCTGAGTTCCAGCAAGTTGAGGTGGAGACTTGTTTTGCGGGCTGTCCATCTGCCCTGAACTGTGAGGGTGCTGAGGCATGTTCCCCACCCGTACAGGGACGCATCAGTTGTTAGTTACTGATGGGGTTGGGCAACAGAAAGGGACGTCTGCACAAGTGTTCTCCCTCCACCATTCTAGGGAGTTCTTTACATGCAAGGGGACCATCACCTGCTCGTCTGAGGTGTCCATGTCAGAGAGTAGGTAATTCTGAGCCAACCCTGGAAGCAACAGCATCGCAGACTTGCATGATTGGTCACAAAGGTACAAGCTGACATATGACCCAAGAGTTTAAGACAATTAATCATGGCCCAGTGGCTTCCCTGAATTGTCCCTATCAGACCTGACACGGTCACAAATTGTCTAAAGGGAGGTACACTCTGTCAGTGAGTCCAAGGACACCCCTAAAAACAGTATCCTTTCTACCGTTACCAGAATAGATTTTTTTTTTATGTTCAGCTGTAGGCCCAACTCCTGAAACAGAGCAAGGGCCTTCTGGGTGGATGATAACAGCACCTCAAAAGAGTGGCCCGAGTAGCCAGTCTTCGGAGGTACAGGAAGACTAGCATTATTTCCTGCCGAAGAGAAGCCACCATTACCACTAGAACCTTTCAACATACCCTTGGGGCAAAGGATAGGCTAGTACTCAGTATTGGAAATGATCTTGGGTCATGGAAATAAATCATAGGTATTTCCTCTGTGATGAGTGTATAGTTATATGGACGCAGGAAGCTTGTGGGTCGAGAGAGGAAAACCAATCCCCTTCCTCTAGTAAATTATAATTGCCAGAGTCACCATCCTGAACTTTTGAGGCTTCATAAATTTGTTTATCTGTCTTAAATCCAAGATCGGCCTCCAACTTCCGTCCTTCCTCGATGCTAGGAAATAGTTTCAGTACAACCCCTTACCCCTGTAAGGGGAAGGGACCAGTTCTATTGCTCCTAATTGGAGTGAGTCCATCTCTTGCCTTAGTAGAAGCTTGTGAGAGGGGTCTCTGAAGAGGGAGGGGGTGGGGTGGGGTGGAGTGGAAGGGAGGGAGTGCCATAAAGTGGATAGTATAGCCCGATGTTATAACTTCTGGTCGAAATAGACTAAGTGGTCCACAAAGGGAGGGATGTGGACTAAAGGTTCAACTGTAAATCCAGAAGCATGAGAACCATTGACCAACCCATCCAAAATGCTGTTTAGATGGTCGTGGAGGATAGTTGGGCAGGCCTCTTCCTCTGAAACCTACGTCTCTTTCTGGGGGTCCCAGGGGTCTATGGTACCCATGAACTGACCATGGCATGACTTCTGGGCAGTCTGTGACCTACTAAAACACTTCTTGCTTGTAGATATATAAATGCCCAAGGAATGTAGGGTAGCCCTGAGTCCTTCAACATGTGCAGGGAATCATTCCTGGTCTCAGATAAAAGCTTATGACCATCAAAGGTCTTCTACTCTGTTTTGAACCTCTTTCCAAAACCCCAAAAGTTGGAACCATGATCTCCTGTGCATAACTACTGCCATAGAGATAGACCTAGCGGCAATACCTGCAGCATCTAGAGCCACCTGGAGAGCAATTCTGCCTAGCATTTGACCTTTCATTACTCTACACTGGAACTGCCCCCTACAGTCAGGTGACAGCCGCTCAATAAAGGTTGTGAACTTGTTTTAATTAGTAAAGTTATTTCTGGCCATGACCACCTGATAGTTTGTGATCCAGAACCGCAGGATGAACAACGTTTGTCCAAAGGGATCCAGTCACTTTTGGTCCTTGTCATAAGGGGATGATCATGAAAAGTGCTGCCTACCCTGTTCATTCACTGCATCCACCAACAGGGAGTTAGGTGGGGATGGGAAAACAAAAAGTCAGAATCCTTAGGAGGCCCATAGTACTTCTCATCAGTCCCTTTGCACATTGGTGGAATAGTGGCAGGTGTTTGCTACAACACATTAGCTAGGTCCAGGAGTACCTCATTAATAGGTAATGCCACTCTAGAGAGTGTTGCCAGCTGCAAAATATCTAGCAGCTTGTGTTGAGGATCCTTGACCTCCTCCAGAGGGATCTGCAGGGTGTATGCTACCCTTCTAATGAGTTGCTGAAACTGCCTGAAGTCATTGACCATGGAAGGGCTAACCGCCTCCTGCTCTTCAAATGTCTTCTCCTGTCACAGATGGCAGGAACCGTGGTTCATCTGACACCAAGAATTCCCTTGAGTATCAGAATTCCTGCAGGACCAAAAAGGACCCCAGTACTGATGCCGTAGCCAATGTCACCGAAGCTGAAGCCAAGAGTACTGACAATGATGGGTATATTGTAGGCTTTGTAGATGTCAGGTGCCGATGCTTGCTCGGTATCAAGAGTACCACATGTATAGGAACCCCTGGCTAAGAGCTTGCATCAGTACCAACGGCTGGGTTAAGGCACGTGATGGCACCAAGGCTTTGGTGCCAATGACAGGGTCAAATTTGGTGGTACCCTATGCTTACCCTCCGTACAGGTGGAGGGTACAGGTGCCATATCGGAGCCGTGCTTCCTGTCCTTGGAGCAGTAGGGCTTCACAGGCCCGCCAGTACCAAAGGAAGCATCCTTGGCCTGAATGGTACTTTCAGCAACTGGGGACTGGCTTATTCTGGAGCTGTCTCCTTAGGGTGAGAATCCATGCTCCTCTTTCTGGGAGTCTTCCCTGTGGGCTCCAAAGACCTGTCTTTCTCAGGGGAAGCATGCCCTGTGGTTGACGGGGCACTGGATCTGTCTGGGTACAGATGTACTAGAGGGGACCTCCTGATCTGGCTCAGAGGATGGTGGCCCTGGAACATTCCCTGCAAACTGTCTGAGCTCTATCTTCCTATTCTTCCTTACCCTGGACTTAAGTGCCAAACAGAAGGAACACTTCTGGGAGATGTGGGACTTCCTCGGGTAACCAACACTCTTGGCGTCCCCATCACTCACTGGTATAACCTCCCAGCATGAGAGGCAGCACTTGAAGACTGGCGAACAAGGCATGCCCCATGAGGAGAAGACAAGTCTCACCTAAAATGAACTAAGATAATTTTTTCACATCTTAACACCAACTTTACAACTAGAAATTATCTAACTGTGCAGAAGAAAGAGAAAGCCAGGAATGCTGTAGACAGACAAGCTGAGGTTCAGTCCCAGGCTGAGGTGGTAGAGAAAGAACTGAGGGCAATTCACACACACCCCCTGATAAAGCTTCAGTATCAGCCACAGGAGGCAAAGGGCGCATGCGGGGGGCGAACACTAAATCAATGGCAGAGCACTCTCCAGTCAATCCTGATACTCCACTGGGAACAAAAGGAGTAACGTAAGTTGATGGGAGAGTGTCTCCTGTCGAACCAATGCAGTGTAGACACCACAGTAAGTCGATCTAAGCTCTGTCCACTCCAGCAACGTTATTCACGTAGCTGGAGTTGCGTAACTTAGATCAACTTACTGTACTGTACTGTAGACATAGTCATAGTGCTGTTTCAAACAAATAAAGGGGTTTTCTTTTAAAGGGGAAACAATCTAACAACCAGTAGTCTTCTTGGGAAGGAGGGAAAAAAATACTATTTCCAAGCAAATTCACGTCAGTGCACATGAAGACAGGGCCAACAAAAGTGATCAGTTTCCAGATGGATGGGATGTGCCTGCAATCGAATATTCCATCTGGTGTAAAAATAGGTGGAACAACCAGTCCAATGTTACGATGCCAAAGTGCAGCGACAAGCCTGCAAAGTGGGCTCAGTTACCAGTAGTCACTGCCACAGGGACATGTTTATAAACTTTGCCTTTCTTGGATTATCCCAATGTGGTTTTCTCATGTTTCCTTCCAGAGGGCTGTTTAACTGGCATCAAACATGCTACCATTAGACTATATAACACAAGGCCACCAGGTCATCCTGAAATGACCAACAGCAACAGTCATTTCTCAAATAACTGGTTTGTTGGTAGATGGATAAAAATGAAATTGTCTTTGATTAATTTACTTTCACGCTAGTGGTAGATCTGTTTGTAGGTTTGGTTTCAATCTCTGAAACTGCTGGACTGCTGCGTAGTGTCCGATTCTGGAGGGGGACAGAAAATACCCAAGGAGACTAACTCCCATTCACCCATCTGCTGTATTCACTATGAGCCTCTCATCATAGCGGGCAATGGATGGATGGAGAAACGGACTTACAAAAGGCTCTATAGCAAAAACATCCAAAGAAGAGTCATCTGGAAGCTCAGACCAGCAAAGCCAGAGAGCTTCTCTCTTGTGGGGAGGAAGGTCACAAATGTTGACATATAGCTTGTTTAAAATGTGAAATTGCTAAACAGAATATGCTTGTTTCCTAGGCCCACCTGCTTGTGTGGCAGGGGCATTTTAGGGATCCCAGGCCCAGTCTCTGGCACTTAGTCCAGCTGGTACCCTAGGCGCAACTCGATGGCTGGGAGCAATCGCATCTTGTTGCTTTCTTCTAGTGAGCTTTCTGGATGATTCAGCAGCCACCACCCAGCAGCATGGACGCCCCCATTCCTCTCCTGGGGGAATAATCACCACTGGCCATGGTTTTCAAGAGGAGGAAAGGGGAAAAGTCAGTATTGGGTGGGGGGGCAGAGATCGAAGAGGGGGAGATCGCATTTCCTGTATTTGTCATGCAGAAAGCCTCCTGAAAACGCAGAATGAGTCTGTTTGAGAGTCAGTGACCTGACATTTTCAGGGCTTCTATCCTCAGACTTCCAGAACTGAAGATGCCTTTTGTGACCATTACTTTTGATGTTCCACACAATTAAAAGGAAGGAACTATCTGCAGCCTGCACTGGACAGTCAAGTCGTCCCCCACAGAGGAGGCGTAGAAGTCCCTGACCATACACTCCACTAAGGGAGCAGAGCTCTGCAGGCAGGACCTACCCTTCTGCTTGGGCTTTGCTTTCTCCAGTTTTACAGCTGCCATGGAGAGGCCACAGCTGGGATCCTAGTGCCAGAAAAAGGAGCAATGCACTTGCCTAATCCTCCTGGCTACTACACAGCCATAGAGGCCAGGTCAAATCAACCAAATGATTTAAAGATTGCTTTCTCCAGTTCTGTTTTGGGTAGGTCTGTGCCTGCCACTGGAGGCAGAATGAAAAGCAGGGTGGCCACACCCAGCCTGCCTTGATTGACAGGTCTGATTCTGCCTTCAGTGAGCTGTAAGAAGAAAGATGACCCCCAGTAATGGCTCTGTGGACTTTCCCAGTGAAGCAGAACCAACTGATGAATTAAATGAATACGGGTTGCATTTGGAAACAGCTGTGTGCTTTGAAAAAGGAAACAGAGAAGGATACTTTATCAACATCCAATTAATTTTCTTCTAGATTTTTTAAATCCATGCTATATAAATTAAAAATATACCATTAGCCCTTTTTTTAAAAAAAAATGGAAATCGACAAAAAATGAAACACCTCTGCATGATTAAAGTAAATAGTAAAGAATGTATTCTCTATGGCATACAGTCGATCTCACCTGTATTCCTTCTTTTGGGCCTCTCACTACTCAGTTAGCTACCCACTTCAGAAGCCCAGTCTCTAGCAACCTACAGGTTGAAATATGCATGGATTTGTGAAAATATTCTCTCCGCCTCTCACTTTGTCAGCTAAAATTTGAAGACAGAGCTATAGAGCTTCATGGTAGGTAACACTATTTCCATTAATGTGCACAGAGGAGGCCCAGTTTTCAGACGCAGCCACTCTATGCTGTTAAAATCGCACTTGCTTTAGACATTTACAAACACCAAGTTATGTCCTGACCCAAAACTTGTTGAAGTCAATGGGCAATTATTAATTGGTGGTGGTGGAAGGGCATTTGAGTTTTTAAGTTGCCTATCTTACTCGTGATGGGTTATATTAAATTGAACAGGTGCAGTTAGGTATTATTGTGATGTATTTTAAGTTCTGTCAAAAGCATCTAGACTACAGCATATGGTAAGGTGCCCTTTTCCAGCATTTGTACAAATCTAAATTAATGTGTAAAACAGAAAACCTGTGAAAATAATCTACTTTTACACAAAAATCCACGTTAGTATATTCCTCTAAGACAAACCTTAAAAAATGAATCCTGCAAAGCAACCAAGCACAAACCCTAAACTGTACAACCTATGCACCACTATCACTGTTTCTCTCTCCTGCTCTGAGGACAGAGTCTTCCACACAACACTTCTCTTCTCAACTTAAATGAGAAGTAACAACTTCCTTCTGCCATTCCAAGGTCCTTCCTGTGCCTGCTGCACTCAAGTCCAAGAAGATACAATGCATCCCCCGTTCCATCCAGGATTGATTTAATCAAGTGGTGCTTGCCTGTGCTAATAGCTACACCCTGAGACACTGTCTCAGGGCTTGGCTACACTTGAGAGTTGCAGCGCTGATGGAGGCTTTCCAGCACTGCAATTAGTAACCGTCCACACCTGCAAGACACATCCAGCGCTGCAACTCCCTGGCTGAATATCTGCAGCGCTGGCTGAACACCTGGTCTACTTGGGGTGTAGCGAGTGCAGCGCTGGTGATCCAGCGCTGCTCATCAAGTGTGGACACACACCAGCGCTGTTATTGGCCTCCAGGGTATTAGCAGATATCCCAGAATGCTTTTAACTAAATTACTCTCTTTGTTTTATTATGCAGCCTCTCTTTGTTTGGTTGTGAACTCGGAGCTCCGGGAGCTGCTCATCAAACACCTCCTGTTTGCTGTGATCAATCCGTACCTGACTGTGAACAATCAAATGAGATAACCCGTGAACGAGGCAGGCAGGGAGTGAGTGTTTGCTTGACAGAAACAGCGGGGGCAGAGGGGAGAAAGGGAGTCCGTTGGATGCAGGCTGTTTGCAGTTAAGAGTTAAGGGTAAGGGATCGGGAGCTTTTTCTGATTTTGCAAGACAGGAAGCTAACACACAGAATTGGCTCCAAAAATCCACTCTCTCTCTCTCCCCCACTCCTTGTCACACTACGCCCCACCCCACCCCCCCTCTTTTGAAAAGCACGTTGCTGCCACTTGAACGCTGGGATAGCTGCCCATAATGCATCACTCCCAACAGCGCTGCAAATGCTGCAAATGTGGCCACACACCAGCGCCGGTAGCTGTGAGTGTGGCCACACACCAGCGCTGTTCCTACACAGCTGGATGACCAGCGCTGTAAACTCCCAGCGCTGCAACTCTCAAGTGTAGCCAAGCCCTCAGTCAATAAATTTCCTCTCAGAAGGTGGGCAATTTATTTTAAATAGAACTTCCAGCTGTATTTAAGACCAGGTTAGGACTGGGCTCTAGCTGCAGAACCAGGTAGTCGTTCTTGATCAACACTTACCCATATTGCTTAGTTGTGTAAATGTTTCCAATTCTGTTCTGAGAGCCCTGAAATGCACAGCGTACATTTGTGCCCTCCTGGATAGTTCTTACAGATGCTCAAAACAAGAAGTTCATGAAGATCACTCACTCTGGTAAGTTTCCAGAGGTGCGAGTATCATTTGTTCTGCTAATGTGAAGTTTCATAACTGCCCCAAACCAGTTCTTCCTGTTTTCCTTAGCATTAATGGTCACCGTTGAGCACAGAAATAACACAGAGTGCTTTCGAGGTGGCTGTGTGGCAGAGAAACCTCCTTTATGACTCCCGAGAAAGACCTCCTCCAGCACAAGCAAGTATTTCAGGCTCTATGCAATTGACATCTCATGGGCCAGTATCTTTATCCACCTTTCAGCAGAGGGAAGAAACTCGAACTGATCATCACTCTGAAAGGCCTCACTCCTAACTGGGGCCCCTCAAGTCCTAATGCAACCTTTGTGCTGATGAGTATCACACACTCACAATGAGAAAGAAAACAATCCGGAGCCTATAAAATAACCACTCTCACTTTCCCCCCCACATGTACTGACAGCTCCCCAGAGAAGTACAGTGAGGCGCTGTGAGGCCTCTGTACTAATGAGAAGAGGGATGAGTAGCAGGTGCTCATTTTCTTTCTGCAGCATTTCATTAACCACAAAGATCTATACACCAAAGAGCAACACCCTCTCCGCTGGGCAAGGCCTGAGGAAACGAGCTTTGCATAAGAGCCCTCAGTGGCAGAGTATTGGGACCGGGCTGGAGGGGAGGTATAATCCTTATGTTCCCCTGGTTGTGGAGGGCAATACTCAGTGCTGTAGTAACCTCGGTACCTGCAGTACCCTCCATCTCCAGCACACGCACAGAGGGGATGTGCAGGGGTTTTGACTGGTGGAGCTGCAGTCACAGATGTCCTGGCCATGCCCTACAGATACCCTGCCCCACTCTTAAAGTCCCTCACAATAAGGACATATGTAGCCTTCACAGAACATAACTCCACGGCATACAGGGACCTTCTGCACAAGTTTTCTGCATCTTCCCCTTTCCCCAAGCAGCGAATCTGCCCCAGTTCTATGCATTCAAGGCCTCCCAGAGCCCTTCCTTGGAGAGAAGATTTGGCTTAAAATTGATGTGACGGAGCAGACAGACACAGGGAATGGTGTGGATCTTTACACTCGCACTGTTACTGATGGGTTCCATCTGTAGCAGCTGAAGATGTTAAAAGGTAATGGGGAGAAAATGGCAAACAGAGGCAAGGTTTGTTCCACCCCAGTGAGCTCTGTTTAGACAAGTTGGGTTTTAGTTTGCACAACCTCCCGAGATTTGAACTGTATCATTTAAAGACAAGAATTAAAGAGAGACAGCCATAATCTGACCTGTCCAAAAATTGTTACAAACTGGTGGGGAACGTCCTAGATTCTAAAGGTTTCTATTAACAGTAACATTTTATACGTGTACAGCCTTGTAAATCCAAACCAACACTTTGCAAAAATGTTGTTTAACAGATGAGGAAACTGTGGCACAAACAGAGCAACTGACTTACCCAAAAGTCACACAAGAACTCTGAGGCAGAGCAAGGAACAGGACGAAGTCTCCTGACTTCCAATCATGTGCTTTAGCCACAAGATTAACCTTCCCTTACATCCACTCTGTCGTAGAGAATTATTTAAACTCTCGAACAAGGCAAGACTCGGGATTTACAATCAGGCATGAAAAGCATCAGCTCTAGTTTATAAATTCAAATTCAATCACTACCAAGCTAGGCTGGAAGTCAGCCCCAACTGCTGGTTCCCTGGTACATAAAATAAATGGATGATTTGATTCCAGTTCAAGTGGACAGATATTCACACCACAAAAATCATGACCCAGACCAATGACTGAATGTGGCAGGGAGACTAGTCTCCTCTCACAGCCCAAGGGGTCTCTCCTGAACTCGGAGGCACGCAGATGGGGTGGGGTCAATGTGGGGGAAGCTTGCATGCTGCTCCCCTTGCATACAGCTGCAAACCCTGGTGGGCCAGTCTGTGGTCCACTCTGATCCCCAGTGGGTCGTGGGATATTAGTTGGTGGCTCTTCCATGGAGCCATGAGCATGGGCATGAACCCGGTGCAGCCCACAAACTCCCCCGACACCAGTCCTTTCTGTGGCGAGAGGGAGACCCTGGGGCACATCTACAAAGGGTACATCAGGTTGCAGCCCCTCTTCCGCCTCCTCAGTAGCAGGTTCTGGTGCACTTCTCCCTGTACCTCCTGATTTATGCACAGCCTGTCCGTGGCCCCACAGTCACAAGACCTCCTCGTCAACCTCCTCCTGGCGCTGGCCAAGATGGGCATCCATTATACCAGGAGGAGGAAGCTGGACGGGAGGTGGGGGTGTGCTCTGTGACTGTAGGGCCTATTACCATTCCCTTATTTGATCACCTATCCAAGCAGAGTATCAGAGGGGAGCCGTGTTAGTCTAGATCTGTAAAAAAGCAGCAAAGAATCCTGGGGCACCTTATAGACTAACAGACGTTTTGGAGCATGAGCTTTCGTGGGTGAATACCCACTTCATCGGATGCAAGTGGGTATTCACCCACAAAACTCATGCTCCAAAACGTCTGTTAGTCTATAAGGTGCCACAGGATTCTTTGCTGCTTCTCCAAGCAGAGTTCCTCTGGGCAGTGTCTGCTGATTCCTTAGATACCTTTGAGGAGCAGTGGGTGCTGTCCGGGGTTCTCTGATCAGCGTCCCCTTCTGGATTCCTGATTCTTTAAATCTGACCTCACCCACACCCCTGTTTTCTCACTGTAGTCCCAAGAAGTCAGTTGAAGCCTGGTCACAGTGGCTCCTCCCCCCTAGCTGAGGGGGTGGGCCTTTAGTTTTGGGACGGCCCACACCTGCCCAACCCCAGTGCTTTCAAATAGCATACATCTGTGTAAACAGAGGACTCAGGTCTTCAAAGCTATGAACTGGCACATCCCCACCTGCCACGAATTTTTCTTTAAAAACAATTAAACACAGACCATAATCATCATCATTACCACAGAAAGCATTTCTATGGAATTGACAAAGTCTGGGGCTATGTTTCTTCAGAGCCCTAAAGAGAGAGAACAAGTTCCATTAGAACCGACTAATCCTAGAGTTCTGCAGACAACACTGATAATGGCGGTGGAGACCAGTGCACAGAGCAAAGCCCCAATCCGTGCATAGCGATACCTACACCCATGTGGAATGATGGCTGTGCAAGTTGGATTCAGGGTCTAAAGGTTATTCTCAAATTTCTTAGAAGGACGATACAAACAAAGACACATCTAAAAAACAAAGGAGTTAGATTTGAGAGAGCTTTTCCAAGGGGAGATAAAAAGAGGGTTGCAGGCTTAGCATTACAATGACTTCAATTCTCTTCCAAACTCTACATAACCTTTCATCAACCAAAACTCTGTGAACAATAATCTTCTTAAACAAATACACCACATTGCCATGATTACATTTGTATTGAGGCAACAAGAAGACACTAACCATCATTTAATAACTAGCTTGAAATTTTGTCCTGCTGCAGGGGGGTCATTAGCTGCTTGTTTACATTTTATATAACATATATGTATGTATCCCCTCAAGGAGAGAAGCTTTGAAATGCATTAGAATATTAAACTATTGTAAACCCATCAAATTTGTCACCTGAATTCCAAAAACATGAGCTTAAAATTGAGGTTTTGCGATTTTTCAAATAAAGAATTTTAAAGTCTCAAGACATTATTCATTTTGTGTTTAAAAATACAGCAATGAATCTATTATTTGATAACAAAGAATATTAAATTTATTTCAACTAAGTGACATTTAAATATGCCTCTGACAATATCAGCAAGGTCTGTTCGGTATATTAAGAAAAGAGATTGCCATAACAAAAAACCCGAAACAACATAATTCATCACATCTCCCTTATAACCAGCATCCAACCACAATAATCCTTTGACTTTATGTATGGATTTCTTTTCAGCTGAAATTCTAATCATATCATCCCCCTTCAGCAAAAAAAACCCAAAACCCAATCAGAATCTGTAGTGCTTAATCATCTTAGTGACTGACCTCACCCAAACACAATTTAAAAAATATTCTCATATACCTAAATTATGTCTTGTAAAGGCAACTAATCTCTCTTTAGTATTACCCTAAAGAATTGAGGAATTTTTGTGCCCTTTTAACGTCCACCCTAGTGAAAGAGTGCCGTCCTTCCAGTGGCTCAATGCGAGATGGAGAACTGAATAAACGTTTTAGCCAGCCAGGTTTGTCTTCATTTGCAAACATATTTATTAGCCAGTGACAGTTTAAAAACAGAAGGGGATGAGGTAGGACACCAAATTATTTATCAATGCTCCAAAGCCGATGAGGATTCCAAAGGAAAGATGTTTGCTTTTAACCAAGTGCCAAAAGAAACAACTGTTTCAATTTAGCACAGCAATCCCTCCAGTTCAGAATTAAGAGGGTTAATGTCTGCTAAATTAACACTTTCAATGTATTTATTATATAATCTCATAATCTAGAGATCCCAATATACAAACGGTTGGAGGCAAACTCCTTCTTGATTATTAGGAGATTAAGGCCATTTCTGGAGTTCCTTCTTAGAATTGTCTTGGCTGTTTAATTTTCTCCTATTGTGCCAAAAAACACACAAACTAGTGTATGACAGAGAATAGCATAAATTAGAGCATTCCCACCGCTCCGTGCCCCGCCCCGCCCATTAGCCTCCCCTTTTCACTGGTTTGGTTTTCTATGGCATCCCCAAAATATAACCTCTGACAGCCCAACATTTTCTAATGCCCACCATGCCAGAGCAGCGGTTCAGTAAATAAAGGAAAAGTACTACACTCTGAGTAAAAAACATCACTTCCTGAAGCATCCCCCATCCCTGGAAGTGTCTCAGACATTGTCCCTACTTATTTTACCATCACATAGCCCCAGGGAATGTAGCCTATTGTACCCCCCACCCCCCCTGCCTCCCAAGAAATCAAATCTGTTAAAAATCTTCAGGAAGATTAATCCTACATGGTTTGTTTAAGGTAATAAAGTTAAAGCTACAGTAATGAATAGAACTGCACACCACAAAAAAATGCAGGCCCTTTGGTGGGGGCTTATCAGAGTATTAAAGATCCAGAATGAAACAAAATATTCTAGTACTTTAACACAGCAGCCACAGATAGCGTAATAGCTTTGCAATAATGCCCATGTGCTCAGATTTCTATGTTCCCCCCAAGATTCATACATTTAAACAGATCTACAAGTTTAATTTTTACCTTTGTCAATATGTACCTACTGCATATGACCTTTTGTCACTAGTTAAATATCTCAAACTCATTGTACTGTAGTGAACAATAGTAGTGAATAACAGTTTTCCCATAACACTACAGTAGTGAGGCACAATTCAACATCTATTCAAGTTTAAAAGTATGATGTGTCATGATACATTGAGCTCTTGTTTATACTTATCCCTACTGAAGAGATTGTGACATTTATTTTTAAAAAACAAAAATGTATATGAAAAAGTACATTATGTAACTAGAAGAACAGTAATGTTACAGGATTCATACAGATATGCATTATAAATGTGTAATTAAGGCCCCAGTCTTCACAATTTCCTCTGCCTTCTCATCATCTTCATTTCAAAACTCAGTCGAGATCAGTCAAACGCTGTGTTCTTCTTCCAGAGCACCTCAAGCAAGAAGCCAGTTTCTCCAGCTCTCTACCTCTGTAACTGCTCCTTTTCTGTTTCCTTTGCAGCTTTCCCTAGGCATTACAATGGATTCCTCAAGGATCTGTCTTAAGCCCTCCTAACTAGAGTTGATCTGGGTCATTCAATGCGAGCTTTCAGGCTGGGCATTACTATATCACCTCTATGCAGATGGCACCCAATTTCAAATCAACTTACGTTCAGGTATCTGTCTAGCTTTCGACTGCCATATTCATTTTATTTATTTAAAGCAACCTTGTGCCCTATTCCTGACAATTATTGCTCTTCATAAAACAGGAAGTAACCTTTGCTTCCAAGAACCAAAACTCATTCTGTTCCCTTGCACCTCCACAACCTGGGAGTCACGTGGCTCTCCTTTCAGAACACTGTCAGAATTCACCACTGTCGAGACCTTGCCACTGTGGGAACAAAAGAATTGCCATGATGTATCACACCTGGTTCAGTACCTTGATTTTGGCAGCAGCCAGAACCAGCTGGTTCAGACAGAGAGATAAGAATCCCAAAGAGAACTATTATGGAATAAATTGTCCAGAAGAAAGTTTCTCCATAACCTCGGTCAGTGAGTGGTTGGCCTTTGCTTTAGATAAACATGAGGGTTTATATCCCCGGTAAAATCTTTTGTATCCCATCTAAATCAACTGCCTGTTTTTATCATCTATATAGGTTTCATTTTTTAATCCCACTAAGCTCTTAACTTCAATATTTTATGGCAGTGAGTTCCACGTGATAATTGTCTGTCATATTAACAAGTATTTCCCCTCTTATGCATGTTAAATTCGTTGCCTTCCATTTCATTGATTGTTCCCTTGTTCTTACATTATGAGAAACGGTAAACAGGAACTTCCAATTCATTCTCTTTGTAGCATTCATTATTTTGTTCCCTATCATGTACGCTCTCATTTATCTTTTCTTTTACCTCAGCAGCCCCAGGCATTTCAATCTCTAACCTTTCCAGGCTCCATTTCTGCGATATCCGACTTGAACAGTGTGACTAGAACTGAACGCTGTATTTGGGCTGAGGATTTACCATTGTTTTACATAATGACACAACATCAGTATTATCTTCAATCCCATTCTTTATAGATTCTATAAATAAATAAATTATAAATAAATTTATTAATTAATGGAGATACACCTATCTCCTAGAACTAGAAGGGACCCTGAAGGGTCATTGAGTCCAGCCCCCTGCCTTCACTAGCAGGACCAAGTACTGATTTTGCCCCAGATCCCTAAATGGCCCCCTCAAGAATTGAACTCACAACCCTGGGTTTAGCAGGCCAATGCTCAAACCACTGAGCTATCCCTCCCCCCAATTTGATATTTGACCACCAAGTTTTAATCACTTTCAGTCTTGACTATTGGAATTTTTTGTCCTTTATGATCTTCCTAGTAGCAAAATGACATGCCCAAGCCACTTTATGGTTCCAGAAACTGGAGTTGTATCTCCATCATCTTCCATCACCTTCACTGGCTCTTTATCCTTCTCCAAAACCAATTCAATACTGCTCTCCTGATTTCCAAACACATTGCTCCAATCCATTTGGTTCGTCTAAATTTTGGCTCACTCTCCATTCTCTGCTTACAATGCCCCACAGTCTGAGGCGGGGGGGGAATAAATGATCCTTCACTCTCTAGAGCTCTTTTCCTCCCCACTCAGATCCACAGAATCACATTCTCCTGAATCTCCCCGTAAAGCTTTCCCTTTGGCTTACAATAACTACGCCCCTCCAGTGACTTCAACTGGCTTTGGAAGAAGCTCTCAGACTCTGTATTAATGAAGCTATGTAGCAAATATACGACTCATCTAACTGTCACCACTGCAGAGAACACATTGCCCCAACCAAAGGCTTTATTTTATCCAAAAGATTGCTCAGCTAGAGACTAGTACTGAGCATGCACCTCCCGCAGGTTAAGGATTATTATGTAATCCATGGCTGAAGTCGCCCGTGTTCGTCTCTTAGGAAAGGTAGTGCTATCAGTACAAATATTCATTTGATTTGTAAAATCAAGAACGAATTCCTGAATCCCAGTTTTGTAGTCATGCTCATTAAGAATACATATTTAACTACTTCCACTGCCAGACACCCAATGGGCAGTGCCAGCATCGCTTCAAGTAGATAATACAGGTTTCAGACAGTATGCACATACTCACACATGCTCCATGTACAGGAGTATGATGGCAGGACACAAAGAGATTTGTAAATAGTCTTTGCACAATGTGGCCCCTTCCATGACATTAGCAAACCAATATATCTAAATTTTCTACCTGGTTTATTTCTACAACTCACAGCCAAGTAAACCTAAGGCCTGCAAGCCAAGAATGGGCTTATTAGGGCAATCAGTCTTTTAATCATAAATTATATAGAGAATTTGCTGCTAACTAGAAATTATGAGCATTCAAAAATTATTTCTGTCACTTTCAGCCCCAAATTGAGTCATCTTGTCCCTTTAACAAAATGATAAGTGGCCTGCTACACAGGCACAAATGCAATATCACACATGGTGATGGCGCATCTTGGAAAAAGAGGATATTTTCTTTATTTCATAAATCTAAAAAACTTGGTGATGCAGCTACAAGAGAGATTAGCATTTGTCATAACTATAAAGGGAAGGGTAACAACCCTCCTGTGTACAATACTATAAAATCCCTCCTGGCCAGAGACACCAAAATCCTTTTACCTGTAAAGGGTTAAGAAGCTCAGGTAACCTGGCTGACACCTGACCCAAAGGACCAATAAGGGGACAAGATACTTTCAAATCTTGGTGGAGGGAAGTCTTTTGTTTGTGCTCTTTGTTTTGGGGGTTGTTCGCTCTTGGGACTAAGAGGGACCAGACATCAATCCAGGCTCTCCAAATCTTTCTGAACAATATTTCAAACTTTAAGTAACAGCTAGGCAAGGCGAGTTAGTTTTATCTTTGTTTTCTCAACTTGTAGATGTTCCTTTTGCTAGAGGGTTTACCTCTGTTTGCTGTAACTTTGAACCTAAGGCTAGAGGGGGTTCCTCTGGACTCTTTGAATCTGATTACCCTGTAAAGTTATTTTCCATCCTGATTTTACGGAGATGATTTTTACTTTTTCTTTAATTAAAATTCTTCTTTTAAGAACCTGATTGATTTTTCATCGTTTTAAGATCCAAGAGTTCTGGATCTGTGTTCACCAGGACTAATTGGTGAGGGTATACTCTCAAGCCTACCCAGGAAAAGGGGTGTAAGGACTTGGGGGAGGGAGGAATTAGTCTCAAATCTGCCCACGAAAGGGGGGGTTAGGGACTTGGGAAATATTTGGGGGAAGGCAGAGTTCCAAGTGGCTCTCCCCTAAGATTTGAAACACGCTTGGCGGTGGCAGTTTACTGTTAACCTAAGCTGGTAAATAATCTGAGGAGGCTTTCATGCGGGTCCCCACATCTGTACCCTAGAGTTCAGAGAGGGGAAGGAACCTTGACAGCATTTGAATACACATCCCAGTGGTTACAAACAATGACAGACAGACGTCTTTCTCTACAACTCCCTTTGAATGCTCCTGTGCCACCAATTTAACTTTATGATCCATTAAAATTCCTGAACCAGGATGGGCTTTGCTGGCTGGGAATCACTGGTACTTGTTGTAAAGTGGCATAAAAAGCTTACTACATAAAAAGGCCACAGAGTTCTCAGTCTCTGGCCACTGGAAGACAATGATATGGGTAGGCTTGGAAGGAGTCTATTTTTATCAGTAAATGTCAATTTTACCGTACGCAAACAAATGGACAAAATATTTCCATCAATGATAATTGAAATTTACAGATAGGCAAAGTATGAAACATTTTGCTTGAGAACTTTCTACATTTTGACGTGATGTTAATTTATGTGTTAATGGTTATAAAGCTTTAACTCTTTGAATCTCAATGTCTACAGTCAATAAATAACTGCCTGGTCCCTCATAATTTCCTATAACTGTGAAAATTTAGAATGATAAAAATAAAAACAAATGCTTAAAAACCTATACTTTGGTGCAACTGTGAAAATGTAAATTGTTCAAAAATGAAAAAAATGCCTAAAACTAACCATGGATATTATCCATCAAAATTACAAAATCAAATTCTGCCAAGCTTAAATATGGGTGTTCCTCATGCCAGAAGACATTTACTAAAGCTTCAAAACTTCTCAAGATCCAATCCATTTCTGACCCTCCTATGTAACCTGAACATAATGACATTCTGACTTTTCAAAAAAACTGTAGCAAATGGAAATCACTAGTTTTGGGCTGAGTAGAGGTCTAAAGTATTGCCATGAACTTTGCTCCTTAGCGGTCCTACCAGTAGAAGTTAAAATTAATATATATTCCACAAACAGCAGGATGGAAAAAATAAGTCCGAAGAATTTTTTATTTATTTTTTTTAAACAGGTAAGAATGCCCTGAGCCAACCCATCAGTCTGAAACTGTCTTAAGAGCACTTTGTATAGGAAAGAAGGTTAACACCAATCAATATATCAGTTAATACCAGTTCTGGTGTCCTCACTTTAGAAAGGAGGTTGACAAATTGAAAAGGGTTCAGAAAAAAAGGTCTAGAAACCTGCCTTACAGCAAGAAGCTAAAGAAGCTTGATCTATTTATCTTATCCAAGAGAAGGTTTAGAGGTGACTTGATCACTGTCTACAACTACGTACACAGGGAAAGTTTTCTAATAGCAGGGGTCTCGTTAATCTAGTCCAGCATGGTCCGAAGACTGAGGTGTAGCTAGACAAACTCAGACTAGGTGCACACTTTTAATAGTGAGGGTAACCAGCCCTGGGAACGCCTTGCCTAGAGAAGTAGTGAATTCTCTATCACTTTGGACCCTGTACATCAAGACTGAATGTCTCTTTTCAAGAGATACACTCTATCCGAGCCAAGAATTATGGGCTTGGTGCAGGAATCACTGAGTGAAATTCTCTGGCCTGTGAGATGCAGGAGGTCAGTCGGGATGATCATTATGGTCATTTCTGACCTTCAAAATCTATAAATCTGTGAAAGATGAGCATAGGATCCCCAGGATCTGCATTAATGTCACTCAAGCAGAGACACCCACCCCACTTAGCTCTCCTTGCCCCTTCCCTGACTGATGACAGAGGTCAAGAAGCATGTTTCCCTTTTTGTGAGTTAGTGGGCTGAGGAAAAGGCTAATTCTCCAAACAAGCTTGACTTCATCTAAAGAAGATCTTCACAGCTGGGAAACTGGGATCTTAACTCTGGGTTTGCAGAGAACCCAGAAGAAGAGAAGGAATTGGTTAGAACTTATCTACCTTCCACCCACAACCTCACAAATCCCCTCTCCCCTTCGCTGCCCAGCTTCCTTGTTTTATATCCCTGGCAGCTCCCGTTGAAGCTCACTGAAATGAAACACTTAACCTTTGCAAGTCGCTTTCTCTTAACGAATATGCAGCTGTTTGCTATTCATTACATCCAAAAGGAAAAGCCAAATCTGTTTCTGCTGCATTAGCCAGAGAGGCTGTTAAACACCGCACAGAGAGTAGTCATGGCGACCTTCTCTGGAAAGGAAAACTGGACATTTTCAAAGGTTATCATCAGCCCTTACAAAAAACAAAACAGCAGCAACTTTTTAAAAATTGCTATTTTAAAGTGAGCTTAGTGCCAGTGAAAGGTGCCAGACTGACAGCAATGAACACTGAATTCATCTTTGTCCACGGGCTTGGCAAAGCAGGGACAGGTACAGTGCAAGCTTCCCACACAGCCCTCTGTCCGAGTGCCTCAGCCCTGACTGGAGCCACCATCTCTCCTGTGATGATAAGGCAATGGTGCTCCATGCCTCTTAAATCCTTGGCCTCTCTGCTGAGACTGCCAATTAGCATGCTCAGCGCAAGGGAAGTTGTGATGTAGACACTCGGAGATGGATCAAGACGACCAAGGCAGGACCCATCTGAAAGCCATCAGATGGTATCTCTTCTGGTACACATTGAAAATGACCCCTCAGGAACAAAGAGGATGGACAGTCTTAATTACAAGAACAAAGGAAGGTTGCTAGCAGCAAGGGGAGACAGGGAGTTGGAGAACACACACTTCCACCAGGAATTTTTTTGGTGGCCTTCAGTTACTTATTTTATTTTGGGATTTCAGTGGTGCTCTGCACCATAATAACCAACCAACTTAGAAACATTATTTTAGCCTCAAAAGTCCCCTGCGAGGTAGGGAATATTTTATCCAGATTTTACAGCTGGGGAACCTCAGGCAAAGAGACGTTAAGTGACGCGTCCCAAGTCACATAGGAAGCCTGTGGGAGTACTAGGCAGATAACCCAAATCTCTCCTGACCCTCATTACTGCACCTTAATCAAAGAAGAATCGTAGAATCATAAAGTCATCCTTCCTCCCATTCTGAGAGGGTTAACAAACCCTTCAAAGAGCTAACAGGCCTTTATCAGCCTCCGCCCCCGCTCCTCCCCCGCAGCAGATAAAACAACCTGGCTAAAAAACATCAACAATCTAGGTGACTTGGCTGCAAGTGGTGCATGCAAACATGAGAAGACGTATTATTAAATGAAAACAGGGTCATTTGGTTCCACTCCAAAGCTAATAAGGATATTCCAGGGCAGGAGGCAGCCAGGTTAGAAACTCTATAATGGAGACTGCTGTCCAATCAGTGTTTATGTAGATTCATAGACAAGCATCTGTGATGTGTCAGGAGTGGAAAAAAATAGCCAGCAAACTGCTTTATGGCATGTACTGATCTGCTAGGTAAGAAAGTAGGGCTCCTCTGCAGTGTCCCAGCAGGGCAGGTGGAGGAGCCTGCTCATCCTGACAGGGTGGCTAACACAGTCAAATCATATCCAAGAAATGCAGCACAGGAACAATCTAGCAGGCAAAAGTAACCCAGGACAGTGGAAGGGGAGCTGAAAAAGTTAGGGCCAGCTGTTTTGTACCAGATTTGTTCATTACGCTAAGTATTTTCTTGACAAAAAATAAAAAGAACCCACTACAAGTAGGACCACAAGCACGTCCAGGCTTTTTGTGCTAGCACCAACAACTGAACCTTTATCCTAACCGGCAAACCAGATTCCAGATCTGGTTTCTCTACTGCCCATTGTCACTTGTCTCTCTCTCTCTTCACCCATGTGCCAGTGTCCCCTGCAGAAACGGTTTGGCAGGGGAGCTAAGTCTTCCTGCCAGCACATGCCCTTCGGTGTGCAAAGGGCCCAAACATCGACTCCCACTCCCATGGCATCAACCTCTCTAGGAAGGTAGCCCAGCTGCTGTTTCTGGAACACAAAACCTCAAATTCCTCCAACTAATAATCCCAAGGTATCTGTAAAATTAAATTCTCTCTGAACTCTTTCTATAGATGTATAGTGAGAGGCCAGTACTGATGAAGGTCGTCAACACCACACCAAGGTGTATCTCACTCATTACCATTGGCCTGGATAAGCACCATTGCATCCTTTTCATGGGTTTGAGCACCACCACATGTAGCAATCCTGCCAAGAAAGAGGTGTCTGGACTCACCTATTACACTGCTGCATTTCGTCCTCTCCTGCCCCACACGTTCTACCTCATGGAGTCTCACTACCAACGGCATATGCTTTCAGACCACAGCCAAACTCTCAGTTTTCACTTTATTTTTATATGAATATTTAACCATCTTAACTTACAGGACACCTATCTTAACATATCTGTTTGCCAGACAAGATAACCCAAAGGTAAAGGGTGTATAGACCATCCAGGTGGGAAGAACCCATGTAGGCCAAAAAAGCCTGTAGTGGTCCCTGAAAATACAACGTATTACCCCTGCCTCGATTGCAGAGATGGATCCAGTGTCATGAAGTGGGAGTTGTTTGACAGGTGGTACTTGTTATCCTGCCAATTAAGCCTGAAAGAGTTATATAATCTACTGATTAACTCTCACAGGGCACAGAAACTGGCCAGAGCATCGACAGAAAAGATTCTTACCTAGATGGTTGGGAGAAAGCTTTTCTCACTTACTACAGTTTGATGAGTGGGAAGCAGGCAAGTGGCCTGAGACCCTAGATAGAGTCCTTCCTGCCTTTTGTGTTCTGTTAACGGCCTAATAAACACAGCACAACAGAAAGTGAACATCCTTTTTGCCTCTGGTTGTACGGCAAGCAAAACCCAGGGCTGATACTGTGCAAAACATTACAATAATCATAGAATATCAGGGTTGGAAGGGACCTCAGGAGGTCATCTGATCAATCAAGAACCAACCAGCCCATACACAGGCTGTGTGTTGTGCATGGTCCACACTCAGATCAGAGGTTTTCTCAGATTTCTGCAAGAATTTTTGAATTAGCCTAAGGGTTACTTTTTTCAGTAAACAAAGACCCATGTGGGACAGTGTTGAGAAATGTCCTCCCCTGCCCCCTCCTTCACTACAGTAACCAGTTCTGTAGTGGTCGTTGCCCCTTGTACCTCTAAGGGCACATCTACATTTGAGGTAGAAGGTGCAATTCCCAGTTCACGTAGATGAACCCACGTTAGCTGTGCTCAAGCTCACACCTAAAATTAGCAGCGTGACAGCAGCAGCATGGGGTGGCGTCTTGGACTCGCCAGCCGAGTCCATAGCTGGGAGTCAGGCAGGATTGTCCTGGGCGCAGCTAGCCCAAGCATCTGCCTATGCCACTAAGGACACACTGCTATTTTTAGGGACTAGCTCAAGCACAGCGAGTGTGGCTATGTCCATGTAAACTGGGAACTGTGCCTCAAATGTAGACCTGCGCTAAGTGTCAATATTTACCTACACACGCTCGATTTCCGGTTTGCATGGAGCACTGAAAACATTGAGGGAAAGCTAGAAAACGTTGGGCTTTTCCTAAAGCTGTTACAAAGTGAAGAACTCCTCCCCCTCCTTTCCCCAATACACCCGAAGAGATTTTTTCCAGAGATCTACTGACATTCCTGATTGAAAGAACCACAGACAGCTGCTTAGGACAAATAAATGTAGCTCAATTCAATCCTGTGACATCAGGATTGTCATGACACAGTATCATGCCATTCTCATGCTGTCACTACTTACTGACATCACAGCAGGGACATTAGGGCAGTGATCCCCTACGTGTGGGACACAACCCCTGGGGGGCACAGAGGAACGTCTGGGGGGCATGGCGGAGCCCAGGCCAGTCCCCATGAGGGGTGGGAAGGGGACACCACCCAGCCCCACTCTGCCCCCAGCTCTGCTCCGGCCCTGCCCTGCCCCCAGCCACGGCCCCATACCCAGCCCCAGCCTTGGTCCCTGGCCGTGACTCCATTCCTGGCCCCGCCCCCAGCTGTGGCACCAGCCTGGGCCCCCCTACCCCCTTCGCATCCCCCCACTCCCAGCCCCAGCTTCCGGGGAGGGGGGCGCTGACAGGGGTCGGGGGACACACGACCCTGAAAAGTTTGGGGATCACTGCATTAAGGACAGGACAATGTGTTAAGCCCAATTACAAAGCCACTTAACGCTTAGAATGCTCACAATCAAGTTTGCAGCAGCTCACTTCCTGCTGGGGTATGCTGGGGTCAAACAAGCGTTCACTTCCCGGCCAAAAGACATTTAGTTACCTGTAGTGAGAACTGCTGACTCATGGTGCTTCCAGACAGGGCATAATTTGTAATGAAAGAAGTGATGGGGCTCAAGCCATTTGTTACATTGATCACTGATACAGCAAGCCTAGAGGTGCTGGGGCTCTGTCCTGGCACAAATTAAGCACTGCTTCCAGCCCACCCACACTGGTGGTTGTGTGGCATCAGCAAACGAGCTGGCTGGAGAGAGATGAGGAGAAAAAGCAGAGGAGAGTGCAGGGGCAAGAAAGGCGCAATCTGAATACATTCACAGGGGTTCTGTAAAATCCTCTGTTCTGACCAAAACACAATGGAAACAAGCAACAAGAGAAATATATATGGGCTGGAGGGGAAAAGTCTTTTCCAATAAAATATTCTCAAGGATGTGAAAATTCACCACAGAACTGCAGAGAGCACCCCACTGTGCTCTCTCCCTAATCCTTCTAAAACCCTCTGGGTCGCTGATTATGCCATCCTGCCATCATTAGTGCTGCTGTGCGGTGGGTATAATGTACCCACACCAATTGCTTACTGGAGAGTCGGGGACCCACACAGGCCTGTGAATCTGAATGTCTTTGGAACCGGTCAGATGACTTCAATTTGTGGAACAGCATGCACTGACTGTTCCCACCAGTTCTCCTGCCACTAGCTGCTGTGCTGTACTACCGAGCTACTGCTAGCAGGTTACACAGTTGTGCAATTTGGCAATGATACCCACTAGGGATATCACTGCTTCTTTTTGGGAGGAAATGGGGATGAAGTATACTATCACTAAAACTGCACATCCTGAGCCCCTTGCTGTGTTCTGCTGTGCTTCATTCCACAGCTACTGCTAAAATGGAGAGATGCTGGATTAATACACTGTTGCCAGCTGTTGTGATTTTACTGAAAATTTGGGATATTTGAGGTGTTTCTGAAAGCCCTAGTTCATGGAGTCATGCTAGTGAGAACCTCTGCTTTCACACAAAAAAATAAAAAATTCTAGCCCTCTTTGTTGCGGAGAAAATCTTGAAAGTATGCCCTGTGCGCACCCCGTGGGCTCAACAATTGGAACGCATGGAAAAAGAATGCCCAGAATATTTATTTTTTAAAATCTCTCAATTTTTACGTCAATGTCTAAATTTTTTTTAAGGCCCTGACATGATTTTAAAATCACTTCAGCTTAGCAGTACTGTTAATAAGAGAACCAATTTGTGCTGTATTTGCATTTCAGTTTGTCCCTTCTCAAATATACTTATGACGACTGCTACAGTTTTGAGAGTAACTCCCACTGCTTATGGAGTATATACTGCTCCTGGTGACCCAAAAATTAGGACCAAACCAGTTAGAGTCACTGCAGAGGTGATGGCGTTTGCAGTAAGAAATGAAATGGTGGTGCTGTTCTCCACATCCAAGAAAAAGTTCATGGACTACTTAGGAAAACAAATCCCATGATCTGGTTTTCAGTATTCTGGTGGCTCGGATGATCCAAGCAACTGTAGTTCTAGGAGATAGAAAAGGTAGATTCTGCATTTGCTGCTCTTACTATGGTTAGTAATTCTGGAAATTCTGCAAGGTCATATACCTAGGAGCAAAGAATGTGGCCTATACCTACCGAATGGGAACTGTGTCTGGGAAAGCAGTGACTCTGGAAAAGATTTCGAGATCTTAGTAAACAAAACATCTGAGCATGACACTTCCCAGTGCAATGCCGTGGCAAAAAAAAGCTAATGCAATCCTGGGATGTATAAACAAGGGAAAGTGAGTTGAAATAGGAAGATGATTTTACTTCCGTATACGGCACAGGAAAGACTGATACTGGAATATTCTGTCCAGTTTTGTTGTCCATGTTAGAATCACAGAACCATACGGTTAGAAGGAACTGCCAGGGTCATCTAGTCTAACCCCCTACCAAGATGCAGAATTTGTTCTGTCTAAACCATCCAAGACAGATGGCTCCAGCCTCTTTTTGAAAACCTCCAGTGAAGGAGCTTCCACAACCTCCCTAGGCAGTTTGTTCCATTGTCCTACTGTTCTTACAGTTAGGAAGTTTTTCCTGAGATTTAATCTAAATCTGCTATGCTGTAGTTTGAACCCTGGTCCTGCCCTCATTTTTTAAAAGGATATTGAAAAATTAAAGAGGGTGCAGAGAAGAGCCACAAAAATTATTCAGGGGTTGGAGAAAATGGCTATGGCCAATTGAGACTGAAGGAACTCAACTGGTTTAGCTTATCAAAAAGAAGATCCAGACATGACTTACTTAAGAGGTATCATTACCTTCAGAGGGAGAAAAATACCAGGTATTAAAGGTCTTTTTAATCTAGTGAAAACAGGCAGAACAAAAACCAATGGCTGGAAGCTCAAGCTAGACAAATTCAAATTAGAACTATGGCACAAATGTTTGACAGTGAGCGTGATTAACATTGGAACAGACGACCAAGGGAAGTGCGGGGCTCTCCATTTCTTGAAGTCTTCACTCAAGACTGGATGACTTTCTGGAAGAAATGCTTTACCCAAATACAAGTTTTGGGGCTTATATAGGAGCACCTGCATGAAATTCTATGGCCTGTGAGATACAAAAGGTCAGATGATCTAATGGTCCATTTTGGCCTTAAAATGTCTGAATCTAAGAAATGAAGAAAGAATTGAAAGTCCTCAGCTGAAAGAAAGAAAGAAAAATGCAATTTTAACCTCTTTGCCCTCTAAAATACACACAATCTTCCCAAAAGTCCTCAACTCCTCACACAACATTAGTAAAACTCAAAACATATGGACATGCCTATGAAACAAAACAATGAAACTGCAGCACCTTGTGGAAAGGTTCCGGTTTCTAGCATGAGTGAGAAAAAGACTGTTCTTCAGTCCATGCCTCAGTGTCTCCAGGATTCATCCAAGTTGAAATCTCCATTGTTTCTGGGCCGCCGGTTGGCCCACCACCCTCACTGGTGGCAGAGAAAGTGCTGATTTAGCCAGTGGTCTTTAGGGCATATTAATGTGCAAACTGGGCAGCTCGGTCAATGGCCATTTAGTGCTGCAGTGTTTTAAAAGCTGTTCCAGTGGTTGAGGTGAAGAGGGGAGAACCATGACTCCTTCCCAGGTCCTGGCTTCTTGCCTGTAATTATCTTCCCCACCTCTTTTTTTTTTTTTTTTTTTTTTTAACTTTTTAGAGAAAATGTTCAAACTTTGGTGTCTAAAATAAAATAAAACGAACGGTCTGACTGGACTGGAGCAGCAGGTGCTCAGCCCATTTAAAAATCATGCCCCTTATTTAGGTGCCAAGATACGGCGTAACTGCATAATTTTAGGCGTGCAAAGTCAGATCATCGTGGATAACTGGGCACATCACAAAATGATACCCACAGCAACTGAGGATCTTGCTGGCACTCTGTGGGGAGTTCATTCTTCATGGGCTATTCGATCTTGGGTTCTGCAGAGAATGAATTCCCCTGTCACCCTAGGCAGGGTTAGAGCACAGCAGCAGGAGGTGATGTGGGGAAAAGCTTACAGGGCTCTTGCCCATACTGGGCTTGTTCTGGGATAAATGGAGAGTTTCTAACTCCCAGGTGCAGATAAATTACTTAATGTTCTGACAGATCAATGCTGGTAACTTTGTACTGCTCCAGGCAGCTCTTTCTTTCCAATTCACACACTGCAATATGCTTTCTGGTTACGTATTGGCCTTCTGGAGTTTACACCCTGGGAGTCTGTCTAGGCCAGTCGTCAATGCTTCATATGCCTCTTTTTGCGATGTATTTAAGACTCAGTGTTTAAACTGAGAATCACGGACCTGGAAAGTGGATGACTGAGTTGAACGTATGTGATTGTTGGAGCGGAAGTTTAGTGGTTCGAGACACTCCTGCACTGTTGGGATGCCATAGATATTGGAAAATGTTACCCAAAGCCTCTGTTCTTTCACCTTTACAGTGAATGAGAGGTATTTTGCACAATGTTAGAGTACCTTTAATTCCACTGTGTTTGGAGGGGACAATTGTATTTGCACAGTCAGGCTAATTTTGTTCTCTGGCCCCATGAGGCAGTTGTAGGTTTTGAGACATTTTCTCTTTCTTTTCTTAAAGTGAAGGAAAGCTTTGGAGCGAAGTACAATAGTATCTGTACTGAGCATTTGTGTGGGTAAAGAGTAATAGCGGACTCCGCTCTGCTCTCTCCAGCGCTGGAAAGTGAATTTGGTGAATTGGTCACTTACTTGCATCACTCTGCTGTCTCTCCTAGGCCTGGCGCACAAGCACATTAAGAATAATGAGACTGCTGGCTTTTTGCTTTTAATTCAGCATTAGTGGCTTGGAACCAATATCCTGGGCTCATTCTACATTTATATAGTCACTGCCATGGGCCATAGATGTGTTTAGTACATGGTGAAACTTGAGAATGACATCCTTAAGTAGGCTGTGCTTAAAGTAATTTTTTCATGTGATGTTATATCCAAATATTGGGGGAGAAACAGAATAATATTCCTTTGCATAAGAACACTGCATGTCAATGTAAAAGTTGTTGGTAACAATAACTGGCTGCTACATGCTTCTCGATACTCAGTTAAACAGCAGGAAAAAAGGAAAATGAATTCTGAATGCATCAGTGCAAGCCACGTGACATTTTATGCTAAAATGACAGAAAGTGAACCTTAAATCTAGAGTTTGAAAAATTCTGTGGCAAGCAGGAAACTTTCTGTAACAAGCAAAGGAGCCTGAGCAATCAGCTTCTGCACTATTTAAACTTTTGTTATAAAACTAAGAAGTCTTGCACTTCTGGTTCTGAACGTGAATTGAGTGTAGCTGATGAAGGGCTGTCTGCCTGAGTCTGTGGACAGGAAGCGCCAGTGCCTTTGTTGCTGCTCAGAACCCTGTCAATCAGCAGAAACTTGCTTCCTCCACACTCATAGCAGATACTTACCACTGCCACCACCACCACCAACCCCCCCAAAAGCCCACACACATCAGTCAGAAACCTCTGATATAGGAGTAGAGAAATGGAGATCCTTTCTCTTCTCAACAGTCAGCAAGCTCTAAAGAGGGGAGGAAACAGAACTATTTTTCTCCCTCCTAGCACTAAAGGGAGTTAGAGCTGCAAATTTATCAATTACCAGCCAGAGACTTATATGAAAAATGGAGCCCTCAAATCAGACCCAGGGATAACCCTCTGGTAGAAATCCCAGCAGCTGGAAGTGACAGCACCCCAACAATCACAACAGTTTGAGGCATCCCCCTTGATATCAACTTTCACACCATCACATAAGGAAAGAGCTAAGTTAAAGAGGTGAGCTATACAGGACTCAAATCACAGACAGCTTTATAAATAAAACAGACCCGACCCCAGTGCTTAGTGGTTAGAGCACTGGTCTGCTTACCAGGAGGTGCCACTTGAAATCTCACTGGGGCCTCAGCAAAAGCAGCAGTTTGGATGTTCTTAAAGATCTTCTCTAGGAATTATTTGGGGGGAATTCTCTGGCCTGTGTTATACGGGAGATCAGGCTAATGGATCACAATGGTTTCTTCTAGTGTTGGGATCTATGATGGGGTACTGGTGTACAGTTGCCTAGTCGATTTAATCCTCCAGCTTGGTTGGTATCTGGTACATTTTGCGCACACATAAATAATTCTACTGCCATGCTTGTAATTAATGAATAAATAACTCCTTCAATGGAATGGGAGATGTGTTAAAACTAAGTGACATATGATGACATAACAGCTACCAATGCTGTAACAAAGCTTTGCTGTCTAGTAATAAAGAGAATGCACTGGTGTATCCTATTAGAGAACTGTTTTATCATTCTGTCTCTTCTGAACGGAGCCAATAAATACGCACAGATGGCTTCAGGACTCTCTCTTTACTATTTAGCATTTTTCTGTTTTCATAAAAAATAGCTCCCCCAAAAAGACAAGTAATGGAACCATCCAGGGAATGCACCACTCTTATTTTACGCGGAGTGGAGTGGATGTCTCTTTAAGGGCTTCTTCAAGCAAAGGTGCTCAACATTAAGGCTCTGATCTCACACAGCACTTAAGCACATGCTTAGCTTTCCCCACATGAACTGTGAAGTGACTGGAACTATGCACAGTCTTAACGGTAAGCATTTGTGCTTTGCTGGATCAGGACCCCAGCCCACAGCACTTTGCCGGGTCAAACCTTTAAAACAGGGTCTGTAACGCTGAGCCCATGAAGCAGCCAGGCTGAGTCCCTGGTTAGTCTTGGTACATGAGCTCTCCTGCCAAGTCTTGAAAAAACAGCTGTGTATGAAATATGGAAGCAACTCTAAACATTCCCTTCAGAAGCCATTTAAAATGCCTTGTTCAGTAAACTGTTCACATGTTATGCCTAACAGAAAATGGAAAAGAGGAAACTACTGCACAGATCCTTGGAGAGAGCCAGGCCCTCTGAACCTGCTTGTGTGTTCAGCTTGCCAAATGCCTCTTGAGTTGCTCACCTCCGTCCTGTGAGTACAACTGGAGGCATTAACTAGTTTTTAAACCATGACCCAGTGACCCCTATTTTCTGGCTTTAAGGTGTGACGCACAGCTTTTCCACAACAGTTCTGTTCACCAGTACTGTGGGTTGTATGGGTGATTCTGTGCACAAGTGGCACGTCTACCCCGATTCCCCGGGTGCGATGTTGCTCTGATTATTTCCAGATGATGTTAGTTAAATTCAAACTCAACAACAGAAATAGTCTGAAGCAGCATCTGCTCTTTGTGCAATTTTTTCCCCTCACACCACCTACTGTATTGCCACAGCAATGCATGGTATTTTTTTCAGCAGCACCTGGATGATGATACATAAAATGAGGAACAAATTTAAACAAAAAGGTCTGTGTTAGCAAACCCTGTTTTCGTAGCGGCTGAGATGGCAGACTGAGCAAAGGAGAGATGGGGAAGAAGTGGATTTCTGATTCAATGTACAGATTCAGAACAAATTAACAAGAGGCTAGTTGAGGTTCTCTGGAGGTCCCAAGAGAATCAACCAACCTCAGTCCCAATCCTGCACAAAAATCCCTCAGACTAAGTTGAGGTTTCTCCTTTGGATGGGATCTTAAATAAAGGTATACAAGATTAAAGAGGACTGCATTGACAGATGGATGGGTTTCAAAAATTGTCAAATACTTGGGCACTTTAAAGAAATACCACCAAAGAGTCCAGACACAGAGCAGCTATTATTTGTAAAGTTGTTCAGGGGTGCAGTTTACAAAGACTATTAGTAGAAATGTTTTATAACTTTAAATATTATAAACTGTTTTTATTTTTAAAAAATATTCCTTTGAAATATTTGCAATCCAAACTGTGAAGCATTGTGCCAGCTCATGAGAACCAAATTATGGAACTGAGAAAACAAAAAGTAAAAGTGATTTCAGCCAGCTCTCACATCCAAATCGAGAGATGCATATAACAGCACAGACAGCAAAAAATAAAATCCCATGTAACTGTTTTGGATTCAATTTGAATAATCTGTTGTGGTATTAGTAACATAAGCAAGGAATTTTTAAGAAAGGTTTAGGTTGACTTTTTTCCTTTTTCTAATAAATCGGGATACCTTAGAGAGAATCAAGATCCTATAATTAAGAATACTTTAAAATGGTGCGTAACACCACCACCACCACCACCACCACCATGTGTTTAGACCTGCAAATCTTGCCTTTTATTAGCCTCTGGAGGAAGAGCTGTGAGTGGGATTTCAGAACTGCTCTAGCTGCTCCCACAGAAGTCAATGGTAGAATTTAGGCCAACTTTGTGCTTCTGAAAATCCCACCTTAGAGTTGCAGGTGTATTTGGGCTTATTCCTCTTGACTCTTCAAGTCTTTTTGTGGCATGAAGCATAATTCTCCTGACGTAGCATGGGTAACATGATATCGGGTAACGGCTGCTTGACCTTGCAATGCAGAGAATCATGAATGACATTGCACAGACTCAGTGGTTCGAGGTTCAGTGAATTTCACAAAAGATGTTCATTGTTTTGGGTTTCACAAAATGACTGAGTTTTGTGAAACATTTTCGCCCCATAAATTAAACCCAGTTATTGTCGTAGAGCATCTATTATAAAACATGCGTTGTACCTAATGGGAAGTCTGGGCTACACAAATAGTGAAGAAAGCCAGGAAACAGAACTTTGTGTGCTTCTTGTTCTATCCAGCAAAATAAATAAAACCTGAACAACTTCCAGGTGCCTTCATGATGGGGCACCTACTAAAATGCAGAGCACATTTGTATGCCACACATGGAATATACAGAAGAAAAATATACAAAATTAATTATTCACCACCATGGAAGCCTCCCACCCATCATTTAAAACAAACAAAGATCCCTCTGGCAACAGGCATTTAATGCATCGCTGCCAGACATGGGCCTGCTGGTGCATGACGTTACCTTTTGTTAAACGTATTTTTCAGATCCCGAGTTCTCCCAGGTTGTATTTAGGTAGAGAAGGTCAGTAGTATTTGTTAGCAGATTCTTGTGAGCATAAGATTACTACTTGTGACCTACACCTTGTGAACATATTAACAACTCAAAAGCAGGAGAACCAGACAGATTCCAAAAGAGCCCTCATAGATGAATTCAGCATAGTGGAAGCACGCTGTGGAGAGGTGGGGCTGAGGATAAGCCCACTTTATGTATCAGGAGCACTGAATGGCAGGAACAAGTCTTTGAGCAACAAACTCTTTAGGGGGGAAGGAGTAGATCCCGCCCCCTCCCCCCCATTTGGATTTGTACTAAATGGAAGTCATGAAACAGAACCTTCTATACTTTTTTAATACTTCATATAAAGAAGGTGTGGTGAGTTTATAAACTTTAATCTTACGTAGACACATGTAATGGGGAAACTGACAATTTCTAAGTTCCCATTAAGCACCTGTAAAATCTTGCTCACTTGATTATAGGTTGCTAAGTAGAGGAGAAATCTCAAATTTTCATCGGAGACAATCTAAAGGTCACCAGTCTTTTTATGGGATTTCAACTATTTGAGTATCCTTTTGAGCTAAAATTTTGAAATTAGGCATAATTCATTCATTACAAACTGCTGATTACAGGGGAAAAAACAGAAATTTGACATTTCTTTCAAAGTTCACCAAAAGGTCAGTCTAGTGATTTACAAAATTTATATTAATTTCATCTCTGCGGCTATCACATTGAACATGAGGCTTCCAATCAAAGAAATTAAGGTAATCTAAGATCCCAGTTCCATGTATCATACTTTAATAAAGACAATTGTTAAAGGCAAGTAAATATGCAGAAGGCAGCAAGCTGATACACCGCTACCTCGATATAACGCTGTTCTTGGGAGCCAAAATATCTTACCGCATTATAGGTGAAATCGTGTTATATTGAACTTGCTTTGATCCGCCGGAGTGTGCAGCCCCCCCCCGGAGTGCTGCTTTACTGCGTTATATCCGAATTCGGGTTATATCAGGTAACATTATATTGGGGTAGAGGTGTAGCTAAATCCATCCAAATTGTGAATTGTTGCCAGTTTAAAAAAAAATAAAATAAAATATTTACATGTTTTTTAAAAATCCATGACCACATGCATATTCCTGTCCGTCACTGACAGAGTTCAAATATCATTTCTGTATGAAACAATTAAAAATTTGCATTCTCCTTTAAAAAAACTGGACTGAACCAATTCATTTCACAGTGTAGACTGAACAGTTCTAAGACTGTACTGAATTTCCACTGCTACTCACCTAAACTAGATTCAAACCAGCAGCAAGCAGTGAAAAGCTCTTTCCCCATTACCAAACCACCAAGCCATCCAGCATCATCAACACAGTTTGCAAATGAAAATAGCCAGTGGGGAAAAAGTCTTCTTCCAAAGCCTGATTTGGGCTTTGACTTTGGCTTCTTCAACAATGAGCTGATGTTCCAGGAAATAGGATTACTATGCTGAGATGGGCTCCATCTATCAAATAGTGGTAAGAGCGTGTTTGAACATTGTCTGGCTAACTTGATACGGTCAGCTTTGAACTAGGTCCTACAGGAGATGGTGACAAAAATCCAGCTAATGCGCATCCAGGCTCAAGTAATGACGACAAGTGGAAGGGGCTAATTTCTGGAGAAGGGACGAGGCAAGAGGAAAAGCAACAGAGCGATATGCAAAATATCTTTGATGCCTGTATCCAAAGGCAAGAAGTGTGTGGATCAAGCAGGATGAACTGGAAGTCATGGTAGATGAAGAAAATTATGATTTAATTGGCATCACAGAGACTTTGTGGGACAACTCCCGTAACTGGAACGGGTACAAAGAAGGGCCACTAGAATGATCCGAGGAATGGAAAGCCTGTCGTATGAAAGGAGACTTGAGGAGCTCGGTTTGTTTTCCTTAACCAAAAGAAGGATAAGAGGAGATATGATTGCACTCTTTAAATATATCAGAGGGATAAATGCCAGGGAAGGAGAGGAATTATTTCAGCTCAGTGCTAATGTGGACACGAGGACAAACGGATATAAATTGTCAGTCAGGAAATTTAGGCTTGAAATTAGACGAAGGTTTCTAACCATCAGAGGAGTGCAATTCTGGAACAGCCTACCGAGGGAAACAGTGGGGGCGAAGGACCTCCATGACTTTAAGATTAAGCTGGATAAGTTTATGGAGGGGATGGTATGATAGGATAACGGGTTTAGTCAATAGGTCAATAACGTGCCACACTGGTAATTAGTACAAAGGGTCAATGATAGGATATTGTTAGCCTTTTCCAGAGGGTCTGGCTGGAGAGTCTTGCCCACATGCTCGGGGTTCAGCTGATCGCCATATTTGGGGTCGGGAAGGAATTTTCCTCCAGGGTAGATTGGCAGTGGCCCTGGAGGTTTTTCGCCTTCCTCCGAAGCATGGGGCAGGGGTCGCTTGCTGGTGGATTATCTGCTACTTGAAGTCTTTAAATCATGATTTGGAGCATTCAACAGCAGAGTCAAGGGAGAGAATTAGTTCAGGATTGGGTGGATCGGCTTATGTGGCCTGCATCTTGCAGGAGGTCAGACTAGATGATCATAATGGTCCCTTCTGATCTTGAATTCTATGATTCTATGAACTGGAGTACCAGCATTGAGGGATATAGCTTGTTCCAAACGGATAGGTATGGGGGAAAAGGAGGAGGTGTTGCACTGTATATAAGAATGTATGTGCTTGCTCCAAGGTCCAAGGGGAAATGAGTGACACATCCACTGAGAGTCTCTGGGTGAGGATAAAAAGAGAAAAGAACAGTAGCAATGTTATGGTGGGGGTCTATTATAGACACCATATCAGGAAGAGGAAGTGGACGAGTGATTCAACAAGCAGCTAACAAGATTAGCTAACATACATGAGCTAAAATTAATAGGAGATTTTAACTTCCCTGGTATCTGTTGAAAGACTATTACAGCAAAACATAATATGTCCTGCAAATTCTTAGTGTGTG
Organism: Mauremys reevesii; assembly: GCF_016161935.1. Taxonomy (NCBI): domain Eukaryota; kingdom Metazoa; phylum Chordata; order Testudines; family Geoemydidae; genus Mauremys; species Mauremys reevesii. Next base: position 5,080,769 of record NC_052641.1, on the reverse strand, counting down.
TAGGAGACAGGAAACAACTAGGGAGTCATTCATTTTGGATCTGATTTTCACCAACAGGGATGAATTAGTTGCAAATGTGAATGTGGTTGGGAACTTGGGAGGAAGTGATCATGATCTGATAGAATTCAAGATCCTAGGGAAAGGAGGACATGAGATCATCAAAACAAGGACACTGGACTTCAGAAAGGCGGATTTCAACCGACTCAGAGAAACAGTAGGCAAGATCCCATGGAAAGATCAATTAGGAAAAAAAGAAGTTGTAGGGGCTGGTGATTTCTAAAAGATGCAATACTTCAGGCTCAACATCAGGCTATTCTGAAACAGAGAAAAGATAAGAAGACTCACAGGAAGCCAATCTGGCTGCACTAAAAATAGCTATCTAAAAACCAAAAGGGATACATATAGGAAATGGAAGGAGGGGCATGTTACCAAGGAAGTCTACATGGGAATAGCCCAAGCGTTTAGGGACAAAATCGGGAAAAATCAAGGCAAAGAACGAGTTACAGCTGACAAGAAATGTTAGAGACAACAAGAAGGGGTTCTTCAAATATGTAAGACAAAAAAGAAAGATCAAGGATGGTGTGGGTCCACTGCTCAATGGAGAAGGTGAGCTGGTAACGAAAGATGAGAGGAAAGCAGAGCTGCTCAATGCCTACTTTGCTTCAGTCTTCTCTCACACACAAAAAATAATAATAATAAAAATAAAATTAAAAAAAAATTGGGACCAGATGACTAGCGAAGTTACCATAGACAACAAAGGGGAAAGGATGCAGATCAGGATAAGTAAAGAAAACATCAAAGAATTCAAATCAGCGGGGCCAGATGCTATTCACCTGAACGTACCAAAAATATTCACAACTCATGGATAACTCATGGTCACAGAAGACTGGAGAAGGATTATCCTTCGGGGAAGAAATGCCCATCTTTAAAAAGGGGGGAAAGGAGGAGCCAGGGAATTAGAGACCAGTCAGCCTCACTTTGATACCTGGGAAACTACTAGAACAATGTATAAAACATTCAATTTGCAAACACCTGGAGGAAGAAGGGGTAGCAGCCAGCACGGATTTACTAGAACAAACCATGTCAAACCAGCTTGATTTCCTCCTCTGACAGGGTAACTGGTTTGGTGGATAGGGGGAATGCAGTGGATCCAATATACCTAGACTTCAGCAAGACTCTTGACACAATCCCACATGACATTCTGATAAGTAAACTGGAGAAATATGGGCTCAACAGAACCATTAAGTGGATACATAATTGGTTAAACAACAGCAAACAAAGATTAACTATTAATGGGATGATGTCAGATTGGAGGGAGGTCTAAAGTGGGGTTCCACAGGGATCTGTTCTGGACCTAGTGTTTTTTAATATCTTTATTAATGACCTGGATGTAGGTATAGAGAGCATACTAGTCAAATTTGCAGATGACTCAAAGCTAGGGGGGTTGCCAACACTTATAACGTTTGCAGACAATACTAAGCTGGGAGGGGTTGCAAGTGCTTTTGAGGATAGGATTAAAATTCAAAATGATCTGGACAAATTAGAGAAATGGTCTGAAGTTAATAGGGTGAAATTCAATAAGGACAAATCCAAAGTTCCACTTAGGAAGGAACAATCAGTTGCACACATACAAAACGGGGAATGACTGCCTAGGAAGGAACACTGTGTAAAGGGATCTGGGGGATCATAGTGGACCACAAGCTAAATAACACTGTTGCAAAAAAAACCAAACATCATTCTGGGATAATTTAGCAGTAGTGTTGTAAGCAAGACATGAGAAGTAGTTCTTCCACTCCACGCTGATTAGGCCACAACTGGAGTATTGTGTCCAGTTCTGGGCACCACATTTCAGGAAAGATGTGGATTAAGTGGAGAAAGTCCAGAGAAGAGCAACAAGAATGAATAAAGGTCTAGAAAACATGATCTATGAGGGAAAACTGGATGTGCTTAGTCTGGAGAAGGGTGAGACAGGACATGATAACAGTTTTCAAGTACATAAAAGGTTGTTACAAGGAGGAGGGAGAAAAAATATTCTACTTAACTAGACTATAAGGTGGATAGAAAGCTGGCTAGATTGTCGGGCTCAATGGGTAGTGATCAATGGCTCCATGTCTAGTTGACATCAATCGGAGTGCCCCAAGGGTCGGTCCTGGGGCCGGTTTTGTTCAGTATCTTCATTAATGATCTGGAGGATGGTGTGGACTGAACCCTCAGCAAGTTTGCAGATGACACTAAACTGGGAGGAATGGTAGATATGCTGGAGGGTAGGGATAGGATACAGAGAGACCTAGACAAATTAGAGGATTGGGCCAAAAGAAATCTGACGAGGTTCAACAAGGACAAGTGCTACAGACTAGGGACCGAATGACTAGGCAGCAGTTCTGCAGAAAAGGACCTAGGGGTTACAGTGGACGAGAAGCTGGATATGAGTCAACAGTGTGCCCTTGTTGCCAAGAAGGCTAATGGCATTTTGGATTGTATAAGTAGGGGCATTTCCAGCAGATCGAGGGATGTGATCATTCCCCTCTATTCAGCACTGGTGAGGCCTCATATGGAGTACTGTGTCCAGTTTTGGGCCCCACATTACAAGGAGGATGTGGATAAATTGGAAAAAGAGTCCAGAGGAGGGCAACAAAAATGATTAGGGGGCTGGAGCACACGACTTATGAGGAGAGGCTGAGGGAACTGGGATTGTTTAGTCTGCAGAAGAGAAGAATGAGTGGGGATTTGATAGCTGCTTTCAACTACCTGAAAGGGGGTTCCAAAGAGGATGGATCTAGACTGTTCCCAGTGGTAGCAGATGACAGAACAAGGAGCAATGGTCTCAAGTTGCAGTGGGGGAGGTTTAGGCTGGATATGAGGAAAAACTTTTTCACTAGTAGGGTGGTGAAGCACTGGAATGGGTTACCTAGGGAGGTGGTGGAATCTCCTTCCTTGGAGGTTTTTAAGGTCAGGCTTGACAAAGCCCTGGCTGGGATGATTTAGTTGGGTTTGGTCCTGCTTTGAGCAGGGGGTTGGACTAGATACCTCCTGAGGTTCCTTCCAACCCTGATATTCTATGATTCTATGATTCTAACCTCTGAGGATAGGTTAAGAAGCAATGGGCTTAAATTGCAGCAAAAGCAGTTTAGGTTAGGAAGTTTTTCATAATATCCAACTGTCAGGGTGGTTAAACACTGGAATAAATTGCCTAGAGAGTTTGTGAAATCTCCATCATTGGAGTTTTTTAAGAGCAGGTTAGACAAACACCCGTCAGGGATGGTTTAGATCTGGGGTAGGCAACCTATGGCATGGGTGCCAAAGGCGGCACACAAGCTGATTTTCAGTGGCACTCACACTGCCCGGGTCCTGGCCACCGGTCTGGGGGGGGGCTCTGCATTTTAATTTAATTTTAATTAAGCTTCTTAAACATTTTTAAAACCTTATTTACTTTACTTACAACAATAGTTTAGTTATATATTATAGACTTATAGAAAGAGACCTTCTAAAAACGTTAAAATGTATTACTGGCACACGAAACTTCAAATTAGAGTGAATAAATGAAGACTCGGCACAGCACTTCTGAAAGGTTGCCGACCCCTGGTCTAGATAATACTTAGTCCTGCCATGAGTGCAGGGGACTGGACTAGATGACCTCTCAAGGTCCCTTCCAGTCTTACCATTATGGGATTCTGCAGACATGGAAAACCAGAAGTTGCTGATAAGAACAGACAGATGTGCTGTTGGATTTACACTCTCAACTGAAAGGAGAAGTTCAGTTTCGAATTTCCCTTCCCTTATTCCCAGAGACACTTTTAATAAGAAATGTTTATTGAAACTTCAGCTTTGGAGTGTCTCAGCACAGCTTCACTCTCCAGACCAGGCATGGTGATATGGTCCATCAGGGAGAGAGGGAGAAGGATTTTCTATCGCATGAAGCTAAGACATTTCAGCCTGTATTCCATGGGTCTGAGTGTAGAGCAATGACATTGAATATTGGCCCTATGTTCCACAGGCCGGGGTGTTTTTAGCGGATATCTCACTGCTGAAGGTAACAAAGGTACAGAGAGCACAGCTGCAACTGGTGTCCTGAAGTTTCCTGGGCCTGTATGCCGCTAGCCTGTTTACTGCAATGGTGCCAACTGAACTCATGGCAGAGTGGCGTGGTGTGGGAAAGTGTCCAACCCTAGAAATCTTTGGGAGAGGACTGCAGAGTATCCCCATGAACAGGAAGAAAGATAAAGAGGATATATATACCTTAACAGACGTCCACATGGCCCACCACTGCCTAATCAGATAACAATTCTACCTCTGTTTGTTGTAATGCTATCTCTTCTTGTATGAATAAAACTATGAAACGTTGATCTCTTTTGTCTTGTTAACGTGGCTGGGCACCATCTTGAAATGTAACAGTGTAAGAAGAAAAAAACACGCCCATACTTACCTGGGCCCATCAGCCTCATCTCCGCTCACCTGGCAGGACTGGCTAGACTGTGGGTGAGCCTCAAACAGGTGCTGGCTCGTGGCATGGCTGGGTCCCTTGCCACATTCCCCCACACCCTTGTTGTTCACAGCAGGGTTCTCTGTCTCAGGCTCCTTGGAGGTATCCATGGGGGTCTGCAGGGAGCTGGGGACTCTGCCACGCACGGCATGCAGTTCATTGTAGAAGCAGCAGTCTGTGGCACAGCACCAGATCTATTATTGTGTTTCCTGGCCTTGTGGTATCCCGGGTGAAGTTCTTTCACTTCCATGCGGCACTGCTGCCAATCCCAGTCATATCCCTTTGCCTGTACCCCCCATGCAAGCTGCTTGTAGATGTCCACATTTCTACAGGCTGGTCTGTAGCTGTGCTTGCACAGCCTCTTCTTCCCAGCGGCACAGGAGAGCCAACACTTCCTGTCTACTCCGGGCAGGAGCACGTCTAGCGTGTGCAGCCAGCAGTCGGTGGGGCAATTGCACCCAACAGGGGTGAGCTGGCAGATGTCCACGCAGTGTGCAGAGGCCGTCAAAAAAGCAAACAGAATGTTAGGAATCATTAAAAAGGGGATAGAGAATAAGACTGAGAATATAGTATTGCCCTTATATAAATCCATGGTACGCCCATACCTCGAATACTGTGTACAGATGTGGTCTCCTCACCTCAAAAAAGATATTCTAGCACTAGAAAAGGCTCAGAAAAGGGCAACTAAAATGATTAGGGGTTTGGAGAGGGTCCCATATGAGGAAAGATTAAAGAGGCTAGGACTCTTCAGTTTGGAAAAGAGGAGACTAAGGGGGGATATGATAGAGGTATATAAAATCATGAGTGATGTGGAGAAAGTGGATAAGGAAAAGTTATTTACTTATTCCCATAATACAAGAACTAGGGGTCACCAAATGAAATTAATAGGCAGCAGGTTTAAAACAAATAAAAGGAAATTCTTCTTCACGCAGCGCACAGTCAACTTGTGGAACTCCTTACCTGAAGAGGTTGTGAAGGCTAGGACTATAACAGGGTTTAAAAGAGAACTGGATAAATTCATGGTGGTTAAGTCCATAAATGGCTATTAGCCAGGATGGGTAAGGAATGGTGTCCCTAGCCTCTGTTTGTCAGAGGATGGAGATGGATGGCAGGAGAGAGATCACTTGATCATTGCCTGTTAGGTTCACTCCCTCTGGGGCACCTGGCATTTGCTACTGTCGGTAGACAGGATACTGGGCTGGACAGACCTTTGGTCTGATCCGGTATGGCCGTTCTTATGTTCATATGTGTTTGCACCAAGGTGGGCAATCAGGAAAATGCATTTCAAATTCATGCAGGGAGGACTAAAGGGTGGAGATGGCATCCAGCCTCTGGGAATCCTGGGCAGTGGAGTTTACAATTGTGACCAGATTGGTCACTATGGGGTTTGTGGGAACCAGGTGCTGGGGGACTGCTAGGGTCAACACAGGTAAAGCAGCATCTACACTCTCACTGCGTCAACCTGGATCGGTCAACCATGACTCAACACCATTTAGGGATGTGGGTTTACTGCATTGCTGTTTCGGGTGCTTCCGTCAGCCAGAGACAAATCTGAGTGTAGGCACATGCCCAAACAGGTTAACACAAGGTGACTTATATCAGCCTAACTCTGTAGCATAGACCAGGCCTCAGTGAGCTGCAGGGTGGTTGCTGACAGCACTGTTGGGACTTAACACATAGCAATAAATATGGCCCCAAGTACTAAGCAAATAGCTGAGCCATTCTATCACAATGAGAAAGTAACCCAAGACTGCATACCAACACCTTTAGAGGGGTCTCTTCCCTATCAAAATTCCAAGAGTTTGGTCCAAGTTAAGGATTTGTGATTGGTCAAAATTTGGGGATTTATTTTTAAACAAGTCAATTGTAAAGAATGTAGGACAGTCACAAGTCCATTTTATTCAACTGTAAAACTTCTGGCCGAGTTTCAAGCTCCCTGTGTCTTTAGAACTCGGAACAATTAGAGAAAGACTTTGCACTTCTATAACACATTTCATCTGAAGGTCTTTAAAAGCTTCACAGACATTAAATTAGCTTCACAGCTCATCCTCTCCCCAGCTAGGCAGGTCAGCCACATTTCACATACAGGGATATCAGCACACAGACAGATTAAGAGACATGCCCAAAATTACAGGAAGCATCAGCAGCAGAGACAGGAACAGAACCCAGAAATCCTGACACCCTTTTTCCTTCTGTAGCCATCTAGCCCAGGCTTCTTCGTTAATCACATCCTCATAAGTGTCTTTGGTAAGGGCTGGAATTAAAAATAAAAATACAATCATGGACAGATTCTCAGATGGTAAAAATTGGCTGATTTACACTGGCTGGGATTCTGTCCCTCAAATCTTTTTCTGCTGGAAAAACTGCTGTGCTTTTTAAAAAAATGTATAAAGACAACCTCACAGAAAATGTAATGGAAGTCTGTTCATCCTTACAAGCTGAAGGCAGTTTCTGGTTCACGCAATCTTTCCTTGAAAAGAGGTTTTGTAAGGGTACGTCTACACTGGCAGAATTACAGCACCGTTCAGAGAGCGCTGAAGTGTGTTCACACTGTCAGCTGCCTGCCCAATAGCATGTTAACACTTGCGGCACATGCAGCAGTATTTGGAGCATGCACTCTGGGCGGCTATCCCACAGAGCATCTAATCCTCTTCTGCCGCTAAGAGTTGTGAGAAGGCGGAGGGAGTCATGGGGCATCCTGGGTCCTGTCCCAATGCCCGGTGATGCATTGCACTGTTGACCAATATGCTGCTTGCTCTCACTAACACGTCATGAGTGGCAGTGGAGTTATTCCTTAAACTACGAAGACAAGAGAAGCGTGACATTGATCTTGCCACGCATAGGAGCTACAACACAAGATTGCTTGTTGCATTCATGGAGGTGCTGAAAACAGTAGAACGCTGCTTCTGGGCTCAGGAAACAAGCACTGAGTGGTGGGAAAACCATATTCATGGGACAGTGTGATGAGTTTGCCCCAGCCCTGTGGCGCAAGGACACGAGAATGAGATCTGCCCTGGTGATTGCGCTGTGGACGCTGGCTACTCCAGACACGTGTTGACAGAAGTGTGCAGAGCCATTAATCACATCCTGCTTTGAAAGACCATGACTCTGGTGCATGACACTGTGGATGGCTTTGCACAAATGGGCTTCACTAACTGTGGAGGAGCAATAGATAGGACGCATATTCCAATTCTGGCACCAGACCACCTAGCCACTGAGTACATTAATTGGAAGGGGTATTTCTCTATGGTTCTCCAGGCACTTGTGGATCACCATGGGTGTTTCACAGACATTAACGCAGGCTCGTCTGGAAAGGTGCATGACACATGTATCTTTCAGAACACTGGCCTGTTCAGGAAACTGCAAGCAGGGACTTTCTTCCCAGACCAGAAGATCACCGTAGGAGAAGTTGAAATGCCCATTGTAATCCTGGAAGATCCCGCCTACCCCTTAATGCCATGGCTCATGAAGCCATACATGGGGAACCTTGACAGCAGCAAGGAGCAGTTCAACAACAGGCTGAGCAAGTGCAGAATGACTGTTGAGTGTGTTTTTGCAGGTTAAAGGCCCGCTGGTGCTGCCTATATGGGAGGCTGGACCTGGCTGATGACAATATTCCTATGCTTATAACTGCATGCTGCACGCTCCACAATATTTGTGAAGGGAAGGGTGAAAGCTTCACTAAGGGCTGGACTGAGGGCTGAGGCTCAGCATCAGCGCCTGGAGGCTGAATTTGAACAGCCAGAGACCAGGGTTATTAGAGGCGTGCAGCACAGGGCCACAAGGATCAGGGGTGCCTTGAGGCAGCAATTTGAAGCTGAAAGCCACTAATATTTGTTGCTATGCTTGAGAGTGCAGTGCTTGTAGTGGTAGGAGGCGATTGTGATAAGTGCAGACGATGCACTATGAAGGTTAAGGAAAATTCCCTGTTACTTTGTAGGGCTCTGTTTGCTTTCAATTAATAGAATAAAGATTGCTTTCAAACCAAAACAATTCTTTTATTAAAAAACAACCACCGGAGGAAAGAGACAAACAAAAAAACACATCAGCACTGTGGGGGATGGAGGAAGGGAGGGTCCCAGCAGGAGGTGGGGTCCCAGGATGGTTAAAGATTTGTGTATGTCGAGGTATCATATGCAACCTTATCCTTTGGAGCACAGTGCAGCGGGTACTGAGAGAGACGGGTGTTAAGTGCAGTGGGTACTGGGAGTCCGCAGGGCTGGACTGTGATGGGGCAGGAGTGGAATGCAGCGGGTGCAGCCTGGAACCTGGAGGTTGATAAGAGTGTATTGGTGGTGTCTGGCGGGTGGGGGGGGCATGGAAAAGAGTTTTGCGACAGCAGCTGCAGGAGAGGGCATGTGCGGAGCTGCTCGGTTTGCAGTGCTAGGGAGCGCCTGGAGCATGTCTGCTTGGTGCTCCATGACTTCGTTCTGGTGCGCCATGTTCTCCTTTCAGTCCTTCTTCTCGCTGTCCCGCCACTCCTTCAATTCTTGTTTTTCGGTTGCCGAGTGCATCGTGACATCAAGCAGAAAGTCCTCTTTAGTTCTTCATGGCCGCTTTCTAATTCTGCGCAGCCGTTCAGCTGGCGATAACAAAGAGGGAGGCTGGGCTCCCAAGGTCATGTCTGTGAAGCCAAAATGCAACATTTTACTAAAGCAGTATTGTTTGCAACACACAGACCACTGATCCAGTCATTTAAAACACAGGCACTATTCACAAACCTGTCACTAACTGGCTGACCCCAGGCAAGCGCACATGAGCCACAAGACTCCCAAAATGCTGAGTAACCGCAGGGGAAATCAGTGTTCCAGGACCATACTGTACACTGGGCATGTGGCCCTGGCAGGGCCTTATAGTCATTACTGTCCCCACATTTTCTACAGGCTGTGTTCATTATGGAAGATCTCACTGCTGAGGGTGAGCAGGGAATCAAGGGAGGGTCTTCTCCAAGACTGCAGCTTCTGCCCTGGCCCTTAAGTATCTTGCCTGTGTGCAGCAACGGTGACACCTCGGTGACAGCAGAGTGGCGCGGGAAAGTTACCCTTAATGGGGCAAGAAACAAAGCAGCTCTGCCAAAGAACCTGCGGCAGGGGATTGCCCAGTATTTCTGTGAGAGTTTCATGGAGGTCTCTGAGGCAGATTCCCGTGAAGTGAGGGAGTCAATCAACACCCTGTTCCACTGCTCAGACTAGGCATGTGGTGGTACGTGCATCATACAGACAGAACCCTGCTTTCTGCAACCCTCCTGCCCCCAACAACTTGCTTCAGCAATTCCCAAAATTAAAGCCACTTTCAAGGGAACTCCTCTCCTGTTTGCACTTCGCCAAACTCCGACAGCTGTGACTGGCTAGTCTTCTCCAGGGTAGAGAAGAGCTCCTGGCTGTATGCATCTCTGACCTCGACCTCTGGGTCCCCCTCCCCCTCCTCGTCCAAGATTTTCTCCTCCTGGCTTGGTCCACTCTCGACTGACACGCGAGCCATTGAAGTATCCACAGTGGCCTTTGCAGTGGAGGTGGGGTCGCTGCCGAGTATCGCAGTCAGCTCTTTGTAGAACCGGCAGCTAGCGGATGCAGCACCGGAGCAGTGGTTTGCCTCCTATGCCTTTTGGTTGGCGTTCCGCAGCTCCTTCACTTTGACCCTGCACTGCTGTGTGTCCCAGTCATGGCCCCTTTCTCTCATGCATCGTGAAATCTGTCCGTAGGTATCATAATTCCAACAGCTGGAGTGCAGCTGGACCTGGACAGTTTCCTTTCCCCAAATGCCGATGAGGTCCAGCATCTCCAAGCGGGGGATCGCCTGATGCATGAAGCAGGCATGGTCACCTGGAAAGATGCGCCCAGACCACTGCACATATCACCGAGCAAACAGGCAGGGGACTTTCAAAATTCCGAAGGAATTTAAGGGGTGGGGCTCACGGTTGGTCACCTGAGGGCAGGACAGTCGAGTTCAAACTGATGACCAGAGAGGTAAGAACAGGCATTGTGGGATGCTTCCCGAAGGCCAATCGCAGCGCTGTAATCGACCAGGGTGTTTATACTGGCACTGCGGCGCTCTAGCCCCGGCGCAGAAAGCTCTACGCCTTTTTAGAGCGCTGCATCTGCGCACTAAGTGGCTTGGCAGTGTGCACACCTCGGGAGTTACACCGCAAAATGCTGCTTTACTGCACAGAAACTTCCCACTGTAGACAAGGCCTAAGAATTAGATGCCATATAAGTCCTAAAACACTGTAAACTTGAGGGGTTTGGGTTTTTTTGAAAAACAGAAAGCACTGAGAAAACCATCTTTCTGCTGTGATCGATTCAAGTTCCACTTACATCTACCCAGCAAACGCAACTTCTTTCCATCTTACTTCTCAGTGGCCATTGTGTACGGAATTTTGATTTTTTTTCCTAACTGACTTATTGGAAAGTAATATTTTTCACTTTGTTACAAGCAGTAAAATGTTTAGCTCAGCACCGTGCAATAACAGGAGTTTTTAAAATAAATGACTATAAATATTAGCACCACTTTTGTATTTCAAAGAAAACAAATAAAACCTACAACTGGGAATTTGCACGCATTCTTCTTCGTAGTTTCAGAAATTTGTACATTCATGCATGGACCTCGCTGAGCACCAGGCAAAGCTTTTTAAGTTCCACCGCCTGTTAGATACTTGTTAATAGTCATTCAAGGTTTTTCTTTCCAATGAGTAAAAAAAGAAGGATTTAGTGAACAGAAGAAGATTTTTTAATTGATACTTTTAAATTATTAAATGAACTGGGCAAGAGAGCATGCTGATCTGCTGCTCACTGTGCTGTTACAACACGGTGAGAGTGTGGGCTGGAACTCATTAGTCCAATTACATAACATATTACTATGCCCAAGCTCAAAACCAATAAAACAGGTGAGAGAAATTAAGTGCTAGATAATGGAGAAGGGGGAGAAAAACCTTTTTCTGAATTTCTTATGCCATCTTCAATTTATGAAGATTCTTTAACATTTATTTTTTCTTGGCTAGAAAGGCTTAATGCAGTCTTGTAAAATTCTACGCAACCACTCACATGGGGCAAGTTGTTGTTGTGTTTTTGTTTTTTAAAAACAAGTAAAATATGGATAGGTTTTTTTCATAATCCTCGGGCATCCAAGGGTAAAGACAGGGTGGGTCAGGGAGGCTACATTTTCACAGCAATTTTTTTGCAATGCTGAGTTAATGGCTGGCAGTTACAACTGCATCTGATGAAGTGGGTTATAGCCCATGAAAGCTTATGCCCAAATAAATTTGTTAGTCTCTAAGGTGCCACAAGTACTCCTCGTCGTTCTTGCTGAATTCAAGAAGATGCAGCAGTATCAGTTTAAAAAAAAAGGGGGGGGGATTTCACTGCCGTCCTTCTGTAAAATTATATTTAATTGATTTTTAATACTGGTTTAGGCAAGACTGAACAGGTATTTAACTGGATTAATTATAGAATCCTCACTGACACTGAAGTGTCTCTGTTCCCTGATCTGAGGAGGGCAGTGAAATCAGCCAACTGGATTCAAAATGATCACTTAAATCTTTTCAACGTAAGTAAAATGATTTAAAAGCACTTAAACACAGTAGAAAAAATCCAAAGTTTTTTTTAACTGTCTTCTCTTTGTAAGGTATGTGCTATACTGTCATACACAGTAATGTACATCTGATGCATGCCGTCAATCCAGCACCTCTCCAACTTGTCTTCCCTTCCTACATAAGTGGCAACTCCACCTAAACAATTAAAACCTTTTTAATGATCTTAAGCAACCAGTCAGTTCTATCTATTGTGGACATTTTTGTTTTCAATGCACCTTTTCTGCAACCTGATATGAAGTAATCAAAAGAGTCACACACCCCTATGGCGTGTGATAACTTAATGAAAGACCCAATGAACAAGAGCATTTGCTTCCTATTGACTGATCGTTCTGCAATTAAGATCTTAACATTGGACTGATGTATTGTTTTACTTTACTTGCTATATATTTATTTTCGGGGGAAGAAAGAATGTTTAATCAAAAGGGTATTACATTTATCTGAATGATAAATCCTCAAATATGGCTGACTGGAGGCTCGTCAAATTCTCAAAGATAATCGCTTCTGGGTGAAGACATCATGAAAATTCAGCCTAAAGAATAACTGTTTCAGAAAAGTATGTAAACCTCTGAAAACAGGGGCTGGAAATGGAAGCATCATGTCACCAATAACTATAATTCCACACGTGAAAAGCTCAAAGAACATTACAATTGCAAAGTCGTGCCCTGAAAAGATAGGAAATGACAGAATCAAGGTTTCCTGTAAACTTCAATTGCTCCTGTTGGGAGCATCCATTATGAGACCATCTTTAATCACATGCTGTTTTTTCCACAGGACCAGTCTCTTTCAGTGCACAGACTGGATGGTGTTCACTGAATGAGCAGCTATTCCGTATTTCGTTTTCTCTCAGTGTTCAATGGGTGGCCCCACATCTTATTTACTACAGTCTTCAAATTCTGCTTAAAAACATAATAATTCATTTCCTCCTGGGCTTTTCTATGGCACTCATCACAATACCGAGTACTTCACAAACGTTAGTTAATTTTCACAACACCCCTGGGAGATTTTACAGCTGGGTAAATGAAGCACAGAGATAGACTAAGATCAAAAGTTTCCACCAATTTTGGGTACCCAAATTGAGACTCCTAGGATGTGATTTTTCAGAGTCTTTATATGTTCAAAGCACAGTTCATGGCGACTTTAGCTGCAGCTTGGAGTGCTCAGCACCTCTGCATACCTGATGCCAGGGTCTTGAGCAGGGCACCCAGAAAATGAGGAACACACTATTAGAGACCACCTGTAAAAAGTCTGGTTTAAGTGACTTGCCCAGCATCACAAAGGAATTCTGTGGCAGAGGTAGAGATAGAATCCAGTTCCCTACAGCACTAACCACGGTACCATCCTTTCTCTATCTGCAATCCCTGGCCTCATTCACTACATACCTTCCAACTTCTACAGACAAGTCTTCTTCCCCATACAACCCTGTCTCATCCCTAAAGCAGGTTATCAAAGCAGGTTAACAAGCCTGTTATCCTCTGCACTGAAGGACACTGGAGTCCTATGGAAAAAATAGCATGTGATCATGTAATTAAACTCTATTATAATGCATACACATAGGGGGACTGAATTAAGGTTTCATGGGCAACCCTAATTTTGGCATTTCGTAACTTTTGAGCATTTGCCCTTGTAACCTTAATGTTCTTTTAACATAGTTTTTTGTGTGTGATTTCATAGAATCATAGAATCATAGAATTCAAGATCAGAAGGGACCATTATGATCATCTAGTCTGACCTCCTGCAAGATGCAGGCACATCATCCGATCCACTCCACCCTTAGCTAGAGCCCCCCCCCCATGCTGGGGAGGAGGCGAAAAACCTCCAGGGCCACTGCCAATCTTCCCTGGAGGCAAGACTCTCCAGCCATACCCTCTGGAAAAAGGTTATATCATGTCATTGACCCATTGTACAATTTACCAGTGTGGCTGACCTATTGACTAAGCCTGTTATCCTATCATACCATCTCCTCCATAAACTTATCTAGCTTAATCTTAAAGTCATGGAGGTCCTACTGTTTCTGATGGTTAGAAACCTAATTTCAAGCCTGAATTTCTTGACTGACAACTTATATCCGTTTGTCCTCGTGTCCACATTAGCACTGAGCTGAAATAATTCCTCTCCTTCCTGGTATTTATCCCTCTGATATATTTAAAGAGTGCAATCATATCTCCTCTTATCCTTCTTTTGGTTAAGGAAAACAAACCGAGCTCCTCAAGTCTCCTTTCATCGACAGACCTTCCATTCCTCGGATCATTCTAGTGGCCCTTCTTAGTTTGAATTCATCCTTCTTAAACATGGGAGACCAAAACTGCACACAATACTCCAAATGAGGTCTTATATAACGGGACTAGCACCTCCTTGTCCCTACTAGAAATACCTCGCCTAATGCATCCCAAGACCGCATTAGCTTTTTAACGGCCACATCACATTGCCTACTCATAGTCATCCTCGATCAACCAGGACTCCTAGGTCCTTCTCCTCCTCATAACTAAAATTCTTGTTAGTCATCCCTAAATGCATTACCTTACACTTCTCACTATTGAATTTCATCCTGTTACTAATACTCCAGTTTACCAGGTCATCCAAATCTCCCTGGAGGATATCCCGATCCTTTTCCCAACTTGGTGTCATCCAAACTTTATCAGCCCACTCCTACTCTTGGTTCCCAGGTCAGCAATAAATAGATTGAATAAATCGGACCCAAAACCGAACCTTGAGGAACTCCACTGGTAACCTCCAACCTGACAGTTCCCCTTCAATACTACCTCTGCAGTCTCCAGCCAGCTCCTCATTCACCTCTGGATTTTCATTTCGATCCCCATCTTTTCCAATTTAACCAGTAATTCTTCATGACTGAAATCCAGATATATTAGATCCATTTCCCTTGTCTAAAAATCTGTTACTTTCTCAAAGAAGGAGATCAGGTTGGTTTGGTACGATCTACCTTAAATCCATGCTGTAATTTATCCACTCTCTCTTTTAAGATTTTTTCCATGACTTTGCATATACCCACATGTGGCATCATAGTGACAGACATCAGCAGGGTTGGAATCTTTAAATCCAGGGCCCAGCACTCTGTCACTTGAACGAAGAGTAAAACTGATAGATGCAGTAGATGGTCCACACAAAGGATGACAAGCACCAGAGAGGGCTCACTCTGCCAGAGGGTTTCACAGCTATTTGCTGACAGCAGAGGAATGAGGAGAATCAGGAATCTTGGGTTCCATTCCAGGCTCTGGAGGGGAATGTGCTCTAGTGGGCACAGACACGTCTTCCTGTTCTTCCCACGAATCTGACCCCTGTTAACCTGTCCCCTCCAACCTGTTCCTGTCAGCCCTATCTCTTTCCTATCCCTGGGTCATTCTCCCTACTTGGCCCATTCTCCATGTTTCTCATCCCAGCCCCAGTCTCCCCCTCCAAGCTCCTTGTCCACTTTGTGTCCGTCCCTCTGCCTCCAGTTGCACAGCCCCCACCTATATTCCCCAGTCCCAGTCTCCCTCATCCAGCTCCTAGTCTAATCTCAGTCCCCCCAACCCCATCCCCCTCAGCAGCTTCTTGTCTCAATCTACCACCCCCCACCCTGCAGTTCCATATTGTCCCCTCTGCATGCGATTCAGCCAGCTTCCTCTCCCACACCACCTGGGTGCCAGCAGGAGGGGCAATCAGAGCACAAGAGCGATTGCTCCCTGCTCTCAGTTCCCGGGCCTGGACCCAGAGCTGGCACAGCCAGAGCAGCAACTGGAGGAAGACTCCTGCTCAGCCTAGGGCTGGAGCAAGCCCAGTGGGTGAAAATGAGACTGCGACTCCTCTCCCAGTCCCTCTCTCAGCCCAGGAATGAGGCTGCCAAAAGGGCTCTTCTCTCTTGCAAGGAAGGAGCCCCAATCCCCACTCCTGCTCCTCCGCTTTTCATTTCTAACCCAACCACAACGGAAGAGTGATTGCCACCTCTCTGCCCCTCCTGTCTCCACTTTCTTCCCAAAGCAGGTAAGAGCACCTGGGGCATCATGACAATTCAGGCAGCTTATTTCAAGGAAATGGATGCATGATGCCACAGACACTTCCTCTTACTGAGCTCAGATCTACCTATTTTTATTACCATCTCCATTGCTGCTATGCCACCCTGCTCCCAGCACACCCACCACGCCGCTCCAGCACTCAGCCAGATTTCAGCCCCAACTGATCTGCCTTTCCCATGGCACCTGGGGAAACAGAAACCCATTCCTCCCATGGCACCGTCTACATCACCAACTATCAGTTCAAATTGGGAGGAACAGAAACGCAGACATAAAGAAACCAGATTTCAGACATGTAGCACCTACACACTGCACAGAAGCACTATCCAGGCAGGGCCCAGAAGCAGACAGCACAAAGTATCCCAAAATGAAGCTTATGCTGATCAATGCAAGTTCTGTCACTAACAAACGCCACACGACCTCATCAGTGATGAAGCATTCAATACAGCCTGGCTGGGTGACACCGTACGTTCTGTGCTCACACACCCTGTCCTCCCAGGATACTTGGTACATCGCAGACCTAGACAGGACAAGCAGGCAGGAGGAACTGCATTCATCTTCTCTTCAAACTGAAGAGAGGTGCCTCAGGTAAAACAATTTCATCCGAATGTAAAAGCCAGGGCCAAAAGCTAACAGATTTTATGCTGATTTAGAGAGTATCAAAGACAAAAGGATTCACATAGGAGTTGTGACAAAGTGGGAATATTTTGTAATATTTTTGTGCCTGGGTTTCCCCTATGTATTGCATTGTTACCCAGTGAGTGGAAGGGAACTGTTTGCTCTCTGGGCAGGCTGAGACACACAGGTGTGGGTATTGCTTACCTGTCTGGGCCTTAGTATCCATAACAGTGAAGCAGCAGATAAGACAACGATGAATCCAATCACCAGGATATTGGCACCTAGCAACCAACAACCCAGAAGGATATGGATTTCCCAGTTTCTCCTTAGGGAAACTGAACAACAATCCCCCAGCTCGAGATCAAAGGACTGAGTAAGTGTGAGGTGGGGGATAAGAGCTGGGGGCTGGCAGGAATCGGGGCTCTCACCTGGGAACCAACCCAGGAGGTTGGATGGAGACAGACAGAGCCTGACCAGTGGGGTTCACCACAGCCTGGCTGGGCTCTGGGCTGACCAGAATAGACTGTGCTTTAACCTCCAGTTCTCTAGACTACTCTAAGGGCTCCTACTATTTTGACAATGCTGTCTGAGTATCGCTGCAAATGCTGGGCGAGGTGCATTAATCCCGGAGGAGTGTAGAAGTCTCCATCAGCAGTCTGCCTCCGCTGGATTCACTGAACTGGGCTCACGGAGTGAAGCAGGGGTGCTGCAGGCCCAGAGGTTCAGTCTAAGGAGGCGGTGAAACAGCGTGGCTTACCCTGGAGGAGGAGTGAGACCCTTAGGGGGTCTGGCACACTGAAGGGGTTCCTCCTCAAGACCCTTCCAAAGCCAGCGCCATCGCACCGATCCCGTGGATCCATGACAGGAGCTGACACCTTGTCAACGATGATGGTGAAATATCCCAGACTTCTCATCCTAGATTTCAACACACACATCAACAAGGGCGAAGATGCACGAGCTCAAAAATTCATCTCAGGACTTGCCTCCCTAGGATTTTCGCAGGCCACCTCTGGTCCAAACCACACAGCCCATCAAACCCTGGACATGATTTTCGGCCTAAATGTCAAGATAAAGGACATCACAACGAGAGCCCTGCAAATCGGCGGATACCGGCTTTATAGCTGCAGGTGCGGCGATCCACGGATCATTTTTATAGATCACGACTCAGATGTATCCGCGCAGGACTCTAATCACAACCCAGCCACTGTCTTGGACAGATCATCACCTCGTTAAAAGGCAGTGGTCAGAGTCCTTCCAGTGCCTAGGCAACAAGACCAATAAACCTGCTTCGACCACGAAGACTCATGGACTCCAACAAATTTCAAATCCTGCTAAAGTACACCACCATCCTGACCATCATCCTACGCTGGCCTTGGCCACTGACATGCTGGCCCCCAGACGGCCTGTTCCTCCCATTACCCACCCAGATCTCCTTGGTTTTCTGACAATTTGCAACAGATGAAGAAAGAAAGACAGAAATTCAAGCACCGATGGTGGAAAACAAAGTCTGATTTAGACAGAATCAAACAAATTCCCCAAGTCCTGTGCTGAGGCTGTATTACAGAACCTCTCTCTCAGCCTCCACTGAGGTGCCAAAACCTGCCTCAAGGAGTTATCCAGGGTAGCAAGCCATTTCATGAACCCTGAATGCCCACAACCTGCAGCAGAGTGCAGCACCAAGATCATCCTACATCCCTGAAAAGATCATGCAGAATTGGAAAAGCGTCTCAAACAGCATGGATTTTCTCTGCCTATACCCACCAACCAACAGCTCACCTGCAGTCCCAGAATTCAAGTACAATCACATATCAAGAAGTTCTAGCAACAAGTATATTTCTATTAGAAAAAGAAAAAGACACACAGTACCAGAAAAAGAGAGACAGTACCAAAACAAGACACTCCACTGTACACACTTCTTCATCTGGTAAGAGAATGAGAGAACAAACATGTGACAGATGTATAGTCACATTGCTTAATGAGCTGCTGGAAGGCACTCGATACTATGATGATGAACACACTATAAAAACCTACATAGACTAGGACAGAACGGTGAGGACAGACTCTTCAGGAAATTACCTGTTAAACTAAATCTATACTGAACATGTGGGAGCTGTGATTCTTTTTTTCCAAAGGCTTATATATAGCGTGGCCAAATTTGAGCAGATTTTCAAGGGGATGGCAAAAGGCACAAAATGTCTAGTCCCTACTCCAAAGCATGGTAGGCTAGAGCGGTTCTCAACCAGGGGTACACATATCCGGGGGTATGCAGAGGTCTTCCAGCGGTACATCAACTCATCTAGATGTTTGCCTAGTTTTACAACAGGCTACATAAAAAGCACTAGCAAAGTCAGTACAAACTAAAATTTTATACAGACAATGACTTGTTTGTACTGTTGTACATACTATACACTGAAATGTAAGTACAATATTCCTATTCCAGTTGATGTATTTTATAATTATATGGTAAAAGTGAGAAAGCCAGCAATTTTTCAACAGCGTGAATTTATTGTATTTATATGTCTGACTGTGTAGGATGATGGTCAGGATGTCTGACTGTAGTTTTTAAGTGAGGTGTAACTTGGGGGTACGCGAGACAAATCAGACTCCTGAAAGGGGGACCTTAGTCTGGAAAGGTTGAGAGCCACTGGGCTAGAGCTTTTCACATAAAAGGTCGCCAGAACACAGGCAAAACAATGTATATTTCCCTAACCGCATTGTCTGTAAGAGCTGAACCATTTTGGCTGCAATTTTTCCATCCATTAAATAAATAACTAAATGGTCTCAGGGAGACACTCAGCGCGGAACATTTCAGCCCATATGGGTTAAAGTTTGGCAAAGTTATAAGCAACTGAAACAGGGACTTATAAGGTATATGGCAACCTTAATAATAAACTGGGCTGGCAGCACCACCTATAACAACAAAGCCAAGAAATACAATAATTCATTCTGGAAAAAATCAAAAGTGCAAAGCCTGATGTGGACAGTCTGGAATATTCATCTGGTCTAGTAACCCTTGATGTAGCTTTAAAATACATCTCAAATAATGTCCCTATTAGTGCCATAGAGGAGGGCAAGTGACACTTCACCTTTAAAACAAGGCACAGTAAGGCCTTTGCTCCAGAAGTCATTACTGGACAATAATGGCCTTGCCAATTACTGCCTGGTCAACCCTTTGCTTTTGAGCATAGGACATTGTAAAGGTCATGACAGAACAACTACAATTTAATCGATATGCTGCCTATTTCCTACCATTTTGGTTTTAGGCCTTAGGTTTTAGGCATGGAGCATGAGCTGTTGCTAACGCAGCCGCAAAATCTACCAAAGGACGACAGAAGTTGTTTTGGTGGCACCTTAAAGACTAACAGATTTATTTGGGCATAAGCTTTCGTGGGTTGAAAACCCACTTCTTCAGAAGTTGTTTTGGTGACTCTGCTTCTTTCTTTCTGAGTGGTTTCAGAAGATAGTCTTCTGGGCAGATGAATATCATGTGACATCTCACAGAGTTCTGTTCAACATGTATCTGGAGACACTAGAAGAAACTATGACTCGTCTGGAGCTTAACTGAGACAAGACAATGGTGTTACTAGCTTGTTAGGGGAAGTAATTTGAATAATTGGTGTACTTCCTGCTTCCCTACACTAGGGACTTACACACATTTCTTGCAACACAGATTTGCATTTATAGGGTAAATCTGATTCTCTCAAGGGTACTTGAATTCCATGTAGTGGAAGAGGTTCTTACCACCTTTATTTCATCTGCTGAGTACTTTCCATGATAATGCAAACTTCGCCACCTCAGCCCTATGCTTCCAAAATGGAGTACAGCAATGCACTCCACTGGACAGTGCCCGTCATGACCATTCAGATGCAATGCACTGGCTTCCCAGCTGCTCAAGACCCCCAAATAAAGGTGCCAGAGAAGAGCAAAGTTAAAAAACATCAACGGGGTTATTCTAATTACGCTGAATGACTGAATGGATACTGATGCAGAATGCTGTAATATTATTCCTACTGCCATTCAATCAGAAACCATTTAAAGTCATTTTTAATGAATCCGTAGCTGAATAGCTCATGTATTCTATCAGTAGGGATGGCAGAGTTTAATTTATTTTTATAACTTGTATGGCTAATATAGGTATTTTTAAGCATTTTTGGATTTTATCAATTTTAAATTTTCACAGTTGTGGGAAATTATGGAGATCAAACAATGGGAGGGGGTCAGACAATTAGTTACTGACAGTCAACACTGAGATTCAAGAAGCTGAAGCATTATAACCATTAAAACATGAACTGTTAACATCACATGTCAAAAAGTCAGCCTTATATCAAACTCTAGTAAGTTCTCAAGCAGCATTTTTCTTACGTTGCCGATCTGTAAATTTCAGTCCTCATTGATGGAAATATTTTCTAATGGTTTATGTGTGTGTAATGAAATCAATGTTTATCAACATTTTCTGATAAAACTCTAATTCTTCCAAGCCAATTTATCTGTAAATAGTTATTAGTTATCAAGCAATCTGATTAACAGGCAGGGATTCCATTTGACAGAATTACCAGCAATCCTCCTCTTCTATAACCACTTGGGAAGCTGGATGCAAGCAAACAACATGCATTTTAATACGGCTAAATGTAAATGTATACACCTAGGAACAAAGAACGTAAGGGCCACTGACAGAATAGGGGACGCTAGCCTAGAAAGCAGTGATTCTGAAAAAGATTTTGGGATCATGGTGGATAATCAGCTTGGGCCAAAAGGGCTAATGTGATCCCTAGATGTATAAACAGGCAAATCTCGAGGAGCAGAAAGGTTATTTTACCTCTGTATTTGGCACTGGTGTGACTACTGCTAGAATCCTGTGTCTAGTTCTGGTGTTCATAATTCAAGAAGGACGTTGATAAATTGGAGAAGGTTCAGAGAAGAGCCATGAGAATCATTAATGGATTAGACACCAAGCCTTGTCGTGATAGACTCCAGGAGCTCAATCTATTTAGTTTCAAGGTGACTTGACTGCACTCCGCAAGTACTTATATGGGAAACAAATAGTTAATAATGGGCTCTGCAATCCAGCAGAGAAAGACTGTTCTCAGTGGTAGAAGATGACAGAACAAGGAGTAATGGTCTCAAGTTGCAGAGGGGGAGGTTTAGGTTGGACATTAGGAAAAACTTTTTCACTAGTAGGGTGGTGAAGAACTGGAATGGGTTATCTAGGGAGGTGGTGGAATCTCCTTCCTTAGAGGTTTTTAAGGTCAGGCTTGATAAAGCCCTGGCTGGGATGATTTAGTTGGGTTTGGTCCTGCTTTGAGCAGGGGGTTGGACTAGATGATCTCCTGAGGTCCCTTCCAACCCTGAGATTCTATGATTCTATGAAGCTGAAGCTAGACAAAGTCAGACTGGAAATAAGGCGCACACTCTTAACAGTGAGGGTAATTAAGCACTGCAACAATTTAGCGAGGGTTGTGGAAGATTCTAAAATCAAGATTGGATGTTCTTCTAATAGATATGCTCTGGGAATTATTTCAGGGGAGTTCTATGGCCTTGGTTACACAGGAGGTCTGCTTTAAGGATCGCAGTAGCCCCTTCTGGCCTTGGAATCTATGTAGTGTATCTGTGAAACACAAGGCACAGGACCTGCAGAATTTAAAGCGTAAGTGGTTTCTAATAGAGCACTAATAGAGTTGTAAAGTCCAAATGAATTGGACTCAGAATTGCTGGCAGGAAAAAGTGAGAGTGGCGACAAAGGAGAGATTTCTAAAGGATCCCCTACCAAGGTAACAGAACACGAAAAGAACGAGGGCCTGACCAGCTTTCTGATGAACCAGTTGGCCGGATACCCAGTCACGTGTGCTGCCTGTCACACGTGAGACAGGCCTGGTCACATTTTTGCCACACAACACCAGGAAGAGGGCTGACATATGACTATGGACAAAAGAAATCAACAGAAATAGCAGAGATCATGGAAATAAGGTAATGTTGGGGCTCTACTGACTCTCAATTGTTCTTTAACCCAGTTACCATTTCAGTGACCCACAATTCTTCTCCCAGCACCCACTGGATACGACGGATCTTTGGAATAGCAACACTAGGCTGGGATACACGTCTTGGCCAGAATTTCCAGAAGTGTTCAGCACTCACAATCAGGACCAGATTTCCATAATAGCTCAGCTCCTACTTAGACACCTTAATGAAGTGGGCAGATTTTCAAGAATGCTTAGCATCCAGCAGCTCCCAGATCTGGCTTTCAGCTTCACTCTGGCATTGACATAACAGCAAGAGACCATTACCACTATACAGTCTTGTAAACCACTGACTTCACCCTCTGATTAATGTAACAAAAGGTAGGAAATGTTTTCTTACCAGCCAAAAACTTTACCTTCAGTATCTCTCGACCTCCATGTACACCCTGCTGGTGCACTTAAATATAGTGTTGGAAACAGCATTATACGAAAGCTCACAAGGAAACCTGTAGTGCACACTAGCAGGATCTACACGGACCAATTAATGAGCAACACATTAGTGCGCTTTCGAATGCATTACCCCAGCACGTAGAACTCACTAGGTTAGCACCCACTGAAATGAACATGGCAATTCACACCTCAGAGATATGGCTTCTGGGTTCAGGTTTCTCCCTGTGTTCTCAGAATCACTGCATTGATTAAACTCACTTCACAAGCAAATCAGCTCCAGAATCACTTTTCCTTTTCTTTTTAAATTAAAGCTAAGACTCTGGAGACATCTGAGAGATATATCAATGTCTCCTATTAGGGCTTGTCTACACTGCGACATTGTCGACAAAACTTTTGTCTTTCACGAGTACTTAAAAAAGCCCCCCCTGCGAAAGACAAAAGTTTTGCCAACGCAAGTGGCAGTGTGAACGCGGCTTTGTCGGCAGAAGCGTTCTCCTACCCACAAAGCTAATGCTGCTCGCAGGGCTGGAAGTATTTTGTCGGCATTACCGAAAAAGAGCATTTACACACGTTGACTTTTAGCGACGAGGCTGTATCGACACAGCCTTGTCACTAAAAGCTGCATGGTGTAGACAAGCCCTCAGTCTTTCATGCCTTGAGCAGCAAGTCCACACACTTCATACTTTGGAAAATACTGACCAGCATTGTTAATGTCAGTAACTTTTTATTAATGTAAATTAAACCCACCCACCAGCAAGTCTATAATCTATTATAATCTATATCAGCCTATACATTTTACTTTCAAATGAAAAGACTTACAGATAGGACCCAAATGGAGGCAGCAAATAAGCACTGCTACTGCAGTCAATGAAGATGCAAGTCTAAACCCTGAAGTGTAGACATTTCTCTCTCAGCCAAGAGTAGAAGGTATTTCACTAGTCAGAGGTGTGATATTTTGTATGATGGGGAGGTTGTCCTTGAAACATGCAGGGAAAGGATGCTGAGAATGAATTGTGTGTTGTTTGACCTCACAAATGGAAATCCATTCAACCTCGCCACTCCACTCTTACGAACTCTGCAGTCTCTAGTTCCCAGGTCTTTGCACGGGCTGCGGTAAAAGCAGAATAGTGAGACTACAAGGTGGTGATCACATCTCAGACAGAAGATTAAGAAGTCTGTCAGTTGGCGGTAGGGACATAAAAATAATAAGTCTCACTTCTAATATTCTACTCAAATGGGTTATTTATTTTTCAAGCGGCCAGATTGCTGGGATAAAGTGCTAATGTGCCACAATTTCCTTTTTACAGTTTTCACTTTAGCCAAAAAAGATTTCACCAAGTGGATAAAAGCTTCTCTCTGTTTTGTCATTTCTGTAATACTGAAAATTGAATGTGGCAGTCTGGCAAAATCAATAGGGAAAGATGCTGTAAATTCTGGCTTCATCCCGCCGGAAGAAATGTATATAAAAAATAAATAAAATAAATGTATATAAATAAATCTCAAGGTAACTGGAAACCATAATAGAAGACATGATAAACAATTAGACGTGACACTTACACCAGGAAGTAGTATCAATGACTAGCTTCAACCCACAGAAGGTAGGAGGCCCATGATTAAAGATGATCCTGCATCTCAACGTCTGGTACTTGCTTATTCTATCACTCCTAGTCCTGTCAACCAATCCAACACTGATTATGCAGCAAAACTGGTAAAGGAGATATTTGCACCATAAAAGCAGACTAAGTAAGTGGATAGCTACAATACGGTATTGTTAGATCAGAGAATATAGCCCAGAAGATCTTTCTTGAATCATTCCAAGTACGGAGGGTCAATTCCATGAGGTTAGCTGCTACCCTGCATTGAAACAGTCAAGGTAAAGAGACCTAGGATAAGGAAACATGGCAGCTTAAGAGTCCCTTGTATGTGTAAAATTAAAAGATTTCACTGACTTTTGGAGGTTTAACTTCCCAGTGTGTGATACTAAATGAAAGTGATCATTGCGGAATAACTGCCTCGGACCTGCCCATTGTTCAGGGACTGAGAAGTTGGAGGGTGACAGAGCCAGCTGGCTGCAACTGGTTTTTGAGAAGAGAAGAGAAACACTCTGATGCAACTCTAGGGTGAGAGCTGCCCAAAAGGTATCTCATCTTCCTATTCCCCTTGAGCCTGGACTAAATGAAGGGTGGCTGTACTGCTGACAAAGAGCTCTGCACACCCTCCAAATCTATGTCCACTGTTTGCCACCAGGAGTGATCACTCCTCCATCCCCATTTGAGACAGGCAGACAAACAGGGATCACTTCACCACGTGAACGAGGAGCGACTGTGACCCTTGGGGTGAGTTTGTTCTCTGTTATTTAGTTTGCTGTTGAGTGCTTGCTTGCCATGTGGCTGCTTGATTGACATTTATAGTGTGGTTTGTTTGGGCTTAGAGGCCTGCTAGACAAGTCTGAGAGCTTCCTTATGAGGCTCTACCCTGCCACCCTTTGATCCCTAATCCCCTTAGGATCCCTTGACAATGAGGCAGGGCTAACTCAGGGAGAACAGGGGGTTAAAAAGCAACCTCCAGGGACCAGAGGAGCTAGCGAATAGGAGGAGCAAACAGAGGAGCAAGGAACTCCTTGCCCGGGAATGTTGTGAAGGCCAAAAGTATAACTGGGTTCAAAAACAATTAGGCAAGTTCACAGAGGATAGGTCCATCAGTGGCTATTAGCCAACATGGTCTGGGTGTCCCTAAACCCCTGACTGGTAGGAGCTGGGGCTGGACGACAGGGGATGGATCACTCGATAAGCTGCCCTGTTCTGTTTGCTCCCTCTGAAGTATCTGGCAACGGCCACAATCAGAAGTCACAACACTGAGCTAGAAGGACCATTGGTCTGAACCACAATGGCTGCTCTTATGGGATATGATTATTATAAATAGAGATAATAGGGATTGAAATGACCGGAAGAACCGCAAGGTGAACTGCCTGCTGGGTACAAGGGTTGCGAACCTCTTGAGACATCTGGACAGGCTTATGTGCAGTACTGGGGAGGAGCCGGTG
The DNA here is from genome assembly GCF_016161935.1 of Mauremys reevesii. Taxonomy (NCBI): domain Eukaryota; kingdom Metazoa; phylum Chordata; order Testudines; family Geoemydidae; genus Mauremys; species Mauremys reevesii. The sequence goes on along the minus strand of NC_052641.1, from coordinate 5,054,629 downwards.
GTCATGGTACATGTAGGAACCAATGACATAGGGAAGGATAGGAGAGAGGTCCTGGAGACCAAATTTAGGCTGCTAGGTAAGAGATAAAGTCCAGAACTTCCATAGCAACATTCTCTAAATACTTCCAGTTTCATGTGCTGGGCAAGTTATGACAGGCAGAAATGCAGGGTCTCAATGCACTGATGAGACAATGGTGTAGGAAGGAGGGATTTACGTTTATTAAGAATAGTGGAACCTTTTGGAAAAGGAGGACTCTATACAAGGATGGCCTCCATCCAAACCAAAACGGAACCAGATTGCTGGCATGTAAAATTAAAAAGGTCATTAAGGAGTTTTTAAAATGAGGACTGAGGGAAAGCAGACACCTCCGGAGAAGCACGGTTCAGACACACACATCCCTTAGGTGAGAATTTATAAAAGGGGATATTCTATATCCTAGTAAATAGGAGAGGACAGAAATTGATAAATTACAGGTAGGAACTGAAGAGAAAGAGTCAAACAAAAAAGAGGCCCATTCTATTACATCACATGAAGGCAGACAACTAAATACTGACAAATTCTATAAGTGCTTGTATGCAAATACAAGAAGTTTAAATACTAAGATGGGTGATGTCACGCTGACTACAGTGGTTCACAACCATGAGTGCCAACCTCTAGGTGCAAAAAGCAGGGCAGACATTCCAAACTGGCTGTGAGTTCTATAATTAGATTTCACCAACCCAGTAACAAATGTGCAGTCCTGAGACACTATAACGGTCTTCGCATGGAGTCACACACACACAGTCTCCTTGGACATTCTCTATCTTGCCACCCAGGCAAACTGGACTAAGTGACAAATGCTCACTTACACCAAAGGTTACAAAAGATGCAAGTTCCTTTCAGTCCCAAAAAAAGTTACTTACCCAGGTCAATTTGTACCCCAGATCTCATACCAAAGACAAAGTTTATAGCCAATCCCATAGTAAACTAACTAAGGATTTATTAACTAGGAAAAATAAATGAGACTTATTTACAGGTTAAAGCAGGCAACAAATATACACAAATGAGTTACAGTCTATAGTTCCAAAAGGTGACAGAGATGAGTAATCTGCCAGCACTGAATGTCTTTTAGGGCTAAGCCAGGTTGATCCTGGGGGTCTCCGCTTTTGCGTCCTAGCTCCAGTCCTGTGAGAATCCAAAGAGCACAGAGATGAAGAATGTTCATGTCACCTATCTTTATTTCCTTCTTCCAGAATTCAAACTGATGGGACGAGCTTCCTTGCATGTAGCACCTTTACGGTGTGACAGGGCCTTAACCTAGTCTTGGTAATGTGAGGTTTCACAATGGCCACTTAATTTTGATAGTCCTTGGTGGGCAGTGGAACCACTCTTCCTGCCTTAGTTCACAAGTTCAGAGCAGGCTTTTTTACAGTCATAAAGCAAACCTGACATATTACCTCATAGCATGGGATACAGACAATAATGTAAGTAAGATTAATGAATGCAGCAACTTACAAGCATTTTATAGACTCTAAACTTTAAACACATCTTTACAAGTCTAACACCCATCTTGAACAATACTAACATACAGGTGAGCTGGTCTGGTTTCCAGCTATGAATTTGTCAGAGCTCAGCTGATGCCTACAGCCTTGGGAAGAGCTGGCATCTGGTCTACCAGCATCACATGTGAACTCAACTGCCTGGTATTAAATGAGGACATTGATATAATTAGAATCACAGAAACTTGGAGGAACGATGATAATCAATGGGACATGATAATACAGGGTACAAAATATATGGGAATGACAGGGTAGGTCACACTAGTGGGGGAGTGGCACTATATGTGAAAGAAAGCATAGAGTCAAATATAATAAAAATCTTAAATGAATCAAACTGTACCACAGAATAGTTATAGAGAAAAATTCCATGCTTGAATAATAAGAGTGTAGCAGTAGCAATATGTTACTGACCACCCAACCAGCACATTTGTGAAATGCTCAGGGAGACAAGAGGGGTGACAAAAACAGAAAACTCAATAATAATGGTGGATTTAAACTATCCCCATATTGATTGGGAACATTTCATGTGAGGATGGGATACAGAGATAAAATTTCTAAACATCATAAATGACTGCTTCTGGGAGCAGCTAATCCTGGAACCCACAAGGGGAGAGGCAATTCTTGATTTAGTCCTAAGTGGAGCACAGGATCTGGTCCAAGAGGCAATCACTCAGTAACAGTGACCACAGTGTAATTAAATTTAACCCACTCCAGGGCATATAACTTCAAAAAGCAGCATTATACAAAAATGAAGATACTAGTTAAATGGAAATTAGAAGGGACAGTCATAAGAGTGAAATGCCTGCAAGCTGCATGGAAGCTTTTTAAAAATACCATAATAGAGGCTCAAACTATATGTATACCCCAAATTTAAAACAGTAAGAGGACTAAAAACTGCCACCATCGCTAAGCAACAGAATAAAGGAGGCAGTTAGAGGTAAAAAGAGATCTTTTAAAAACTGGAAGTCAAATAGGAAAAGAGAAAGGCATAAACTTTGACAAGTCATGTATAAGGGCATAATTAAGCAGGCCAGGAAAGAATTTGAAGAGTGACAAACAAAAGACATTGAAGAGAAGCTAAATTAATTCTTTGCATCACTCTTCACTGCAGAGGATTTGAGGGAGATTCCCCACCTGAGCCATTTTTTTTAGGTGACAAATCTGAGGAACAGACTGAGCTGTCAATAGAGGATGTTTTGGAATAAACTGATACATTAAACAGTAGTAAGTCACAGGACCAGATGGTATTCACCAAAGAGTTCTGAAGAAACTCAAATATGAACTTGCAGAACTTCTAACTGTGGTATGTAACCTAACGCTTAAATCAGCCTCTGCACCAGATGACGGGAGGACAGCTAATGTAGATAATGTAACACCTATTTTAATAAAGGTTCCAGAAGCAATCCTGGCAATTACAGGCCAGCAAGCCTAACTTCAGTACCAGGCAAATTAGTTGAAACTATAATAAAGAACAGAATTATCAGACACATAGATGAATAGCATATGTTGTGGAAAAGTCAACACAGCTTTGTAAAGGGAAATCATGCCTCACCAATCTATTAGAATTCTTTGAGGGGATAAACAAAATATGGACAAGGGGGATCCAGTGGATATAGTGTACTTTCAGAAAGCCTTTGACGAGGTCCCTCACCAAATACTCTTAAGCAAAGTAGGCAGTCATGGGATAAGAGAGAAGGCCCTCTCCTGAATCAGTAACTGATTAAAAGACAGGAAACAAAAGGAAGGAATAGTCAGTTTTCACAGTGGAGAGAGGTAAATAGTCAGGTTCCCCAACAATCTGTACTGGGATCAGTGCTGTTCAACATATTCATAAATGATCTGAAAAAAAAGGGTAAACAGTGAGGTGGCAACGTTTGCAGTAAATACACAGTTACTTCAGATAATTACTCTATATACTCGATCATAAGCCAGTTCATTTATAAGCTGACCTCCCCAAGATGGTTATAAAAAAATTTCATTTTTACTTATCCCATTCATAAGCTGACCCTATAATTCAAGGGTCAGCAAACTTTGGCTTTCGGGCCATCAGGATAAGCCGCTGGTGGGCCGAGATGGTTTGTTTACCTTGAGCGTCCGCAGGACGGAGATAAACCTAAGTAAACAAAGTGTCCCGGCGCACCAGCTGCTTACTCTGACGGGCCAGGACAGCAACTGGTGGGGAAACTGGTGGGAGTCAGGGGAGTAACCCCTGTGACCATCCTCCACATGACCCCACCCCTAGCCCAGGACCCCACACTCTCCCCATACCATCCCTTTAGGACCCCCACATTCTCCCCATCCCAACCCTTCCCACTTTATCTGGGGAGGGCCAGGGGAGGATGTCTCTGGCCTGGCTGGAGCTGCTCCGGCAGGCTGGACAGCACGTTCCAGTGGGCTGGGCCAGGTGGCACGGTGCAGAGTGCTCCGGCGGTGTGGCCACAGCCTGCTCTGGGGGGCGGGGCCGAGCGGCACGGCTGCAGCCTGCCAGCCCTGGAGCTGCAGCTGCTTCGGAGACTGGAGGGGGAACAGCGGGGCCAGAAGCGGCGAGACTCTGGCCCTGCCTCTTCCCTTCTGGCTCTGCTGGCTGTGCTGCCTCTCCTTGCTCCCTCTGTTGGGGGGAGGGGCTGTGTCCCACCTCTCCCTCTCTATACCCGTTCATGAGCCGACCCCCTTCTCTGGTGCTTCCCTTTTCTACTAAAAAAATTCAGTTTATGAACGAGTATATACGGTAAATCCAAAGCAGAGTGTGAAGAGTTATAGTGGGAACTCACTAAACTGGGTGACTGGGCAACAAAATAGCAGATGAAATTCAATGTAGATAAATGCAAAGTAATGCACTTGAAAAACAAATTCCAAACTATACATACCGAATGATGGGGTCTAAATTAGCTGTTACTACTCAGGAAAAGTAGTTGCATCTGAAGAAGTGAGGGTTTTTTTTTTTTACCCACGAAAGCTTATGCCCAAATAAATCTGTTAGTCTTTAAGGTGCCACCAGACTCCTTGTTGTTTTTACTCAGGAAAAAGGTCTTGGAGTCATTGTGCTTAGTTCTCTGAAAACATCTGCTGAATGTGCAGCAGCGGTCAAAAAAGCAAACAGAATGTTAGGAACCATTAGGAAAGGGATGACAGGGATGGATCACATGATAAATTGCTGTGTTCTGTTCATTCCCTCTGAAGCACCCTAGCACCGGCCACTGTCAGACTGCTAGGCAAAATGGACCACTGGTCTGACTTTGTATGGCCGTTCTTATGACAAAGGTACTTATACCTAAGCCACCACATGCAGGAAGTGCTTGCACACAGGATCCCAGAGGTGTTACTTTTATGTCTAGGTCTCATTCTTTCAGAATTATTTCTTGGTTTTTGATGTCCATGCAACCTGATTGAGAGGAAAAGAATAATAATAATAATGATAAAATAATAATAATACTCAGCTGAAGCAAACCAGATGAGTCAACTTTAGGCAGGTCACTAGGGAAAACATTCTCAAGAGGGAGTTTAATTGGACAAAGGAATAGACTGGCAGGGAAGGTGCTTGGTACATCATCACTGCAAATTTTAGAAGAGGTTAGACAGACTGTGGTGATAATGGAGATCAGCCTGGACAACTCAAGTAGTCTTTTCTGGATCTGCTTTCCAGGACTGATACTGTATCTCCACGGAAAGTGTGTGTGAGGTATAATGTGAGTAAAAAGGTGCAGAAGAGGGATTGTAGGGGATTTAATGAAGTTAAGATCCAAGTATTTTTGTGTATTCAGATATACACCAGTATGTAGCACATTCTAAAATCAAATATTTCACCTGAATTTTGCTCTTATTAATGGTACTAGTGAGATACTCCAGCCTCTTGGAATACATATTATACCACTCTGCTCTGTGTAAAACTCCTTACGCTACAGGGATACAGACATACTGTATTTCTCTCCATATTTGGAGCTGGATGTGAGCCAATAGCTATATAAACTCGGAAGCAAAGTCTGGAGGTGTGGAGTACACTCGATTGTCTACACACAGTCAATATGCAGTGACTGAAAGACAGAACATGTAGTTGAGAAACCTTCATACCAAGAGAGTCAAGTCATCCTGTAGAGAGAGCTGAATTATATTTTGAATTACTGTCTGTGAGCTGGGTTAAACCTATGGTTACATACGTCAAGCAATTAGCAGCAGAACTCCCACTGATGTCAATGGGAAGTTTGCCTACTGATCAAATATAAAATATGAGGTTTAGAGACAGTGTAAGCCAGTGGATAAGGCACCAGACTAGGAATCAGAAGACCTGGGTTCTATTCACAACTCTGTCTCTGACCCATTGTGTGACCTTGGACCTTCGTCCGTCTGTGACTTTCCTTCCCCTCCCATCCCTTGTCACTGGATGTTAAGCTCTTCGGGTCAGGGACCGTCACTTCCTGTTTGTACATCGACTAACACTACAGGACCCTGATCTCAGCTGGAACTTCTAAGTGCTAATTTAATATAAATAACCTCACCACCACCTCCAGGGCATGTGGGAATAGAAGCGGCTCAGGAAGTATCTACTTTGTGCCATTTCTATAGAGGGAACCAGGACTCTGTACTTTGTCCTGAGGCACAAAGATCCTTGTACCATAGCAATACCTTGGAACTGAGTTACTGTTTGTTCATCACGTCAAGAACCTGGGTGAAGGGAGGCAGGAGCAGTGGCAGGAGCTTGGAATCCAGGAACTGAAGCCAGGGGTCGGAGCCACTATCAGGGTCAAGAGTCAAGCTGAGAGTCAAGCCGGAGTCAGAGTCAGGAGTTAAGCCAAGGGTCAAAGCTAGAGGCAAAGTCAGGAATCAGGCCAAAGGTCAATACTAGGTATCGGGGGGCGGTGTGGAGTTCTGGGGTTGATTGGGAGTCAGAATCCAAGTCAGAGCCAAGGTCAGTACCAAGAATCATAGAATATCAGGGTTGGAAGGGACCTCAGGAGGTCATCTAGTCCAACCCCCTGCTCAAAGCAGGACCAATCCCCAACTAAATCATCCCAGCCAGGGCTTTGTCAAGCCTGACCTTAAAAACCTCTAAGGAAGGAGATTCCACCACCTCCTTAGATAACCCAATTCCAGTACTTTACCACCCTCCTAGTGAAAAAAAGTTTTTCCTAATATCCAACCTAAACCTCCCTCACTGCAACTTGAGACCATTACTCCTTGTTCTGTCATCTGCTACCACTGAGAACAGTCTAGCTCCATCCTCTTTGGATCCCTCTTTCAGGTAGTTGAAAGAAGCTATCAAATCCCCCCTCATTCTTCTCTTCTGCAGACTAAACAATCCCAGTTCCCTCAGCCTCTCCTCATAAGTCATGTGCTCCAGCCCTCTATTCATTTTTGTTGCCCTCCACTGGACTCTTTCCAATTTTTCCACATCCTTCTTGTAGTGTGGGGCCCAAAACTGGATGCAGTACTCCAGATGAGGCCTCACCAATGTCAAATAGAGGGGAGTGATCACGTCCCTCCATCTGCTGGCAATGCCCCTACTTATACAGCCCAAAATGCCATTAGCCTTCTTGGCAACAAGGGCACACTATCAACTCATATCCAGCTTCTCGTCCACTGTAACCCCTAGGTCCTTTTGTGCAGAACTGCTTCCTAGCCATTCGGTCCCTGGTCTGTAGCAGTGCATGGGATTCTTCCATCCTAAGTGCAGGAGTTCAGAAATAAAGTAAGGTGGTCATGGCATTTTACTAGGGATCTGCATTATTCTCTGTACACTTCCGGGGACACCCCATGGACTTATATAGGGTCAAGGAGTCCATAAGGGACTGCTAAAACCACTGTCAGTCAGCTCACTCGACGGGGAACTTCCTGTGGTAATCAACTTCTGTGGACTGAGAGTTGTAGGGAGTGGCCAGATTACAGCTGACACCAGGTGGCCATGTGGGCATGTTGGTTGCCTGGTAACCTGCAGGCCTGGATTCAAGTCCCACGAATCTGTACAAGCATCGTGTTGTCATCTCCAACAAGAACAGCAGGAGAACATGTTTCCCTTCAGGACCCCAAACTATTTCTGCCCTTTGTTTCTCTCTTTTTACCAACCTTGTTTCTCTCTCTGCTTTTCATTTCTTGCAGCAATCCTCAATTGCCCCCTCCACATCTCAATCCCACTCAAATCATCAGCAATGAAATATTCAATTTCCAACATTTAAAGAGCCATCGTTAGGCTGCAGAGTTAACACCCCAATGAGATTGAGAGTTCAGGGACCTCACATCTCTTAGAATCATTCATTCAGGCTGCCTGCAGACTCAGGGAGACAACACTGCATCAGTTTAAACTCAAGTCTTGTTTGGAAAGCATTCTTTGCAAACAAGAGAGCTAAAAACGTGGGTTTTATTTTTAAATCAAATCTCTTTCTTTGGAATCTGAACATACCATGGGGCCGCAAACATACATCAAGCTAATGGTCAATGGGCTGGATCCGGGAGTTTGACGCCACTTTTTTACACTGTTCAAACGACAGTAGTCAGGTCCAAAAAATCAGCCTGGCACTCAATGCAAAGCCACAGTCCTCCTGAACAGCGCCAAGAGACACAGGGGCATGGCCAACTGTATGGCAAGAGAACCTCCGGAGGCCATGTCAGCTGTTCACAGGAATTAACATTAACGAATAAAACTTTTTTTTATAATAAATAATTTAGTTCATAAGTATGCTGCAATTTAATGCACATCACATTAACTACAGAGGATCACATAAGAGACTGCGTATAGGTTAGCTCTGTACCTGCTTTGATCAGAGTTGATCAAACTCTTGAGTTGCTGCAAATAGCTCATTCAATTACTGAAAATTCACTGGAGTTAGAGAATTTTTTAAAACAATATTATTCTGGTTTTAAAGAATCCAACAATCCTTCAGTGGGGCCCTAAAGGGACAGAGGCTGTTTAAAAAAAGAAATACATTTATCTCTGGAAATGCTAAGAAACAGGCTTATTTATTTATTTGTATTTAAGATTAGCATTTCACTTTGAAGCCATCAACATCCTATCAAGTCTTCCAGGAAAGGAACGAAACTCTCAAGATGTCAAAATAAGTCTTTGAAATACAGGCTCATGCTTAATTTTCACATGAATACCCTGCGAGTGAGTCAGACTAGATAGATAAAACAAATGTAAGGTACTTATATGGCCCTGTTACTGTAGTATCTCAGGATCATCTTTATTTATCCTAACCAAACCAGTGAGGCAGTTCTATTACATCCACTTTACAAACAGGGAATGGAGGTACAGAGAGACTTGACCAGGGACGTCCAGGAAGTCTGTTGCAGAGCAGGACATTGAACCCAGGTCTCTGGAGTTGCAGGTGATGTTCTGCTAAGTCGCCTCTATTACCTGATCACAGATGCATTTGGGTTGGAAGAGATGTAGTGGGGTCACCTCGTTCACTCCTCTTGCAGCAGGGCTTAATTTCATTTTTGTCGTCTGATGTGGGAAGAAAAACAAAATTCCAGTCTTTATGTTGGGGGGGGAAGTAAGATATGAACATTTTAGGGATGAGGTTTTAGTTTAATTTGCAGTCACCAGGAAATAACTAGCCCCATTGAAAGGGCTAATATCTGAACATCCTAACTGTGCTTTCCCCATAAGTGCTTGTCTACACACAGACATATCCCAGAATAGCTCCCAGTGGGAACACTCTTATTCCACACTGAAGTGCTTTTGTGCACTTCGGGTTAGTCCACGAGCTAACCCACACAGAGGTACTCTTAGTGCAGAATCAGAGTCTCCACCTGGGGAGCAGCTGTGGCATAGCTACTGTGCTTTAAATTCACACTCTAGCTTATTTCACATAACTTCCCTGGGTAGACAAGTCCTAAGATAAATAACTCACTCCTCTGTTTCTCTCATCTCTCGATCTCTTCCCAATTAGCCTCTTGTTTCTGTGCATCTCTTTCCCTGACTCTTAACCCAGTCATCCCCAGTCCCTCTTCCATCCAGACAGCATAGGACCCATCCTAGCATCTTCCTCCAGCATGACTGCTGCTCTGTTCTGTAACTGATGGGAAAATATGCACTACAGCATAGTGCTGCTTCCTTATTTTCATTTCACTGGTATGGTTTTCAAGACTGAACCATTGCTCAAGCTCCATAACAGGCCTCAGTTCACCTGTATTGTCACAAGTGACAACTACAGAGATTTGAACTGTAAAAACAGAAGTGTTTCTTCCATCTGAAAGAACGGCCTAAGCTTCTCTCATATAGAGGAAGGATGGTGCAGTGTTTTTTTCTTTGTTGTTGCCCTAGCTGGGTTCAATTCCCTCCTCTGCAACAGACTCTCTGGGTAACGTTGGGCAACTCACTTAGCCTCTTGGGCCTCAGCTCCCCATCTGCCCAATGGGGACAGTAGCCCTGCCTGGCTTCCCATGAATGCAGTAAGGACAAACACTTTAAAAGACTGAGAGGTCCTCTGATACTTTGGTAAGGTGGCTACCTAAGAACCTTCAATAAAGAGCTCTGACAAGATAAGGCCTTGTCCCAGTCTGGCTGTATTCCCAAACTCGTGAGAAGGCACTCGTGCATTCATCGCACATCTCTGGCTTTATGTTCACAGAGTAAATGCAAATGTACATTCCACAGGAGTCTGTAGAACTAGGGAAGGAGCACTTGGAGTTCATACACAGCCAAGACCCCAGACTTAACCTTCTAATTTTGAAAACTGATTTCTCAATTATCGCCCATCAATAGTAATGATGGCCTCACAGGGCAAAATATCTGACGCATTTCCCAGGATTTGTTGTTAGCTTTTTGTGTCAATTCAATGAGCAGGACCATTGGATAAGACTGACTGACTCCTGCACAGCCAGCATGCTAACTCTGCCATTTCTTCCCAGGGAGCTCACTTTCACGCTGGAACAGTCAGGTACATCTGCTGTCACATCTGACCTGTCCTTGTCTGAGCCTGGACCGCAGCAACAGCACTCGCTGAAAAGAGGTTGGGTGGAAAAACCCAGCTTCCTGGCCACTATTTCTGCTCGCAATAAAGAAGTCTGTGTAATACGCTCTCGCAGAGCACAGAATGGCTGCCATGTTTTAGTGTGTACCAGTAACTCCCAGCTGTGTTAAGTGCTTTGGAATGTGAAAGGTACAAGAGAAAACAAAACTCAGTACCATTCTGCCATCGATCCAGTTTAAAACTTACCAAAAACCCTTATAAAAGTGATGCTAGAATTAGCAATATTCACAAACATGTATTTGGATTTCATATCTGCACTGAGAAGGGAAAAGAAAGTTTCCCATTTCATATTTCACAACCAATCCTTCCCCATATCCACCTCATTCACAGCAATGTGTGATTAATTTCTTACTGACATACGTTTTGCAAAAGAATCAAACTTATGTGCTTATTTGATTGATGGCTATGGAGATCAACACTGGGGTGGGGGACAGTGGAGCAGAGAGCTGAAGTCAAAAATTGCTGAGATAGAGGACAAGGAATTCAAAACTGCCTCCACTGCCAAATTTAAAGTTATCAGTATCCAAAAAATGGGGAGAAAGGAGATGCCCACCACGATATCAAAATACATTACACAAGGAGCACTATACTAATTGGACTGGGTACAAGCATCAAGGGGAGCTGGCTTGGAGTGGCCATCCTGTGTGATTCTGGAGTCTGTCTCTGCCATGTAATTTAGGTCTAATGTGTCACACAGAACATGGGTGCCTCAATCTTGAGTATTTCTAAGGCCCCAGAATTATGGTATCTAAACATCAACTAGAAGGTCTTCTTTTCTTCTGCCCCAGCAAGCTAACAAAATCCAACTGTACGTCCTACAAACACATTCTGAGAACCATCATGGTTACCTTGCTATGGGCACCTTTTCTTTCTTTTTAGAGCTGTGTTCTGATTTGAAACACAGTATTTATTCCAGCTCTAGCATAACCAAAGCCTGGTGCAGTAACCATATCACTGCTTCTCATTAGGATCCCATCCCTCTGCTGATTCACTCTAGTTATCTCACTGTGTTTTCTGAAGTCATACTCTGGACTGATGGCTTCAAGAATTTTTTCACAACAACTTTCTAAATCCTTTTCCTGGTCAGTGCATTGCGTAATTGTCCCATTTAATACTCTGTATTTCAGTGCTTTGCCCTCAGACTTGCACAAATGTATTCAATGTACTGTCACTTTAAAGAAACACAGAACTCTGAAATGGGCTGCCTTGTGCCTTCTTATTTTGTTTCAGCTATTAGCACTTGTGTAGGAAAGATCTATGCAAGGTCTATGCTTTCCACTGTTGGAATAAAAAAACATGCGGAAAATACTCTTAATCTTCTGTTACTTACTGTAGGAGGTACAGGGATATTTGTCTGTCTCTGGGAGTTTTAAAAGGTTAAAAACAGCATTTCAGAAAAAAAACAGAGGCACTTAGAAAAGCTACAGCGAAAGCAGATAAATTTATCAAATAATCCAATTATCAAAGCCATTCATGAGTATGGTCCTCAAGAGAAATGGGAATTCAAGGGAGCAAACTCCCCAATGACAACTGATGGGGGAAAGCGACAGAAGCAGATACTCCTGAGAGACACTTCCCATTGCGGCATCTAAGGGGAAGGGGACTTCGATACCACAGTGATGAACATGGCAAAAGAACATAAACAGGAAGAAAAGCCTCAACCTTTTCTTCCCTGCCACCATTTTTTCTTGAACTGGAACAGCTTGCTACTCTTTCCCTTGACCAAGAAAACTGTGATGCAAAGTAACGTAAGAACTGAAGGAAATCAAATTTGAGAAAGAAGAAAAGACCAGATATGTCCTAGGTGTGTCTCATACTCAGCCCAAACCCAAACTATGCCCTGGCCTCACTCTCTTTAGCACTGAATGCAGGTGAAAACAATTAAAACAATGGGCAAAAAACCCCTATTTTATAGTAAAAATTTTATAGTAGGCACATAATACAACAGTCAGTGCAGACGTGTTGACACTTGCCAAACCTCATCCTAAGCTTCTTCTCTATATAAGGAACTCTTTTACCCATAATACCACTCCTTCGTATCTAGGCTAACAACCTTCAATGTGAAACTTATCAAATCTTATTTGGAAATGTAAGTAAGTGATATTCCGGACATTTCTCTACTCTACTTCAGAAATAATACCTTGAAAGAACCCCATGCATTTACTAAATATTTTATTATATATATATATATATATATATATATATCTATCAAGGTTAACAGGCCAAATATTTAATCTGCCAGTTGCATTTCATACGATAAGTTGTGTCCTGTAACACATTACTCTGAACTTCCTACCCCACCACCTCCTTTACTCAGCGTAACAATCTTGTTACTTTACTACCTACCTACAAAGAATGAAGCAGTCAAACCTGGGGAAAGTGATGTGTAGATGTCAGGGCCCTGCCATAATGGAGCTATACAAGTGTACTTTTGTACAGTGCAAAATCAAACCCAGTGCACAGCTGGATTCATCCTTCAGACAGAAGGATCTGTCAGCCCTTATTTTAAAAAACACTGAAAATGATTTGACCCATTCTGTGGTTTGCCTCTCTAAATATTACAGCATTGCTTCAGAATCTGCAAATGGTACAACCAGCCATCTACCTGGCAAGGCAAAGTTCATCCCCAAAGGCAAGATGTGAAACATTTATTTGATATCTAATAGCCTGAAAACTATGCCCACTAGCCAGGGTGAAACACACCTGTGCAACCACAACACCCCAGCAATTTAGAGGCACAGTTGCATACCGTATTTAACACTATTCAACTTCCCACTTAAATTTCCTTAGATATAGTTTATTACTTGGACGGGGCAAATAGCGGAAATTAGGAAAATTTCTTTTCTTCGGGTACAAAGGTCTGAATTACAACAAAATGGGTCTTCAGCCTTCATGCAGCTCTGGGGACAGAAGCCGTCTGGTCAGTCACTGGCAATAGGAGAATGCTACTCCCCCAAAGAGCTTGCCAGCTCAGACAACTTTCACAGCCAAGTAAAATGTTATGCTGACATTGATAATGTAACTAATGAAAAAAAGACACTGGATTAATCTGAATTAGAGCATAAATTCTTATTATTGAAGAGGCCAATCCTATCCCCAAAATCCAATTAAAAAACAGGGAGGACTGAAAGGGATCCCTGGACCCTACTACCACTGCACCATCCAGCTGGAACGTTTGTTTATTTTTCCAATGTATTAAGGCCCACAGATTTGTTACAATGGATTTTAATCACCAGTGTGACTTGAGGGTGGGATATAGCCCGTGACTACAGTAACTCCTCACTTAACGTTGTAGTTCTGTTCCTGAAAAATGTGACTTTCAGTGAAATGGATGTTAAGCGAATCCAATTTCTCCATAAGAATTAATGTAAATGGGGGGGTTAGGTTCCAGGGAAATTTTTTTCACCAGACAAAAGACTATCTATCTATCTATTATATACACACACACACACACACACACACTATAAGTTTTAAACAAACAATTTAATACTGATACACGGTGATGATGATTGTGAAGCTTGGTTGAGGTGGAGGCGTCAGAGGGTGGGATATTTCCCTTACCGCTAAATGATGAACTAGCAATTGGCTGAGCCCTCAAGGGTTAACTCTCTCACTCCGCAAGGCAGCAGGAATGGAGGGAGATATGCGCATTTCCCCTTTAAGTACACTGCCTTGTTAATTAGATCAGCTTGCTGAGACCACAGCTGCTACAAGCTCCCTCCATCCTGAGCCCTGGTGTGTCCCCCCCTGCTCTATGGAAGATGGGGTAAGCAGGGTGCAGGAGCAGGGGGAAGGGGGACACCCAGACATTAGCCCCCCTCTTCCTTCCTTCCCCCTTCCAACCCCCCCTCCCCCCCACACAGCAAGCAGGAGTCTCGGGGAGCAGTTCCAAGGCAGAGGGCAGGAGCAGCACATGGCAGTGGGGGAGGGACAGCTGCAATTGCTAGCCTGCTGGGCAGCTGCTGCACAGCGAACTTAGGGGAGCGGGGAGCTGATAGGGGGCTGCTGGTCCACCCTGGTTCCAAGCCCCCACCAGCTAGCTCCAACGGGCTGCTCTTCCTGCAAACAGTAGACAAAGCAGGCAGCTGCCAAAGGACGTTAGAAGGGAGCATTGCACAACTTTAAACGAGCATGTTCCCTAATTGATCAACAACATAACAACGTTAACCAGGACGACTTTAAGTGAGGCGTTCCTGTACATAGAGATGAGTTTATAACACTTGGTGCTTATATACTGATGTACAACCGCAGGGAGAATCTTTCTGAGGACGGCAGCACTGACCAAAGCTTCTAGGTCTAATCTATAGAACCTAGAGAGTATATGGATTGATTATGTAGCTGTTTTGCAGACTTCTTCACCCAGGATAGTGTTCTGGGTGAGCCAGCCCCGAGTTCAGATTGTGGCATTACGTGTTTTGCTCTGTGTCCCTCCCAAGATCCACCATCTGATCCACATGGAATTGGAGGATTTTGAAGCATTTGCCTTCTACCTGCTGGATGGTACTACACAAAAAAAAAGAAATGGATTTTTGAGATGACAGTCTGATTATCATAGTATCTGAGGGATCTGTGCTGATCCAATGGTGCCAAAAATTATCCAGGAGGTGCTGGGGCTTGGGTCAGAAAGAAGGTAGTACTGTATGATAAGAAGTTTATCCTGAAATACTACTCTGCCTCGACAGCCTCAACTCCGTATTAAACATGAAGGTGCTTCAATTTAGTCTTTTTAAGCACATACTCCAGGCCTTAAGCTTCTTGGCAAGTTGCCAACGTGACTCAGTTGAAAATTTTGTCATGTGCTTGAGTGTCCAATGTTTTTAATCACTCACTGGAACAAGGAACTCCTTCCCTACCACGCCAGAATGCTGGACTCCTCTTCTAGGTATCTGACAGTCCTCTATCTAGGGACACAAAATAACTGTTTAACAAATACACTCTTTCCAAATCTCCTGCTTCCTACTCCTCTCACCATCATCAGTGGACAAGCTTCCCCTGCTAACCTTCTGTCTGCTCTGAATATATCTGAAGTACCCTTTTGAAGTCAAAATATTCTTAGCAATTAGATCTTCCCTATTTCTTTTTGCTTCTCTGATTATCCTTTTAACTGCCTTCTGCTTATTTTAACAGATCTTTCTAGCCTCCTCTTTACCAGACTGTTTATACTTTTAAAAAGCCTGCTGCTTACTGCTTCTAATACTGTTTACATCACCACTTAACCACCTCATCTTAGTTGTTGCTTTTTTCCTAGTTTCAGCCTTAACCAGGGGAATTTAGTCTGTAATCTCTTCAATGGTTTGTAAATACCTCCCATTTTTCTGGAGCACTGTTCCCAAGCACCTGGGAATCCTAACTGAATTTATTATAAGGTGTTAGGGATTCCATGAAAGTCCATTTTCTTGCATCTTGCTTTACACACACTTCTGCCCAGTACTTAGTAGCATCACTGTTGCATTAGGAATACTAAGCTGGTTATTAATAACTGCGTCCTATGCGTTCCCTAACTTCTACTTTAATCATGTTTTCCACAATAAAAAGGCAGTTACACGTTCTAATTGTTAGAGGCGGCAAATCTGAATTGCATTAGTTACATCTACAACGAGGGAAGAAACTGTTTCTGGGACTCTGGTTTAATGAAATGTGTCTGTTGCTACATGTACAATGGTTTAACATGTTCATACAGCTAGGGAACGCATAGGACTCAGTTATTAATAACCAGCTTAGTATTCCTAATGCATCCGCTTCTGGGAGCTGCTGTTGCGCGGAGCTAGGGCAGGCAGGGAGTCTGCCTTAGCCCTGGGCTCCGGCTGCACCGCAAACCCCTCATCCCCAGCCCCACCCCAGAGCCCACACCCCCCAACCGGAGCCACACACACACACACATCCCAACTCCCTGCCCATCAGGTGAAAGTGAGTGAGAGTGGGGGAGAGCGAGCGACGGAGGGAGGGAGGAGGGAGTAAGCGGGGGGCAGGGTCTCAGGGAAGGGCGGGGCAGAGGTGTTCGGTTTTGTGCCACTAGAAAGTTGGCAACCCTACTCTTAATCTTCTTTTTGACTGCGGTCTTTGAGGCTCTCATAGGAAGGCATTTTCGCCAGCCCCTCATCATTTTTATGGCTCCTTTTTGAACCCTCTCCAATTTTTCAACACCCCTTTAAAAGGATGCAGTATTCCACTATCGGCCATTGGCAGAGTTAAAAGCATCTCCCTACTGCTACTCACTACTCGCCAGTTTACATCCAAAGATCACATCAGCCCTTTTTGACACATCACACTGGGAACTCATTTTGAATCACTTGTCCGCCATGACTTCTAACAATCCTTCCCAAAGTCACTGCTTTCCAGGACACAACCCACATTCTGTAGATATGGCCTGCATTTCTTCTTCCTAGATGTGTCACATTGTATTTAGCTGTATTAAAACACATCTTGTTTCAACTGAATTAGCTTACCAAGTGATGCAGATCATACTGTAGGATTGCCCTGTTCTCATTATTTATCATTCCACCAATCGCTGTATCATCTGCAAATTTTATCAGCTGTTATTTTATATTTACCTTTATCTAACAAATGTGTAATCTCAAAGAATGAGATCAGGTTTGTTTGACGAGATCCATTTTCCAGAAAACAATGTTGACTAGCATTAATCATATCCTTTAATTCTTTATTACGTTAGGCGAGCGTATATCTATAAAAAAAAACAACCCCAAAAAAAATCGGGTCGTCTTATATAAACGTATAAAATAAACAGGGGGGGGTTGGGGTGCTCTGGGCGCGGCCCCAGCAGGCAGCCCCAAGCCCCTCGACTCCCTGCGCTGGGGGGATCTGGGCTGGCTGGGCCGCCCCTCCCTGGGCAGCCCAGAGCCCTCTCCTTCCGGCTGGCGGCTGGATTTCTGGGCTCCCCCTCCCCGGGGGGGGTCGTCTTATTAATATAGGATAGGCCAAAAACTTATTTTTAACTAAAAAAAAGGGGGGGTCGTCTTATCGCTCGCCTTATACGCCGGAAAATACGGTAACTGAATCTAGTATCTGCTTTTCCATGATTTTCCCTGGGATGGATGTCAGGCTACATGGATCTATACATACCCAGATCACTCCGCCTGCCCTTTTTGAATATTAGAATTACGTTAGCACTCTTCCAGTCTTCTGGAATTTCCCCAGTATTCCAAGTTTTATTCAAAATTAACATCAGTGGGCCTCTGATCACCTCACGCAAATCTTTTAGAACTCTTGGGTGCAATTTATCTGTGCATGCTGGTTTAAAAAGATTTATCTCTAGGAGATGCTGTTTAACATCGTCATTAATTACTAATGGACTAGAAAGTAGTTCATCCTCATGCGATACAAATACATCCTCCTTCTTCTTTCCAAATACAGAACAGAAATATTGAACATTTCTGCCTTTTCTGCATCATTAAAAATGTTCCCATCTGTATCTAATAATGGGTCTACATTGCTAGGATTTCTTTTGTTCCTAACATATTTAAAAAACCTCCTTTGTATTGTCCTTAGCCTTGCCATCCATGGATTTTCCTCTGATGTCGCTAGCTTCTTTTATCCATTTTCTATTCTTCATCATTTCTAACTTTTATTAATTGCTACCACGTCCCCTTCTCCCCACGTGTAAAGGTGTGGGCAGTCCCTGCACGCTCTCTTGCAGACAAGTGTGGTCCTGTGGGTGTGCCCACAACATACTTCCTCCCAACGGGGGCAGCAATCCATCACTTCAACAGCCCAGGGCAAGGAAAAGCCAACACACACTGAATGTCCCCTTTTAATAGGGTCAGGACAGGAGCAATTACAATTCACAGTTCATCAGTTCCTCACCTTAGGCTCCCAAACTTAAGGTTCACAAGCAAAGTCTCTAGTTAGGCCAGTCTCCTAGAATTTGCAAGAAAAGGACCCCCCCTCCGCCCCCCACAGCAGCGTGCACAGCTTTTACTCTCCTCTCTCTCGCTCAGCTTCCTCTTCCCAACCCTCGGGCCAGGCGAGACCTCCTTGATTACATCCCAGGCTGTCCCAGCTGTAAGCTCCAGCCTGTCCCGTAAAGGGGTAGAACTCTCCTTCACACCAGGAGTTGTATATTGCTTTTTTATTTCTCATTGCTGCCTACACTGTGCCACTGAACCACTGCTGGCTTTCAGCCAAAGTTGTCTTCTTTCTTGATTGTGGTATTGTGGCTCTTTGGACCCCAATAAACTCTTTTTAAGGAATTCCCAATTTTTATTCACATTTTTCTGTCTACATTTTTCCTCCCAGTAAATTTCGCTCATCATTTTCCTCACTTTGGGAAATCAGACTTTCTGAAGCAGCAAGAATATATATTACTGGTTGGGACTGTCCTCTGTTTGCCAATATTTAACGTTATTAGGTCATGATCAATGGACCCTAAGAAACCACCAACTTCCAATCCAGTGATTAATTAATATTAATCTGTCATAATGAGGTCCAAAATATAGTTACATCCATGTTGGCTCCAATACCTTTTGTGTTAGAATACCATCATCTAGAATTTTTAAACTCAAATAATGTTTCGCTACTGGCTGTATGTGACCCCAAGCATATGTAACCCAAATTAAAGCCCCCACAACACAATTTTCCCCTACACATTAGATAGTTGCTTTATGAGTAGGGCTGTCGATTAATTGCAGTTAACTCATGCGATTAACTCAAAAACATTAATCGTGATTTAAAAAATTAATCGCGAATAATCGCAGCTTTAAATCGCACTGTTAAGCAATAGAATACCAATTGAAATTTATTAAATATTTTGGATGTTTTTCTGCCTATTCAATATTGATTTCAATTACAACACAGAATATAAAGTGTACAGTGCTCACTTTATATTATTTTTATTGCAAATATTTGCACTGTAAAAATGATAAACAAAAAAAATTATATTTTTAAATTCACCTCATGCAAGTACTGTAGTGCAATCTCTTTATCATGAAAGTGCAACTTACAAATGTATTTTTTTGTTACATAACTGCACTCAAAAATAAAACAATGTAAAACTTTAGAGCCTACAAGTCCATTCAGTCCTATTTCTTGTTCAGCCAATCGCAAAGACAAAAGTTTGTTCACATTTACGGGACATAATGCTACCCGCTCCTTATTTACAATGTCACTTAAAAGTTAGAACAGGTGTTCGCATGGCACTTTTGTAGCTGGCATTGCAAGGTATTTACAAGCAAGATATGCTAAACATTCATATGCCCCTTCATGCTTCGGCCACCATTCCAGAGGACATGCTTCCATGCTGATGACACTCATTAAAAAAATAATGTGTTAATTAAATTTATGACTGAACTCCTTGGGGGAGAATTGTATGTCGCCTGCTCTGTTTTACCCACATTCTTCCATATATTTCATGTTATAGCAGTCTCGGATGATGACCCAGCACATGTTGTTTATTTTAAGAACACTTTCACTTCAGATTTGACAATACACAAAGAAGGCCCCAATGTGAGATTTCAAAAGATAGCTACAGTACTCAACCCAAGGTTTAAGAATCTGAAGTGCCTTCCAAAATCTGAAGGGGACAAGGTGTGGAGCATGCTTTCAGAAGTCGTAAAAAAGCAACCCTCTGATGCGGAAACTACAGAACCAAACCACCAAAAAATAAAATGAACCTTCTGCTGGTGGCATCTTACTCAGATAATGAAAATGAACTTGCATTGGTCCACACTGCTTTGGATCATTATTGAGCAGAACCGGTCATCAGCATGGACACATGTCCTCTGGAATGGTGGTTGAAGCATGAAGGGACATATTAATCTTCACAGCATTTGGCACATAAATATCTTGTTATGGATCCCATGTTCTCACTTTCAGGTGACATTGCAAACAAGAAGTGGGCAGCGTTATCTCCTGCAAATATAAACAAACTTGTTTGTCTTTGTGACTGGCTGAACAAGAAGTAGGACTGAGTGGACTTGTAGGCTCTAAAGTTTCACATTGTTTTATTTTTTAATGCAGGTTTGGTTTTTTTTACATAATTCTACATTTGTAAATTCAACTTTCATGATAAAGAGATTGCACTACAGTACTTGCAATGCAGGAATTGAAAAATACTATTTCTTTTGTTTTTTACAGTGCAAATACTTGTAATCAAAAATAAATATAAAGTGAGCACTGTACACTTTGTATTCTGTGTTGTAGTCGAAATCAATATATTTGAAAATGTAGAAAACATCCAAAAATATTTAAATAAATGGCATTCTACTATTAACAGCGCGATTAATCGTGATTAATTTTTTTAATCGCTTGACAGCCCTATTTATGAGTAACTCATCCTGTTCTCTAGTTTGAGTCTGTGGTCATAACAGACCACTCCTCACACCAATACACCCTCCGCTCCCAGCCCAGGCCATGCATGTTAAAACATTGATCCACATACATTCAAGGTTCTGAGCTATCAGCAACTCTACAACAAAAACTGGTGTCTTTAATGAAAAGCTCCAGCCCCCCCACCAGATGCAAACATCCACCTTGTACCCACTCCATCCTTCCTAAACAGGTTATAACCAGTGATTTTAACATTCCAATCATACCAATCATCCCACTAGGTTTCAGTAGCGCCAATTATATTATATTTCCAATTTGCCTGGCTTGCTAACCAGCCCCTAACACTGGTATAAGCAACAGTTTCCAGGACTCAACAGGTCCAGAGGCATCTGGGTATTTCCCAAACAAGGGGCACTGCATTTTGGAATGAAGCTGGGAGGCCCTGTCTGAACCAGTGCCCCTGCAATGCTTCCTCATCTCCCCACAGTTGCAGGCTGCAGCAGAGGGACAGACTTAGGGCATGTCTACACTTGTCATTTAAAGTGAGAAAAGTCCCTTTTTGGTGCATGGGAGTGTCTACACTTGCCAATTACTTTTTGAGGTGAAACTCAGAAGTTTCACCGCAAAAAGAAAACCACTGCCACGTACAGCTCTTACCAGTGATGCTTTTGCAGTGATGTGCAACTGAAGACACGTGTTCTTCCTGTTTACAGAGCTTTTAGCCTCCGGAAGATATCCCACAGTGCCTAGGTGACCACTCTGGCCAGCCGCTCTGCTGCTCTGACACCAGGTAAATATACGCCCACCCTTCCTCCTGTAAAGCCCTGGGAACTTAGAAACTCCCCTTCCTGTTTTCTTGGCAAGTGCTCACTTATCATCTGGCCAGGTGACAATGGCTGCTCCACGGAGCAAAGGATCCCCTGCTTGGAGCAGTGCTGAGCTACTGGAGCTGCTCAGTGTTTGGGGAGAGGAGGCTGTGCAGGGACCCAGGATGCCCACACACAACCCTCTTCCCACAAGACCAGTCATCAGAATGGAGAGAGCTGCACTGTGGGATAGCTGCCCTCAGTGCAGTGCTCTCATCAGCAATGGAAGTGCTGCAAATGTGAACACTCTGACGCCTGTGGAAGTGAGGACACAAACCAGCGCTTTTCTTTCACAGGTTCACTATCACCGTTGAAACTGACAGCGCAAAAACTCTGCAAGTGTAGACATAGCCTTATTATTTGTTATTTGGGACTGTGCAGGATACAAGTACAGAGACAGTCTCTGTCCTGCAGAGATATGAGAGACCCAGAGTAGACAGGGCACCCAGGGAAGGGGAAAAACATGAAGTGCTATTTTTTCTTCTCATTTACTTATTAAGTCATAACTCAATAACCTCATAGAAAAAATGAGTCCTTACTAGAAATTTGATCACAAAAGGGGTGATGGCCTGGCAAACTTGTATTAGAAGGTTATTCCATGTATGGGGACAGTATGTAAAAACACCACAGAGACAAGGTGAGAGAAAGAAATAAACAAATTGAACCTTAAGCTGACAGAGTCAAGGCGATAGGCAGGGCAGAGTAAGAGACAAGATATGGCCATCAATAAGTTTAGGCTTGAAATTACATGACATTTTCTACCCATCAGAGAAGTAAAGTTCTAGAACAACCTTGCAAGGGGAGTAGTGGGGGTACAAAACCCGACTTGTTGCAAGACTGAACTTGATAGGTTTATTGGGGTGATCGTATGATGAAGTTGCCCACAATGGTATATGGCCCATCTGCAACAGCCATTAGCAAATATCTCCAGCCACCAGAGATGGGACACTAGATGTGGAGGACTCTGGGGTACTACAGATAATTCTTTCCTAGGTGTCTGGCTGGTGGATCTCACCCACATGCTCAGGATCTAACTGACCATCATATTTGAGATGGGGAAGGAATTTTCCCTCAGGTCAGATTGGCAGAGACCCTTGGGGCAGGGTCGGGGAGGTAGCCTTCCCCTGGATCGGGCACAGGTCTCTTGCTGGTTTGAACTAGAGTAAATGGTGGATTCTCTGTAACTTGAAGTCTTTAAATCAAGATTTGAGGAGTTCAGTAACTCAGCCAGAAGTTAGGGGCCTACTACAGGAGAGCGTGGGTGAGGTTCTGTGGCCTGCACGCACTGTTTAGGTCAGACTAGTTGATCATCAGAGTCCCTTCCAGTCTTCTCTGAGTCTGAGATAAAGCCTGGAGCAGAGTTTGTGCAGGACATTGAAACAGAAGACAGTAAATTATAACATGATGCAGTGTGTGAGGGAAAGTCAATGAAGGGTAAATTAATACAGATTCCTAAAAAGTAGAACATAATTACATGATGCAATACTTCACCTGCTGTGTTTTCACTGGTGTTTAATCTATTATGTAGTAGCAGAGGTTGCTCCATGGTTAAGGGGGTAGAAGCTACCTTTTCACTGTAAAATCAATTTTCAGCCTCCTAACTTCTCAACACAGAAAACGGTCTTCCTAAAATCTTACATTTCAAACCTCTTTCTACGATATCTTTATTCTAGAAGTTTGCTAAAAATCAGATAAAGAATTTTAAAGTTTTGTTTTCCTGAAAATTTGGCTACAGTTCGTTTGCTTTTTGAAAAAAATTCTGTTCATGATCTCTCTAAAAATGGCTTGCTCTAGGAACTACATATATGTTTTGCTATGTTGGTCTTGCTAAGAACAAGTGCCTTTCGGTATTTTTGGTATGTTGGTGGGTGTTCTTGAAAAGTAAACATTTATTATTATATAAATAAAATTGATTCAACTTTTGACAAGCAAAGAAGACTAAATCATTGTTCATATTTTAAAGAAACAATCATAATCTGGCCAGTCATTAGAGTTGGTCAGAAAACTTTGGCAGAACAAAGTAAAATGTATTATCCTAGAAATTAGAATACTTAACATTGAAAGCATCTACCAATAGAGTCTACCTACAATTACTGTTTACTAAATTTCTTTTTTTAAAAAAATACTAATGCACCTCTTGCAATGTGTTATAAAGTGCAAAGATTGTGTATCTTGGAAAGAACTGTAGCCTAACACTTGACAGTCAGTCAAATGTGAAATATACAGAAGGAATCTATATTTTTGCCTGGAAAAAGTAAACATATTATCCTGGCATTACAATTCTAAAATTATATTATACTCAAATGAATACTGTCTTCATGTAAGACGCCATTCCTGCAAAGAAGTAGGTATATGCTTAAATGTATGCCTTGTGAGCAATTCCACTGACTTCAAATGAAGCAACTCATGTGTGAGGATAAGCACTTGCATAAATCATAGCAGGATTGGAACCTAAGCGAATGCCCAAGGAAGACAACAAATGATTTAAAGTATCAAAGCCAAAAAGATACTTAGAAGGGAAAGTCCGATACAAATGGAAAATTCCTTCCCAGCTTCATGGATGATAATCACATTTTTTATGCTAGGAGCTGAAATTCATAAAGTTCTACATATATATTTAATTAGGTTAATCTGTTCAATTTCACATATGTCTACTTGCTGTAGTCAGGAACATTGCACATTATACAATTTGAATATTACATAATGAATTACAATCACAAATATTTTAGTGTTTATGCTGGAATGGGGAGGCCACAGAATTTTCTCTAAAATGAGAGAGAAACAAGCTTCATGCAAACCAATATTCACAATATAACTGTTATGTACAAAACTCTATCAGTAAGTAAAAGCCAATAAGGTAACCAACATATACCTCTTCAGTAAATCTATTTCCCCCCACAAAATAGATATATAAATTAATAACAGGATATAATTAAAGGTAATAGCATTTTTTTTAAGAATTTAAGAATATGCATAAGTGTTTATAGGATCAGGGCCTTATTTTTTCCTGTAATTTTTCTCCCAGACTTTTATGAAAAATAACATTCTTTATGTCCACTAAATATGTTCCAATAGACTTACGTAACACCGTCTCTCAGGCTTTCTGAAAGTCTACCTTTAATCGTACAATTGCATCATTACATTCATACCGTTCATTAATTGATTTAGACCCTTTGGCTAGATTTTGACCTTATGAACACAATTTCTTTGGTTGTGAATGTGGTGACCTACAGAAATTGTGTGTGATTTGAAATAATTACTGAGACATGAATCTTTTGTAACTGATTACTGAAATATAAGAACACCACAATTTTTGCAATGAGCGTGTGAGGAGCACAGGGTTACAATTATTAATATCATTTAAAAGCTGAATTTAGTAAATCTTGCAAACTAATGGTACATACATCAGAAAAATGTAAAAACACTCAGCAAAGTTAAATGTTCTGTTTTGTCACCACAAAATAGGAGCAGGTGCCTATCTTAACTGGCTCTAAAACACAGTCCAAACATTACTTAAAGTCAAAACACAAACCTTCCTCATGGTTACACTTTTTAACAAAGAAATTATTAACAACAGATCAAAGTTCTTCCCAGGTTGCTTCTAGGATTCCTAATGCAGGACTGTTCAGTCCAAACTCATTCTCTAGACTCTAGAGCCACTCCCACCACTTCTCATATCTGGGGGAGGTGATTCATTATCTCACCAAGCGAGTCTGCAGAATCTACTTTAACCTCTCTCAGCAGCATCAATGACACCTGCTAACAGGGTGGGCTCACGGGCTAACAGCACCAGCCAGATTAAACTTTCACCACTCACAGTCAACCCACCTGACCTACACTGCCTAGGCAAATTCAACATTGCCTCCCAATAAGATTTTCAAAAATTATATACAAAGATAAAAAAAAAATCCATCATACAACTCTCCTACTTCCCAAAACACCCCCAAAACTGAAAGCGTCAAACAGAAAAAATGGATGATTTGCAACCTATAGACTAAAAAGCATCAGGCTTCATATTCAGATACAAGCAACATTTTTAGTTTCTGAGCTATAAACTACCAAGGCAGATTCACACACTTTAAAAAAAATGCTGTGTAGTCCACACGCTTGGCACTAAACATATGATATTTAGATGAGAAATCACCATCAGGTGTCTTTTGGATTAAAGGAATTATTGCTATAGGGTTTCATTCCCCTCTCAAAAAAGAGATGATTTAAAAACTTGTGATTTAAAAAATTAAAGTATTTCCATTCATGATTTTTTTATAAACAGAACTTAACATATTAGACCCAAATAATTTTAAAACACCTATTTGAAGAAACTATAAAACATTTATTTTTAAAACAAATTCATTTTTTTAAGATACTGGAGTGTGCGTACACATAACCACTAAGTAAAAAATAAGCCAATATGGATTTTTTTTTTTTTAAATTTCCTCCCAGGCTGAATCTAAATTTGAACCAACAATATTTTTTAGAGCAAAGTTTACAAATCATGCCTGAAAATCTTGTTTTATGACCCCTGCTACCAGGACAATAAGACTTATGTTGTTAGCTCATATTGTAGTTTTTTATCAAGAACAGCTTTTGATTATAAAAGGTGCCCAGCAAACTGCTTAAGGAAAAACCTGCTCTACCTCAAACAACCTTCTTCCCTCTTAGTCTTTGCACAGTTCTCAGTCAATAGCTGAGATACTAAAATCTCCCATGATAAAAGCTCTAGCTTTTATCTATCAACACACACACACACACCACACACACACACACACACTTGTTTGTGTGAAAAGAGACTTCCGGATCTACTTTCTCTAACTGCTCTGAAGGCCTACAGCGAGATCCCAGAATTCCCTGGCTACCTTTATTATTGTTCTTCACTTGTATGTCCAGACTCTCTGCTATACCATCCCACATACTTCTAACATTTCTCTGCAGATTCAATAGCTTCCATCACCTATTCACAGTGCTTTATTTTCCTCTATCCCTTGTAAACCCAGCATAAGGGTATTTAAAATATCCAGTCATTTTTCAGGCTCAGCTATAGATTTTATTTTCACGTTATATTGGGCCAAATTTTGATGTGATACAACTATTTGCAGTGGGGTAAATTACAAAACTTCAAATAACCAAGGCTTAGTCTGACTTTAAAAGGGCTTTTGCTGATACAGAAATTTTGGGAGGAAAAAAAAACCCCAAACCCTATAGACATTGCTATACCAGCAAAAGTTTCTAGTCTACACCCGGCCTGAGACTCTGTTGACCTACTTACATCCACTTCACCAATGTGTAATGGTTTTTCTACACTACAGTTTTTACCTCATTAACTGATTGCCAGTTCACTCAAGATCATTAACAAGTTTGCAAAGGTTAGGCTGGATTCTCCCCAAACATTTGTTCCATGATAAGAACATAAGAACAGACATAGTGGGTCAGACCAATCGTCCATCTAGCCCAATATCCTGTCTTCTGACAGTGGCCAATGCCAGATCATTTTGAGGGAATGAACAGAACAGGCAATCACTGAGTGACCCCTCTAGGCTGACCAGACAGCAAGTGTGAAAAATTGGGACAGGGGGTGGGGGATAATAGGAGCCTATATAAGAAAAAGCCCCAAATATAGGGACTGTCCCTATAAAACTGGAACATCTGGGTACCCTAGATCCATCCTGTCGTCCACTCCCAGCTTCTGGCAATCAGACATTGAAAAAGAAAGTCTAAACCAGCGTAATATAAGGATTTTCTAGATGAACAGTGAGTGTGCAGCAAGCTGAGATGTAGATCTACAGCACCTTAGTGTGCCACACAGCAACTGATAGTGTGACCCTTACTATTAGGCACTAGAAGTTCTCCAGTGCGCTTTCACCAAATGCAGGTTAATGCACACCCAGGAACTTGGTGCTTAATGCTGGAGCGCAGGGTCCATGCGGGCAGCTAGCACAGCACACTATGGCACTGAAGATTTACACCTCAGCTTGCTGTGCACTATGTGTCTAGAGAAGCTCTTAAACCCAGAGGAGACAGAAGGTGAAGGATCTTCAGAGGGTAAGTTAGACCAACATATGGGGTGTCTTAACTGCAAACAACAAAAAAAGCACGATCTCAACTCGGGTGAGCTAACCCACGTTAGCTGACTTGGATAAAAAATTAGGAGGGGACAAAGCAAGTTGAAATTGAGCCAAGAACCCAAACCTGAGCTGCCATGTCTTCACTGCTAGTTATGTTTTGACCTGAATTAAGAACACACCTTTTTCTTTTTTTGCAGTGGAGACATACCCTGGTTCTAACAAAGGTTCTAACTTAGGGCTTGTCTACACAGGAAGTCATTCCTGATTAGCTCCTTCTATAGATGTTTTTATTCCAGAATAAGAGTCCCTTATTCTGAATTAGCTTAATCCACTTCCAAATTGAATTAAGATGATTCAAAATAGGGCAGCTTTATTCCAGAATAAGAGCATCCACAGAGGGCTTTAAATTCACACCCTATGTTAAACTGAATTAACCTTCCTGGCCTTTATACTTCGCCTCTTTATTTGGTCCATCTTACGCTTCCCTGTCATACAATGAGCAACTGCATTCCATATACTCAGAGGTGGCCAACCTGAGCCTGAGAAGGAGCCAGATTTACCAATGTTCATTGCCAAAGAGCCACAGTAATACGTCAGCAGCCCCCCATCGCCCGGCCTGCTCCCATCTCCTGCCCACCGGCAGCCTCACCAATTAGCGCATCCATCTCCCTCCCCGCACCTCCCGACCAGCTGTTTTGTGGTGTGCAGAAGGCTCTGGGAGGGGAGGGAGAGGAGCGAGGGCACGGCAGGCTCAGGGGAGGGGGCGGGAAAGGGTGGAGTGGGAGCAGGGCCTGTGGCAGAGCCAGGGGTTGAGCAGTGAGCACCCCTGGCACATTGCAAAGTTGGCACCTGTAGTTTCAGCCCCGGAGTCGGTGCCTATACAAGGAGCCGCATTTTAACTTCTGAAGAGCCGCATGTGGCTCTGGAGGGGTTGGTCACCCCTGCATATACGCCTCAAATATGTAAGGGAAAAGATATATTTTCCCCCTAAGCCTTCTTTTTCCCACAGGCCTTACAACATTAACTTTGGAAGTCATGACGAGACAGCAAATCAATTAAAAACCAAATAACTTGTTAGGTCAATCATAAGCCTACCTGGGTGTTTCCATATGTATTTAGACATACATATGTACATACTTAGATATACAACAGAAAAATGCACTATTATTTATATTACAGGAACTTATATGGAGCCATCAGTATAGTATCTGTGCATAGTGTACCCAGTTCAGATTCTAGCAAAACAATTCCTGTAGATGAAGACCCAGTATCTCTAACTCCACTCCAAGCTGAAGACTTACATATGTGCTCAACTTTACACACTGTGGATCGTTCCACAGAAGTTAACCAGATTATTAAGCACGTGAGGTTAAGCCCAAGATTGTAACAGGACAGAGATACAGAACATATTGACAAGTGCTGGTACTAAGGGTGTGGCTGAAGTAGTTTCCATCATATACAGGGTTTACGGTTTGGTTCAATGGCTCTCAGCCCCCCACTATATACATTGTTCCAATACCCCTGTACTGACAATGATAGGGGAAAGTGATCTAACACTTATGAAAAGGCTGGTCAAATAGGTGAGTCTCATGCTAATGCTAAAAGGTGAAAGACGATTGTATACCTAATTAGCTACATACATAATTACAGTGCACCAACTAGCATAGTATACAATAATTAAAGAAACAGTTTCATCCTGGAACAGGGATTTCCCTACACACACCCCCATGGGGGTGTTTACTCCCCCCCCTGAATTTCCCCAACACCCCCCCCCCAGTTTTGTGAACTAGTTACATGCAGTGTTGCCAATTTAGTGATTGTTTGGAACATTAATACACACTTTAAAAGCATATAAAGTGTATCATAAAATACGTGTATCTGAAAAAGTATAATAGATTTGAAAAGTATAAACACAGACTAGCTTCCTTATACAGCTGTTGTTTTTTATGACAATGTCAGTGCATTCATTTCGGTGATGTTGGCCAACCTAATCATTTCAAATTATGATTTATAAGCAAAGTCTAAATGAGCTCTCCCTGACAGCTAGTGATGAGGTGGTGGCTGAGGGGAAAGGCTTCAGGACCAGATTGTATTTACATTCACACCTCATCTACCTAGGTATCCAGCAAACAGAGCTGTGTTGCTCAAGTGATAGATTTTGGCTGGGGTTGGGTTACAAATCACTTGAATGCGGGGGGACAAAGAAATGTTGTTATACTTATTGTATGAGTAAAGGGCAGTAGAACTGTACTTAGCCTGTGCTGATTTAGGGCATCAAAAGAGAGGGTGGGGACAGGTGTTTTGCTTGATGGTCTGCCTGGGTCACAAGTAACTGTTTAAAGACAGAGCTGATTAGGCTCCATAGATAGTCTTTTGTTTTGTTAAGTGAGCACTACAGCTGAAATGACTGATAATCATGTCTAAGTGCTTAGACCTGCTGTGGGACAGTGTTTCTGTGGAAGAGACAGCCCAGCCTGCACTAGCAGCGAGGTTCCCCCTCTGAGAGTTCAGCTGAAATCACTGAGAACTGGGTGAAACCTCAAGAAACCAACTCGCAGAGGTCACAGTGGCAGGTGGCAGCAGAAGGTGATGGTGCAGGGCCACTGGCAACAGAGCAATGGAGTGAACGGTGGCACAACAGCCAGCAGTGGCCAGAGCAAACAGTGAGCAGCTGAGAGAACAAGCAAGGTACCTTCTTGCCCCCCACCTGGGAGGTGAACTCATGTGAAAGCACCTCTGAACTCTGAGTCTCCACTGATCAAAGACAACACTAGTTAACCAAGTTATTAATGAGGCTGTTAAGAATGCTGTAAACACAACACACGTCATGTGAACAAACATGGCCATGGCATCATACTTTCTATTTAAGCAAGAGATACCACACACTACAAACTGGAGGCCAATGTTAAGGGCATTGTCACTTGTTCATCCTGAAGTTGAATACTGGTTCCGAACAAGACCAGCAAATGCTCACTATCTTTCTACAAGAAACTCAACTGACTGGCTAGATGCATGTGATGCATCAGTGAAAGACTCAACAGTTGAAAAAGTAAAGAACTCTCTCACCACATTCAAAAAATTTGCATACGTGGCTGATGAATGCACCAATGCAAATGGGCATCAAGTATTAAGTCATTGTGTACGTTATCCTGATGTAAGTGGTAGGCCAGTAGATGCATTTCTAGATGTTCAAGTTACAGAAGACACATCGGCTGCATCTGTGACAACCCACATCTTAGAAGAGTTAAATGCTTGTCAATTGGACCCCAAACAGATGGCTGCTTGTGCATTTGATGGAGCTGTAAACTTCTCTGGAAGACATGGCAGAGCACAAGTTTTGCTCAGAGAAAAGTGTAACCCTAATCTCTCCTATACTCGCTGCAGAGGTCATCTACTCCAACTAGCGCTAGTATGAGCTGCAGACTTCAAAAGACATTTAAAAAGCTATAAATGTAATGTCTTCATTATATTCTTTTTTCAGCAAGAGTCCAAAAAGACTGAATATCTTGGAAAATGTAGAAGATACACTGGGACTGAAGTTCAAATTAGTCCAACCCGGGAAAACCCGCTGGCTTTCTCATGAGCGATCCTTGGCTGTTGTCTTAAAATTACTCCAGCCATTATTAGTGGCTTTGGAAAGTATCCACCAAGATGGAATGGATCTAAGTAGCGAGGCTGGTGGATTACTTTTGCTACTACGTTCAGAGAAGACTATTGCCATTCTCTCTCTTGTAAGTCTACTGTTGAAATCACTTGGGTCATTAAACAATGCCATCCAGGCATCTGTTGTTTTTTTTTTGTTTGTTTGTTTTTTGAGATATACCAATCTCCTAGAACTGGAAGGGACCTTGAAAGGTCATTGAGTCCAGCCCCCTGCCTTCACTAGCAGGACCAATTTTTGCCCCAGATCCCTAAGTGGCCCCCTCAAGGATTGAACTCACAACCCTGGGTTTAGCAGGCCAATGCTCAAACCACTGAGCTATCCCTCCCCCCTATACAACAGTAGAAGATCTCTGTCCAGCAATAGAAGCTACATTTGGATCAATCAGAGAGCTATCCATTGAAGAAGTACTGGAAGATGCAAAGACTTCAGTCCAGAAGTTGACTAATGACGGCATTTATATTGAATCCTTAAGTGAAGAAGACAAGAAGTGTTTGTTAAGACAACTGAAAAATCTACAACAGCGACTTCTAGATTCTACTCAACCTCTACGTAGCTTTTACAGATCCCTGTCTTATAAAACACCGACAGTTGAGAGGAGTGAGGCACTACCAGCAATGGGGCTGCCACTTGCTCAGGACAGAACAGAGAATTTGAACACGGAGTGGAATATCATACGACGAATGAATGAAGATTTGACTTCAACTTCTTTTTTTAACATCACTAATGGCTCGACTTAATCTTTGTGTTCTGTTTCCTGGGCTGAAAGAAGTAGGAATTCATCTCTTGCTACTCCCAGTCACAACAGCTACAGTTGAGTGTTCTTTTTCATCATTGAATAGAATTTTGTGTTTTGAAAGAAGTCGCCTTCTGCCTGATCATGTGAATGAACTAATGAGCATATCAATTGAAGGAATGGAAGTACCGGACACGTGAGAAGCCACCAAAGATGAACGCATTGCATTCAAGAAGTTCATTAACAGAGTTGTGCAAAATTATAACAAGAAACCAAGAAGGATGTAGATGTAGTGCTTCATAGAAGGCTTGAATAGCCAACTTTAATTTGTGTGATGATTTTAAAATCTAATGAAATGGTCATGAAACCAGTTTTTACTATGGTGCCATACAGCCCGCCTTCACCCTCACGGTCTCACTCCTCATCGGCCCTGACCTCCCCTTCCCCGCACCCTGTAAATTTGAACACCCCCCAATTTCAATTCCTGGGGAAAACATTGTCCTGGAAGGATCTCATTCTCTGCTCCATCCCTTATGATTTGTATTTCACAGGTCTGCAGCACGTGCCCAGTGCCATCACTACCCACCCCACTTCAGAAATAGTCCCATTTTTCCCCAACACTCTAACCCTTGTAAAAGGCACTGGCTGTCCTCTCTTCATCCTCCCTCAAGAGCTCCTATATGAACTTGCCAGTCAAAGATGCCAGAAAGCCATTACACATCATACATGTGTCCAGGGAAGGTGGTATCTCATGTGACTCACCTAAATACAGAAATACAGCACTATAGGCTCACTCCAGGCTTCCTTAGATAACAGACTGGGGGAGGGATGGAAGGATGGTCTCCTTCTTTCCCCCGCCCCCTAGAAAAGCAGCTGTTGTCCTGGATTGCTCAGTCCTTGAACAAAATAAGTAGCCCACAGAAGTGCCCCATCAAGCCATATAACCCCATTACTTATATTGGTCTTATTTTATCCCACAGCTTCTCAATTATTTCCCAGTGTTGAACAACTCCATTATCTGAACATAAAATCTCAAATCCTTTTTGACTCTCTTATTTCCTACTGTAACTTTATTCCACTCATGTTCTTATCAATGCCTTGACTAGGTAAATGTAAGTCATCTGTACCCTGCTTAGAAGAGGCATAATCAAAACCTTTACCATGCAACTCATGCAAACTGGCTGCTTCGGTCGTCTTTGTCTCCCTCTACTTGTGTATTGGCTGAAAAATCCAACTCCCTTCTGACTGGCTAAAGGGGCAGGGAGTCAGTTTCCCCTTCAATGGAAGAAACAAGGATAGCTTATTCCAAAAGGGTTATCACTCACATACTGTACATGATAAACAGCCTCATTCATTTCTATTCCCTTATCCCAACGAATCAATGTTTGTTAGTACAAAGTCAACACATCCAGATGTACTTTCCATACTAGTTAACCACTAAATTGGCATCACATAGTACAAAATAATCAAGAGACATTCAAGAAACAAAACTAAAACAAAAAGGAGGCAGATGATAAGCAATTAATCCATAAAATATTCAAAATCAGAAACTTCTTCCCAAAAATGCAGTATGATTGAACCAATTCACTATGGACATATTCAGTAGTGCAACATTTTTAAATTATTGTAACATTAAGATTAGTTTCAATCACTCAGAATTTTAAGAAGCCTAAAAGATAATACCTCATACTGGCCAGAACTTCTTCACATGATAAAAAAACAACCCCAAGCCCATCAGGTGACATTCATAACGAATATTATTCATGCTCTCATCCTCCTCCATTGCCCAAATTCCCATCTTTTTATGATCATTTTTATGTCTTTACTAGAGGCCTGACCTACAAATAGTCACTCTCACAGAGGCTCATTGAGTTAAATATGACTTTATGTGTGAATAACTACACATCCATAAGTAACTAACTATACGACCAGACCTTAGATTTTAAGATCTTTGGTGCAGGTATCATGTTTTGTTCTTTCCAGGTCCCAGCACACTTTGTATTATAGAATCACAGAAATGCAGAGCTGGAACGGACCTCAAGAGGTCATCTAATCCAGCCCCTGTACTGAGGCAGTACCAAGTAAACCTACATCACCTAACAGGTGTTTGTCTATTCTGTTTCTAAAAACCTCCACTGATAGGAATTCCATAGCCTGCCATGGAAGCCTATTCCAGTGCTTAACTATCCTTATCATTAGACACATTTTCCTAATATCTAACCTAAATCTCCCTTGCTGCAGATTAAGCCCATTACTTGTTGTCCTACCTTCAGTGGACATGGAGAACAATTGATCACGGTCTTCTTTATAACTGCCCTTAACATATTGAAGATGTATCAATTACCCCCTCACTCGTCTTTTCTCAAGGCTAAACACGCCCAGTTCTTTTAACTTCTCCTCATAGATCAGATTTTCTAAACCTTTTATAATTTTCTTGCTCTCTCAACTCTCTCTCGCTAGTCCACATCTTTCCTAAAGTATGATGCCCAGAACTGGACACAGTACTCTAGCTGAGGCCTGATCAGCGCTGGCTCATATTCAATTTCTGATCCACTATAATCCCCAGATCCTTTTCAGCAGTATTACTGCCTAGCCACTTAGTCCCCATTTTGTATTTGTACATTTAATTTTTCCTTCCTAAGTGCAATACTTTGCACTTGTATTTACTGAATTTCATCTTGTTGATTTCAGACCCATTTTCCAATTTGTCAAGGTCATTTTGAATTCTAAGCCTGTCCTCCAAAGTGCTTGCAACCCTTCCCAGCTTGATGTCATCCACAAATTTTATAAGCCTACTCTCCATTCCATTATCCAAGTCATTAATGAAAATGCTGAATAGTACCTGACCCAGAACTGACCCCTGCAGGACCCCACTAGATACATCCTCCTAGCTTGACATCAAACCATAGATATCTACTCTTTGAGTACAGTTTTCAACTAGTTATGCACCCCGAAAACAATTATGGGTCAAACCAGCCAAGAAGAAGAATTTAATTAGAAAAATATGCATGATAATTGGGAATTATTTAAGAGCACTTTATTAGATGCCCCAAAAGCCATAATCCCACAATCAGGGAAGAGGGCTGTACTGGTTAAAAAAATCCAACATGATTTAGAAGCGAAGTGAAGGAAGCTATAAAAATCAAAAAATAAAATAAAACTAATAGAAGAAAGGGGAAGTGAATAGTAATGAATATAAAACAGAAACCAAGAATTGTGGGAAACTGATCAGAAAAACAAAGGGACATAAGCAGAAATATATGGCTAGCAGAACTAAGGACAATAAGGAGTTTTTTAAGCATATTAGGAACAAAAAATCTTAACAATGGCATTGGCCATTACTAGATGGAAGTGGTAGATTTATCAATAATAATAATAATATAGACAAGCCAGATATGTTCAATAAATATTTATGTTCTGTATTTGGGGAAAAAACAAGTGATGTAGACATACCATATAAGAACACATTTTCTATTCCACTAGTATCTCTGGAGGATGTTAAATAGCAGCTGTTAAAGTCAGACATTTTTAAAACGGCAGGTCTGGATAACTTGCATCCAAGAGTTTTAAAAGAGCTGGATTTTATTTTCAATAAGTCTTGGCACTCAGGGGAAGTTCCAAAAGACTGGAAGAAAACGTATGTTGTGCCAATATTTAAAAAGGGTGAGCAGTATGACCCGGGTAATTATAGGTCTGCCAGTCTGACATTGATCCCAGGCAAGATAATGAAGTGGCTGATATGGGACTTGATTAATAAAGAATTAAAGGAGGGTAATATAATTAATAACAATCAACATAAGTTTATGGAAAATAGATACTGTCAATCTAACTTGATATTTTTTATGAGTCTTACAAGTTTGGTTGATAAAGATAATAGTGTTGATGTAATACTCTTAGGCTTTTATAAGGCATTTGAATTGGTACCACATGACAGTTTGATTAAAAAACTAGAAAGATATAAAATTAACATGGCACACATTAAATGGATTGATATCAGGCTGGCTGATAGTCACAGAATATAATTATAAATGGGTAACCATAATCGAACGGATGTGTTTCCAGAGGATTGCTGCAGGGATTGGTTCTTGACCCTACGCTAATTTTTATCAATGACCTGGAAGAAAACATAAATTCAACACTCATAAAGTTTGCAAATGACACAAAAATTGAGGGAGTGGTAAACAACAATGAGGACAGATCACTGAGCCATAGAGATCTGGATTGCTTGATAAACTGGGTGCAAGCAAACAACGTGTGTTCTAATATGGCTCAATGTAAATGTGTACGTCTAGGAACAAAGAACGTAGGCCATACTGGCAGGACAGGGAACTCTATCCTGGGAAGCAGTGGCTCTGTAAAAGGGGCTGGGTTGCTTTGCGGGGGCTTTTTTTGGGGGGGAGATAATCTGCTGAACATGAGCTCCCAATGCAACACTGTGGCCAAAAGGGCTAATGCAATCCTTGGATCCATCAACAGGGGAATCTCAGGCAGGAGTAGAGAGGTTATTTTACCCTGTATTTGAAACTGATGCAACTACTGCTGGAATCCTGTATCCAGTTCTAGTACTCACAATTCAAAAAGGATATTGATAAATTGTAGAGGATTCAGAGAAGATCAACAAGAATGATTAAAGGATTAGCAAACATGCCTCATATTAATAGACTCAAGGAGCTCAATCTACTTAGTTTAACAACAAGCAGGATAAGCGGTGACTTGATTACAGTCTATAAGTACCTACATGGGGAACAAATATTTAATAATAGGCTCTTCTTCACTCTGGCAGAGAAAGGCTTAACACAATTCAGTGGCTAGATGTTGAAGCTAGACAAACTCAGACTTGAAAATAAGGCATAAATTTTTAACAGTGATAGTAATTAATCATTGGAACAATCTACCAAAGATAGTGGTGGATTCTCCATCACTGACTATTTTTAAATCAAGATTGGGTGTTTTTTCTAAAGATCTCTTCTAAGAATTATTTTTGGGGAAGTTCTGTGGTGTGTAATGTACAGGAGGCCAAATTAGATGATCACAATGGTCCTTTCTGGCCAAAGAATCTATGAATCTGAGTAGTCTCACTGAAGCCAACAGGAATATTTGCATGCATAAAGTTAAACACATGCATAAATATCTGCAGGATTGGAGGTCTATGCAATCACCCTATCCTTAATATATGCACACACTATTCCAGTCGAATCCAAGAGGATCTATATGTATTAATATAATGGCAGTATTGACAATATGAGGGAAGTATGGTTACTGCGAGAACCCTTACTTTGGGATTTATTGACATTTGAGGATTGAAAGGCCCAATTCTGCAAACCCCTCTATGTGCACAGTTTCCAGTGACTTCAGTGAGCATTCTATATGCCAAGGGCTTCTAGAATTTGGTCCAAAGACTATACCCTAAATAATACAAAAACTTACATTAAGTTAAAAAAAAAGGAAAATCTTTTCAGAACACTAGTTTCTATTGATTTCACTGACACACTTGCGTAATCAAAAATTTAATTACATGTCACCACAGCAGTGTAACTATACCTACATAACAAAATATATTAGGAAAATAATTATGTATTTAAATTATTCTATAATTCTGGAAATAATGTAATAATTAACTTTCATACTGTGCATGTGCAAAAATAATTTATCATTTAACATGCTATTATTTTATTTAGGTTTGTCCCCTTCACTGAGGACTCGGTTCCTGGAAAATTTCCACTTCCAAAATACAGTCTTTCGGTAATTTATGCTACGAAAATTAGGTTTTGAAATCTATTTACAGCAGTTTCTTTTCTTTTCTTTTCCACTATCACATAACTCAAAAATAGGCAAACAAATTTTGCTCAACTTTCCAGGAAAAAAGTTCCCTTTGAAATTTCAGCCAAGAAGGTTTTCTCCAGAATGTAAGAGCACATGAAAAAAGGTTAAGGTTGAGAATTCTATTATAACCTAGACTATAGCTTTCACCACCAGTGAAAGATAGAATGGAAGCCATTGTTTAAAGGAAACCGATATGCACACAGTTAAAGGCTGTAAAGGTTGCAGTACACACACCTACAGTATAACGGCATCCCCACACGCTGCAATCTAGTGCTAATGTATTTTCAATCTCTGCAGAGGAAATGGGCTACATATTTTTAAATAACTAAATATTTATATATAAGGAAATTCACTTATTTGCATTAGCAGTTTAGTACATGTAGAGATATAAAACAGGCCCTTGAAGTTTCAAGTCCTATATTTTTGATTATTATAAACTTCTAAGACATAAATGTAAAACACAAGGCAACACAACCTCTTATGTACTGTAATTGAATATTTGCCACTATTCATAATCAAAATAACATAGCGATCAATTTATTATATCCCCGACCTAAAATACACCAATCATTAGGGCTTCTCCCAAGATTTTAGGGTAAGGATGTGAGGCTAGGCAGAGCAGGGAAGAGAAGCACCAAAAAATCTCCACTTGGAAAAAAGAATTAAATTCATGAATCTTCAAAAATATTTTGGTATACGCTTAGACTAAGCTGAAGTTATAGTGTGCAGTTCAATGAAAAGACTTCTTGCAGGATATGAGTTTGGAAAAGCCACCACCTTTAAGGCTTTTGAATGAAACCATGAACAAAATATTGACAAGGATTGTTTAATCCAATTTAATGCACTGTGCATAATTTCTACACACGTGACACTCCAGTGTGTTTGTGCTGACACTATTTGTTAATGACTATGGTACTTTGGTCTATATTTGCTGAAAAAAATTCAGGAAGAGGGTGGGTCTTTTTTCTGGAGATAAATGCAAAAGTAAAAATATAAAGTTGCATTTCTGAGTATTTTCTCCTCCACCCAACACTTTTCCTGCTTTGCAAGTCTTTCCATCACTCCACAACACAATAAATGAGAACAGGGTGAAAAATAGATCCTTCTCCCTGCATTTATCAGGAAGTCCAGACTTCAATTTCAAGTGAATATCGAGTTACAGTGAAACAATCAGAACACCAAACACATTTCAGGGGGTTAAATTCAGATTTAAAAATTCATTTCAGAAAAATTCATTCCAGATTGAAATTTAATTAAAAAGGGGGGTGGGGAAGGGGGACTAAATTTAAGTTATTGGAGTGTGGAAGCACGAGTTTCAGAAACTCGTGTTCAAAATTCAAAAATGTTCTTTTCAAATTAAATGCTGCAGCTGTGGAGCCAGCCATCTTGCTATTTTGTCCCCATTTTAGAGAGGAGGCTGTGTCAAGGTTGGTAAGACTCAAATGTTGACCTAATCTTCCACGCTCTCTTTTGTATGCAAAGGCCATGTATATCATTTATATGTGCTTTTATTGAAACAATGAAAGCTTTAGCGCTCTTTTGTTATTTATTTTTAAAAGATCAATACCAATAATCCAGTATTCAAGGGCAACCCTACAATAACAAACCAGTGTGGGTAGTCCACTACTTGCAGGCAACCTTATAACAACAAAATGTGTGCATAACCCTATGAGAAACATTGAAACCTTTCCATAATTAATCTCAAACTCCAGAAGGATTATAAAGAGTGAGAAGTGAAAAGGATTTTTGAAATTATGGAAAATATCATGGCAGCGACCTTTTTAGCTACTTTAGTTTTATTAAAAATTAAAATATTCAAATCTACAGTTAATTTTGTTCATAAGTGTTAATTATGCACATCTGTATTATCAAAGCAGATTTTACAATAAATCTATGTAATACTACATTGATATCATCCACAGTATCTGAAATAGTTTCAGTGTATGTATCAAAAACCTACTAGGGAAATTTTTTCTCTTTACAAAAGAAGAAGTAGGAAATTAAATGACTGGAAACTATGTTTTAATTATACCAGGACAAACCATCAGAAAAACCAAGAAATTCAAAACCAGAACTGACATTCTACTCTTAATTTTGCTTTCCCTCCTGTTTTTCTGATCTCTGTGTAGACCCTTATTGTTTAAAAGCAGTTTTGCATTAAATCCAAAATCACCACCAAAAAAAAAATAAAAAAAAAAATTTGGGTGTGTCCACAGAAAAATTTCTATATTTTTTCTTTATTTCTTCCTTTTTTAAGACAACTAACTTTAAATATGACAAAATACCAAAATCAACCCTGCCACACTATGATAGCAAGTTCAAAATTAGAATGAAGCACAATTCATAATTGCTTCATAACAGCAATTCTTCTACTTTCCCCAAAGTAATATTTTATTGCAGTTCATTTATATATGCTTGTCTAAAACTTAAATCAGATTCGTTTTCAAGCTGTCGCTGTTTTACAATAATATTTTCTTCCAAAACAGGAAAAAACCTGAATTCGTCCAAATTCCAGCTTAATTTTCATTTACATATTAACAGGGCTTTGCTTCAAAAACACAAAATTTGTCCCCACGAGCCCAGCCCACCCAACTAACTGTTCTATGAATATGCAAAACATTCTTCCCTCAAATCCCCAACAAATTCTTACAATTCAAACTTTTTAAAAATAAGAAATAGCAAATATTTCCTCTTTTTTCAATTTTAATTTCTTTTTATTTACGAAATAGTCTCCCCTAGGTGGCGCCGTTTTAATGGAAAAAAACTACCGTTTGGAGGAAAAAATTAGAAAAAAAAATTGAGCAAGAGAAAGGGCCTAAAAGCGGGGAGTCGGGGGGCCGAGCGGGGCGGGGGCCGGGGAGCGGGGCGGGCGCAGCGGCCCCGGCCGGGGCGCTTCGCGGGGTGTTGCACCGGCGGTCCGAGCTGACATGGCTGCTCGGCGCCGCTTTGTTCCCGGAGCCGGCCCGAGCCGGGCGCGGGCAGAGCCGGGCACCCCGCGCCGAGCCCCGCGGCCGCCCGCGTCGGGCGGGCAGGCGGGCGGGCGCCCCCCGGGCTCCCCGTGCCGGCCCCCCGCCCGGCCGGCCGCCCTTACCTGCTCTCCCGGCGCCGCCGCCGGCTCCGGGGCGCTGCTGTCCGGCTGGCTCATCGGGCTCGGGCGGGAGCCCCGCTGCTCCCGGGCCTGCGATCCGCTGCGCGCTTCACAATGCAGCCGCCGCCGCCTTTCCGCCCTGCGGGGCCGGGAGGGAGGCGAGTGGGGGCGATGCCCGCGGCGCGGCGCGGGTGGGCGGCTCGCCGGGCTGCTGCAGCCCCCCTTCCCCGGGGCGCGGGCCGCGCCGCCTTCAGCGAGGGCGCTGCTGCGGGCAGGGCGAGTCCCGGTGCGGAGCCCGCGCTGCCGCCATCACAGCAGCTCTGGGGGCAGCTCCAGCCTCAGCACATTCAGATCAAGCAGCAGCAGGAGCAGGGGGCTGAGTCTGGCCGAGCTGAGCGCTGCAGGACCCGGGGCTCTGCCCTCTCCGCCCCTCCATGCCCAGGCCAGGGCGCGGAGCGCCCCCTGCCCCGCTAGGGCCCCTGGCACTGCCCTGCCCCGGGCCTGGCACCGTCAGCCCCGGGCAGCTCGCTGCTGCCCGTGCCACGCTCGGGAAGAGCAGCTCCAACTTTGCAAGGTGCTTGACTCGGAGCCCAGCCTCAGGACCCAGCGGCAGGGGGGCCCCACGCAGCTGGCTCTCGGGACTGGCACTTTCAGAAATTCCGAGGATTATTTTTCGGTGGGAGGAAGGCGGGTGTGGGTTAATCTGAGCTCCGGGAAACAGATAAATAAATAAATAAATAAAAATCAGGGACTACTTTTTTGAAAACCACAGAAAGCAGCAATTTCCCCAGGAGCCTCCCAGCACTGTTCCTGGTAGGGATTTGGTGCCCATTGCCAACCTCCTCAAAGCAGGATGGAGAGAGGACCTGAAATTGGCATGTGCCGAAAGAAACCTGGGACAGTGCAGGACTGGCAGCTAATCATATGTGGGCTCCCAACCTTAAGGCCAGAACTGTGGGCATGCCTCCGAAAAAGTGTCACCTCTGGGCTCTGCCCTACCCCGGGCATCCACAGCACTCTGTCACGCTCATGTCTAGGGTTCAGGGATGGCAGCTCCAGGGGAAGCCTGTTGCTCTCTCCCCTGCCCACTTTGGAATGTAACTCTTCAGATCTGACTATCAGGGGCCTCAATGTGCAGAACTTGGGAGTTCTACCTGAATATTGATGGAAATAATTTATGAGCTCATTTCATAATCATCCCCAAATCCAGAGTCTAATGGTGGAATTCGAAAAGCAGCTTTAAAACTACCTGTTGCACGAGAAGTCTGACGGGCAGGGCATTTAAAAAGTAAGTTTGAACAACTTTTTATAATGTCTTCATGAAGCAGAGTTCCACCACCCCCAAGGAGCTTCTGGGTGGTGTTGGCAGGCCCTTTGCCATTCCCTTCTGTCTCGAGGGACTTAGCTCAAGTGAGAGCTCTTGAGGAAGAATATCAGTAACGCATCACTTCTCTTCGAGAGTGACACACCTGAGGTGACCAGTGCATAATACAGCTGCCCCTCCCCCTCCCCATGAGTTTAATCAGTATAAATTATGGAAAGATTTAAAGTTAAAGTTGCAGCTGCATTGCTGTTTAAAGCCACATTTTGCGTTTTCTCACAATCTACACAAAAAGCCCCCAGACAGTATCAAAATATGAAATATTATTGATCTGGGAAATAAACAATAAAATAATGCTGGAGACCCACTTATAGATCACCAGCCCAGCGTGGTCCTGGTGCAGTCTCCTTGGCTGCAATCTTGAACTTCAGCGCTAGCTCCTCTGCAAACTTATACGGAGCAGACAGGCAAAATGGCAGTTATTTGCATCCAGGGTTAGGGGTAGGAGAGAGCTCTCCCCTCATTTTAACTAGTCCAGCTGCTGTGCGCGGCAGAAGCTGTGTCGGCAGGCTGACATCACACTGTCTATACAGGCGCTTATGTCGGTGTAATTTACGTCGCTGGGAGTGGGGGGTGAATTCACATAAATTATACTGACATGACTTGTAGTGTAGAAATAGCCCTAGTTTAGTAGCCTAGGTAAGCTCTTACTTCTTATTAGCGAGACGAGGTGGGTGAGGCGTGGAGCCGTGTCCTGCGCGCGGCTCATGAGATGCCTAATGGTCTCGCAGAGACATTTACACAGGCACGACACCGCACCAAACATACCGTCCAAGAGACCTGTAAACTTCCCCTGTTGGACTTTATTCCCCTGAGCCTGAACCAAAACTGAACCAACTCCTATGGAGATCATCTCATCATCATCCACCCCATTTATCCATTTATTCATCACTTCATATCCACCTGTTGTATGTTGTATGTGATGTTGTTTGCATGCTGCCTCTGCTTACTGAAACTACCCCTGATAACCCCACATTGGGGGGGACATGACAGACTGTGTATATGTATATGCCGTCCAATACCAAAACACTAACATCCCCCTACAACCTGTATGTTACCCCCAATGACACAATAACTGATGCTTCAAACACTTTGTATCGTTTATTTTTAAATATTCTCTAATAATCTTTTGTTGGACCAACTTCTGTTGGTGAAAGAGACAAGGTTTCAAATTTACACAGAGCTCTTCTTCAGGTCTGTGAAAGGTTCTCAGAGAGTCACAGCTAAATAAAAAGTGAACAGATTGTTTAGCATAAGTAGTTAACACATATTGTAAGAGATGGTTCAAGGTGAAGTGACTGGTTAGCACCTCTGTAGTCACAGGACAAAAAAGGGAGGTTAGAGGGGACAGGGAGGTGTGAGGTGGGGTATAAAGGATTGGCTTCAGGAAGGGGATGGGCCTCTCACCTGGAAAGTGACCAAGGAGATCAGACTGTGAGGGGGTCACTGCAGCTATGCTGGTGCTCTGGGCTAACCAGAATGGATTATACTTTAGCCTTCATTTCTCTGGTCTAACCTAAGGACTTTCAGATGCTGTGTGCCAGTTTCACTAATAAATGGTTACTTTGTTTTAAAAAATTGTTGGTGTAAATACTCGCTGAGAGCATTGCACCCTTAAGGGCTATAGCACAAGCCCCCTGTAGAAGTCTGGCTTGGGTATATATACTGCAAGGAGCCACAGAGAAAGACAGGATGGTGGTGCTGAAGGCCCAGTCTTGGAGGCCATGGGTGCAGGGGTGCTGGAAGTGCAGCTGCACCCCCTGGCTTGAAGTAGTAATAACCAAATAAATGGTTTCCGCTTTCAGCATCTCCACTATAAAAATTGTTTCAGTGCCCCTGCACGGGCATGAAACTGTGGGTACTTGTGGCCCAGCACAGAGGAAATTGATTACAGGCTGGGGCATAGACCAGACCTTGTGACTCCATGACAGCTACTTAGTCACACTGCCTTTCAAAAAGGCTAGGCCATAGGTGGATGGTGGGCTGAATCTGGGCCGCCAGACACTTCTGAACGAACTATGAAATCTTTTTATTTACTTATTATCATTGTTATTTTCTCTGGAGTCTGGACCTTGACTATACCTTGACCAAGAAATTTGGTCCCTGACAAAAAAATAATGGATTACCCTGGGCTTGGCCAAGTCTATGTATTTGACTATGTTGTTTTTACAACATGGCTTCTTCTGCATACCCACCTCTGAAAAATACAGACACCCCCCGGGTTACGCAAACCCCGACTTATGCAAATCCGCACTTACGGAAAA
The DNA here is from genome assembly GCF_016161935.1 of Mauremys reevesii. Taxonomy (NCBI): domain Eukaryota; kingdom Metazoa; phylum Chordata; order Testudines; family Geoemydidae; genus Mauremys; species Mauremys reevesii. Next base: position 5,009,963 of record NC_052641.1, on the reverse strand, counting down.
AGTTCCATAAGCTAGAAATAGTTTGGTTGGTGGTTGGTTGGTTGGTTTTTTTGTGTAATGGTCGGGTATACATTTCTGACTTATGCAAAATTCGAGTTACGCAAGGCGTTCCGGAATGGAACACTTGCGTAAGTCAGGGAGCATCTGTACTGTAAGATGCACAGATACATCATGGAATTTCTGTGTAATGAACTTGTGTAGTGAATGAGGCAGAGGGCTGTCAAAAGAGAAAGAATGGTCCTCCAACCTAGGAGAACTGGTCTCTATCCTGTCTCTGCAACAGACTTCCTTTGTGATGACAAACAAGTCCTCTTTCTTCTAATGTGTATTTTTTATCTTTTCCTCAGTATTGTTTTCTATATTGTGTGGAACTTGTTTCCTTTCTTTTTTTTTCTCCATCTGCCTCTTTCTTTCCTATGTTGTGTTTACTCCTTCTTTCCTCTATATTTTCAGTCTCTTTGCACTCCTCTTCTGCCATTCCATTCCTCCTTATTCTCACACTCTGTAATCTCCACACCTTTGTCTCCTCACACAAAGCATGTCTTCCCTTCCGAAATCACACACACATGCTCTTTCTGGCCTCCCACGTCAAAACTCTCACTCACGTGCTCTGCTGTCTCTCCTGGAGAGAATCACCACGTACAGAGGCTACCCCAAACTCCACTCCTAAGTTCTCTCCCAACTGCCCAACTCCACTTTGAGGTCTTCTTGCTCTTCATCCCCCTCCTCCACAACATACCTCTCAAATTCCCCTTATTTTGAGTGGTCATTCATTTTACTTCCAATTCCATATATTTTGTGTTCCCTCACTTTTATTGTTGGAAACTATTTACATCTTAAATAATCATGAACCTGAAGTTATTGAGTCATTTACCCTACTGGAAAGACCTCATCGCATTTAAAGTCTCCTGCATGAATAATTGGTGTTCCTCATTTTGACTCTTTGTCACACACTAGCAGGCTGAAAGGTATGGCCCCGCTCCTGGTTCCCCCTCTCCATCCAATTCCCACCGGCTCACTCTGTCTCTCTCTCTCCCGCACAGCCCTCCTCAGGCTCCATCGCTTTGTTCCTCCCTACACACATTGCCCTTAGGATCCCACTGTAGTCCCATTCTCAGACTCCGTCTCTCTCTCTCCCCAACCCTTCTCAGTGCTTAACCCGGCCCCCTCAGTTACTCTCTTTCTCTCTTGTCTGCCCTTGGGGTATGTCTAGACTGCAATCTGAAGTGTGATTGCAGTTCAGGTGGACATACCCACACTAGCTTTATCCACACTAGCACAGCTAAAATAGCAGTATAGATGCAGTCGCACAGGCTTCAGCATGGGTGGTATAAGTGCACCAGGAATCCGGGTACGTACTCACATTGCTAGCCCACATGCCACCATATCTACTCTGCTTTTTTAGCTGTGCTAGTACAGGTATGTCTCCCCAAGCTGCAATCACCTTGGACTGCACATAGACCTACCCTAAAGAGCTCTCCTCTTCTTTGCATCCCCTGTGTAAACTGAAGGAGGTAGCATCTTAGCCCGGCTTGCTCATTCTCCCCTCTCTGGTGTGCTAGCTGCAGTGTAGCTGGAGCAAACCATCAGGAACTGTGGTTGGCATGGAACCACAGAATGGGGGAAAGGAAGGAAGTAGATGGGGATAAAGCTCCCACCATCTCTGATAGTGGTCATGCCCTGCAGGGAAGGGGTGCTGAGCTCTAATGGCAGAGCCCCATGGGCTCAGGGGAAGTAGCATTTCCAAATGCCTTCCCTAAATCACAGCCCTAGTCAAGCTCCCCCTGCTGGACACTCACCAGGCTGCTGTGTTTGGGTCCCGCCTTGCTGGGACTGTGTGTGCTTACCTTGGCCAATGGGGGCTGCGGGAAGCTGCGTGGGCTGAGGGATGTGCTGGCTGCCGCTTCCAGCAGCTCCCATTGGCCCGGAGCAGTGAACCGCGGCCACTGGGAGCCGCGATCAGCCATACCTGCGAACGCGGCAGGTACACAAACTGGCCCAGCCCACCAGGGGCTTTCCCCGCACCAGCGGCGGAACAAGTTTGGGAACCACTGGTCTATGGCAGCAGTTCTCAAACTGTGGGTTGGGACCCCAAAGTGGGTCAGAACCTGGGGTCACCAGGGTTGGTGTTAGACTGGCTGGGGGCTGAGCCTCATTGCCTGGGGCTGAAGCCCTTGGGCTTCTGCTTTGATTCCTCCCTCGTCCCCACCGGGGTTGTGTCGTAATTTTTGTTGTCAGAAGGGGGTCGCGGTGCAATGAAGTTTGACAATCCCTGGTCTAGGGATAGGCTTTAGCACTGTCTCTTTTTTCATGGCTTCTCTGGCACATTTCCTGGGCATAGATCCTCAGTCTGTTACCGCTTACAGAAATGGGATCTTGTGGCCCAGCTGCCCTACGCTCCCAGAGCTGCTCCTGATTTGCCATCTCCCCACAAATGATACCCCGCTGCTTAGTAAGCACACCCTTTCCCAGATCCTGTCTGAAATCTGTTCTTCTCAGTCAGAAGTACTGGGCTCTTTAGGCCAGTTTTATTGGAGTTTATTTTGGTTTTGAACAGGTATTTTTACATCTTTTTTGCTTTGATTCAAGGAATTTAAGGGAAAAATCCTGCTCCTGTTAATGTCAATGGCAAAACTCCCACTGACTTTAACAGTGCAGGGTTAGAGCCTTCATGAAATAAAGCTAAAGTGGAGTGAAAATTCTCTGTCCCTTCAGGTGTGTACTGCGAAACTTAGCCCTCCATACCTCCCTCTAAAGCACTATTTGGTTGATACTTGCTATTGGTATATGGTGTTTTTGAAAATTCAGCATATGCCATTTGCTATTTTGTTTAACAAACATATAACATTTTTCCCATGAGAAACATACAGCCTTAGCTATAAACATACTAACCTCTTGTAAATAGCTGGTGTTTAGCTCCCATGTTAATAGTTAATATTAGTATTAATAAAGTATCTAAATTTATAGATTTCCCCGCACTGGCCCATGGAACCTATTTCCAAAGAATACCACAATGCAAAAAATTTGTTGAGAGGCTAAGACGACTGATTTTCTTCTTGTTACATGGACTAAAGATTGGATCAAAGATATTATAAAATACAAATTTGTGTTCTTTAATGTCTTTCATACAGATTTTATTCAAAATGCTTTTAAAAACAGATAATAAAATTGCAGAGTTAAATAATATAACAAGGAGACAGGGAAATTAGAAGAAAAGTTAAATGAGGAAAGATTTTCTTCAGGTGAGATTAGAAATGAAGTAAAGACTCCAAAGGCAGGAGCTACAGAAAAGGCTCTTTCACCCACTGCATCAAGTGGTGGAGGAGGTGCAACAAGGAGGTGAGTGCTAGGTTAATGGAGAAACCCCAAGTCTATGAGATTGGTAGCCTAGGCTGGTAGAAGTCCAAGAAAGGTTTGAAAAAAAGGAGTGGCATTCTGGTCCAGACCGTACAGACAATAAATAGAAATATTATGTCTGAGACAAGGAGTCAGATAGAGGAGATGGAGATATGCTTAGGAATGCTTATTCACCAAAATGAAGTTCTTCTGTCTTTGAGACTTCTTGTTAGAAGGAGCAGAAACAAGGTTACAAGTCTTTTTGGTCAAAACACACAGAGAGAGTGGAGAGGACGGAGCCATTATGTTTGTGCTAGAAAGGGGAGCCACCAACATGGACAATTTAGTTCTGTTGTCAGGGAGGTTTCCACTGTGTACTTCTTGAGGGGATTGCACAGGGTCCTTAGAGTCATGGATAGCACTGTTCATGTGGGCAGTTGAGGTTCCACCAGACTCGTTTGTACCACAATTGTAATTCTTCACACAAGGATGCCCTCCCAGATCACAGAAATATAGAGTCTCTGTCCACATTCCTGAGATCAAAGTTGGTAGAGCAGTAGGTGCAGAGAAGAAATTTGGTGGAGTTCAGGAAGTCTCAGATTCCAAGGCCTCTGTGAAGTTTTCCATGGCTCACTTGTAAAAAAAAGTGGCCAGATATGGAGCAGTTTTCAAGCAAAGGACATGTCAGTCTCTTTACATTTATGTAAAATTAGGAGTTCTGCTGAGTTTACAAGCTCTGTGTGCTGAAGTCTCCACTTTAACTATGAATACTGTATGTATTGGTAGAAGAAGATGATGTAAATAAAATTTTGTGAAATGCCTTAAGCAACTGTTATAAAAGTTGCTGTACATTTTTATAGAATGAGTCTATCTATATCTTTCTTTCTCTGTCTTTGGTCCTTGTATCTTTTTCCTTGAGCACCACTTTCCCTTCTTGACAAAGAATGCAGGTTTGCAGCCTAGATTTAACATTCTTTTCTAGCTTTGGACTTGGAACACCTAACCAGGTATCTAAAATAGTTTCAAAGTACCTAGGTTTGCTCTCAGTAATGAAGAAGTAATTCCCATTGACTTCAATAAAAGTTACACACATAATGACAACAGAATTTAACCCAAAAGTGTATACTACTCTGAAAATTGACTGTGTAAAAATAACACAGTCTTCCTCAACAGATTAATTCCATGTGTGTATTCAGAAATCACATCTTACTTTACTGACTAAACCAGGAAACTGCATTTGCTTATCTGAAAATTACCTTCCATGGAAAAAGCCAGTCCACAAATCCTAGTTTATGAGGGTCAGATCTTCAGCCAGTGTAAATAAGTGTAATTTCTTTGGACTTTAATGGAACTATACTGATTTACATCAGCGCAGGGTCTTGCCTTGTGTCTCCAACATCTCCTTAGAATTTTGAAGGCCAGCCATTCTTTGTTCACTGAATAATCTGACAGTCCGATAACCTCCAAAGCTGAAAACCACTTACAAGTCTTTACTGAGTCACTCAGTAGCTCCTCATTGCAGAGCATAAGAACTAAACCTCCCGAATCATGAGGACATGCCCTTTGTTTCATAAACTTAAGCATATTCCATGCTTACATGTCCCTGTAAACTGCCTGTTCCAAAAAAAGGAAACTTTCAGATCAGCAAACAAATTTTCCTATTCTACACAACAAACAGGCCTGTCACTCCTAGATAGTGCCCTGAAATAAGGAGGAAAGAGCTAAGAAAGCCAACTGATAATAACAACAGTATTTACAACATTTTATTTAGGATTGCCCAAATTACTACAGAATACAACACCCTTCTGCTGAAATCTGTATTGACTAGTATTCTACATCCAATTGATAGAATTCTGTAAAATTAAGAACAAAAGACCAAGGTACTATTTTACAAATCTCTGTGTAGGTAATGTAGGATCTCCTGAGTATGATGGCATAGAACATTTTGCTACACATCAACTTTTTATAAGGTTGCCTGTGTGCAACCTTAATTCTGCTTCCTTGAGCATATGTATTATGTATACATTTGATAAATTATGGTGATACAGTCTTTAATTACATGATCACATACTATTTTTTCTACAGGACCCCAACTGTCAGTGCAGGGATGGACTAGATGGCTTCCCAACGTCTTTTCCAGCCCTACATTTCTATGATTCTTCGATAAACTCATTCAATGCACAAGCTGGACAATGCTCAGGAAATTAATCACGGTTGAGTAGTGAATGAGGTTGTTGTTTGTAGGAACCTGCCTCATTTGCTGTAGAAGTTGGAAAATGTATAGACAGTAAGGGACTGTAGGAAGAGAAAAGATTAATAGATTGTATGACCAGTAGAGACCATTGGGATCATTTAGTCTGACCTCCTCCATAACACAGGCCATAGGATTTCCCTAAATTAATTCCAGTTTGAATTAGAGAATATCTTTTAGGAAATATCCAGTATTAATTGTAAAATGTCTAGTGACAGAGACTCTAGAACAGCTTTTGATAAGTTGTTCCAGTGGTTAATTACCATCACTATTAAAGATTTATGCCTTTTCTTTAGTATAAATTTGTCTAGCTTCAGCTCCCAGCCCCTGGATCTTGTTATACCTTTATCTACTAGATTGATGAGCCCTTTATTGTCAAATTTCTGTTTCTCATGTAGGTACTTATGGACTGTGATAAAATCACCCCTTAAACTTCTCCTTGATAAGATGAATATATTGGAATCCCTGAGTCTTTTCTCTGTAAGACATATTTGCCAATCCTTCATTCATTCTTATGGCTCATCTCTGAACCCTTTTGAATTTTTCAACATCCTTTTTGAATTAAGTATATCATAACTGGACACAGTATACCAGCAAGTGGTTGCATCAGTGTCAGATACATAGGTAATCTGATCTCTCTACTCCCCTGTAATTCCCTGTACATACATCTAAGAATCACACTACCCTTTTTGGCCACAGGATCGTACTGGAAACTCCTGTTCAGCTGATTATCCACATGACTCCCAGGTCTTTTTCAGGGTCATTGCTTTCCAGGATGGAGTTCTCCATCTTGTGTGGCCTGCATTCTTGATTTAAAGATTTGTATCCTGGGTAAATGGGTCTCATGAAAAATGGACCCAAGCTTCATGGCGGATAGATGAGAGATGGGGAAGATTGTAGTGTGTTCACCTCAACAATGGTGTTGGGTCCTTAGTGAGGGACCTTGTCAAAGGCTTTCTGCATGCCGCTGTCCACTGGATCACTCTTGTCCACCTGCTGAGAATTCTAATAGCTTGGCAAGGCATGATTTCCCTTTGTACAAGCCGTCTGGACTCTTCCCCAACAGATCCTCTTTATCGCTCTGATAAGTTTGTTCTTTACTAGTGTCCACCAATTAGCCTGGCAGTGGTATTAGGCTTGCCAGGCTCGCCTCTTGAGCCTTTTTTTCAAAATCACCGTTCCATTAGCTCCCCTCTACAGAGGCTGACTTAAGGCACCGGTTCCATACCCCTGTTAATTGCGCTGCAGTTTCATATTTGACTTCCCTCAGAACTCTTGGGTGAATAACATCTGCTCCTGGTGACTTCTTCCTGCTTCACTTTTCAATTGGGTGTCAAACCTCCTCTTTTGACACCTCAGTGTGGGGCAATTCGTCAGATGAAAGGAATAGCTCAGGCCTGGGACTCTCCCCCACACCCTCTGCAGTGACGACCGATGGAAAGAAGTCATTGAGCTGGCAGTTTATTCCAAACTAGTGGGCTATGTAATGTGGAGGAACCCATGTACCTTGATGAAGTGTGGCAGGCCTGAAGCTGCTTGAGTGCAGTGATGTGATGAGGGTGCCAATTTGCCCAGGGGGTAAACTCTCTGTAGCAGCAACAGGTGATACCTGCAGTGGAAAAAGTCCCCACAGTTCAGGGGGCCTCCTCAATGTTTCCAAGATCAGTTACTCTCACAAACACTCGTTCGGCAAACGACTTTCAGGGCAAAATAGGCAATACCCCAAGCAAGAGACAGTCAGGGGATTGCCCGCGCTCCCTCAGGCAGGGGGAGACAGTCGGGGGGTCGCCTGCACTCCCTTGGGGAGGGGGAGAGAGTCAGGAGATCTCCTGAACTCCCCTCAGACAGGCAGAGACAGAAGATCTCCCATGCTCCCTCAGGCAGGGGGAGACAGTCAGGGGATCGCCCGCACTCCCCTCAGACAGGCAGAGACAGTCAGGGGATCGCCCGCACTCCCCTCAGACAGGCAGAGACAGTCAGGGGATCGCCCGCACTCCCCTCAGACAGGCAGAGACAGTCAGGGGATCGCCCGCACTCCCCTCAGACAGGCAGAGACGGGGTCACCCGCACTCCCTCAGTAAGATTGCCAGCTGTCTAATCACACAAACCCAAACACCATTCCCCGATCCCTTCTCTAAGGCCCCATCACACTCATTCCATTCCCCTCCCTCTGTTTGCTCTCTCCCCCACCCTCACTCACTTTCACTAGGCTGGGGCAGAGGGTTGGGGTGCAGGAAGGGGTGCGGGCTCCGGGCTGGGGCTGAAGGGTTTGGAGTGTGGAGGGGGCTCTGGGTTGAGCCTGGGGCAGGGGGTTCGGGTGCAGGAGGAGTGGTGGGGTGCAAGCTCTGGGAGGCAGTTTGTGTGCAGGAGGCAGCTCTGGGCTGGGGCAGGGGACTGACTCAGTCAAAACTGCCCTCTTCTCTTCGTCCCCTCGTGGGTCTCTGGCACAGGACACTGTGGCAAGAGAGGCTCTTTCAGCAGATGGAGCGATGGTCTGATGTACTTCGTCCCCTCTCTGGAGGGGCCAGTGCCAGGGGTAGCCAGGTGGGCTGTTTCTGCCTTCAGGCAGGTGATGTGACGCGCTGTCCTGCAGCTGAACTGAAGTGTGCTCTGAGGTGGCAGAGAACAGGGAGCTGGCAGGGACAGGGGATTTTGTGAGGAGCCTTCTTAGTGCAGTCGGCACAGTGTTAGTCTCACAATCTGGCGGTCCTGAGTTTGATCTTCAGAGAAGGCAGGCTGAGCCTTTTGCCATGGCCCTTGGCCCTTCGGGCTGACCATCCCCTGCTGTTGGCTGGAGTGCAGAGGTGCCTGTGCTGCGCTTTACCACATGGAGGGCTGGGGGAAGTGTCCCACAAACATGAGCAACAACTGCCAAGCATAAATCCATGGCTTCTCTCTAATGGTCTAGTGGTCAGGATTCAGTCTTTTCACCACTGTAGCTGGGGTTGGATTCCTGGTCAGGGAACCTTTGCCCCTCTGGGAGCCTGGAGCCTGTTTCCATGCACTGGCGGGAATGCATACAGGAGTGATGTGTTCCATGATATGAGGAAGGCATCCCCTAGTGATTTGGGTGTTAGACCCGCTCTGGAGCAGAAGAGTGGGCACGTGTGGTTTGTTGTTGATGCATATAGATCTATTGTTGCCCCATTTCTGGTATATCATTTTGAGGACACTGTCGTGTATGTCCCATTCGTGTTCCTCTGAGAAGCGTCTGCTTAGTGCGTCCACTGTTGTGTTCTGGCATCCTGGTAGGTAAGAGGCCGTGATGTTTATGTTGTTGTAGATACACCAGTTCCATAAGTTCAGGGCTTCTGTGCATATAGAGTGGGCGTGAGCTCCTTCTTGTCAACTGAACATGCATGCGATGTTGTCGGTTAATATGCAAATTGATTTGTTCTGTATGATTGCCAGGAAATGATGGCATGTGTTGTGTACTGCTCTGAGCTCTAGGAAGTTGACTTTCTGTCACTGACCACATGCCCTGTAGGGTGTGGTGGTCCAAATGAGTGCCCCAACCTATCAGGGACGCGTCTGTCGTAATAGTAAGTGATGGAGGGTCCTGTTGAAAGGGGATCCCTGTACAAAGATTTTCTGGTTTCTGAGAGGGCCTTTGGAGGCAATGTGACTCTTTTGCTTAGGCTGTGTTTGTTGGATGTATACACAGTGCTCAGACAGCACATATGGAGTCTTGCGTGCCTTATGACGAAGGTCGTGACCGCCATATGCCCCAGGGACTGAAGGCATGTCCTTACTGATTTTTGTGGACTCGTGGTGATCATGGAAATGAGTGTGTTCATTGTCACGAACCTGTGGTTTGGTAGTATTGCCGTGGCTTGTACGGAGTCGAGGTAGGCTCCTATGAAACTCCAGGCAATATGTCGGGGTTAGAGTTGATTTCTTTGAATTTATCTCCAACCCTAGCTTGTGGAACAGCTCTATGGTTATTTGTACCATGTGTGTTGCCTCCTCCTGGGTCATACCTTTCAGTAGGCAGTCGTCCAAGTAGGGAAGATCAGCACCCCTCTGCGTCGTAAGTGTGTGGCTACTACCACAAGTGTTTTTGAAAAAACTCGAGGGGCAGTGGAGAGGTCAAAGGGTAGAACTTGGTATTGGTAGTGGTTGGCTCCTACTGTGAACCTCAAGAATTGTCTGTGGGCCAGATGTTTGGTGATATGAAAATATGCATCTTGAAGGTTGAGGACTGAAAACCAGTCCCCACTGTCTAGCGCTGGTCTGATTGTGGCCAATGTGACCATTTTGAACCTGTGGTTGCGGACCAGTTTGTTTAGCTTCCAGAGATCTAAGATGGGTCTCCATCCACCGCTTTTCTTTTTGGTGAGGAAATAGTTTGAGTAAAAACCCTTCCCTTTGTATTGATTTAGAACTTATTCCACGGCACCCAAGAGTAGGAGGTGGTCCACTTCCTATTGTAGGAGGTGCTCGTGAGAGAGGTCCCTGAAGAGGGATGGGGAAGGGGGGAGATTGGGTGGTATGGAGAGGAAGGGGATGGCATGACCAGATCTTACGATCTCCAGTACCCATTGGTCTGTTGTTATAGCTGTCCAACCGTGGTAAAATGGGCGAAAGTGGTGGCCAAAAGTTTGGGTAAGCACGTGTCCGATCGTGCTGTAGTCTGTAGGAGGTCATTCAGACTCTCGACGAAGACTTCAATATTGAGGCTTGGTTGTGGATGGTTGAGAAGATGAGGTCTGATGTTGCAGGGCTCTATGTCTTTGAGGGCATTGTATATTCTGATTATGGTCAAAATGCCATTGTTGTTGGCGGTGGAAAGATGTGTCTCTTGTTTTTTGATATGGTGTGCATTGGTGCATTTGTTAGTTGAGGTGTATATGCCTAAGGTATGTAATGTGGCCCAAGAGTCCTTCATTGTATGTAAAAGCTCATCTGTTTTAGAGGAAAAGAGCTTTTCACGGTCAAAAGGAAGGTCCTCCACCTTCAGCTGTAGTTCTTTCAGGATTCCCAACGCCTGCAACCAGGATGCTCTGCACATCACCACTGCTGTGGCAGTTGTTCATGCGGCTGTGTCTGCCACATCCATTGAGACCTGTAGAGCCATGCGGGCTATTATCTGTCCCTCGGTCATGATGGCTTTGAGCTGGGGACGTTTGTCTTCAGGAAGATCTTCTAAGAGTTCCTGCAGTTTGCCATAATTAGAGAAGTCATAATTTGCCAAGAGGGTGGAATAGTTGGCCACCCTGAATTGGCCCGAAGAGGTGTAGCCTTTTATTTTCCTTGTCCTGTGTGGTATGGAACTGGGTTGCCTTGCTGCGGTGATTGACAGCTTCCACCACTGTCCACCACTGTTGGGCTGTGGGTGGGAGAAGAGAAAGTCCATCTCTTTAGCTGGGATGAAGTACTTTCTGTCAGCTCTTTTACTGGTAGGTGATGCTGATGCAAGTGTCTGCCATATGGCCTCTGCTGGCTCCATTATGGCTTCATTAATGGGGAGAGCAATATTGGTTGAGGTGGATAGTTGGAGGATTTGCAGCAGTTTGTGCTGCTTCTTTTGTACCTCCTCTAATGTGATCTCCTGGCTGACTGCCATTCTCTTACAAAGCTCTTGAAATTTCTTCAGGTCATCAGATGTTGCTGGGTTTGGGGGTATCACAGCATCATCCAGTGAGGGGGATGAGTTATGGGCAGGTAGAGTGTGTGCCTGCTCAATCTCTGAAATCACTTCTTCTGCCTCTGTCACCTGCTTGGAGACCTCAGAGGTTTCCCTGCCTGGTTAAAGTGGATGATCTAATTTCCCTTCTGGCTGGGGTGGAAGATCTGTAGTGGGCTCTATATGGAGCCCATGGGTCCCATGGAGGCGACTGCATCGGGAAGGGTGGTGGGCAGCGCCAGAGTTGCCAATACCTTTGTTAAAGCAGCAAAGAATCCTGTGGCACCTTATAGACTAACAGACATTTTGGAGCATAAGCTTTCGTGGGTGACTACTGTGAAAGTAGAATGAATTATATTGTAAAAATAAGAATGGATTAAAGAAATGTTGTATGTACCTTTAAGCAGAAATAAGAAATGTTGAAATACAGGTGCCAGGAAAAGAAACATTAGGCATAAACAATGGTGCTAATGGCAAAACATTAACAGAAGATGGGTAGTAATTAGGAAATAATAAGATATATGCCTAGCCCCAGGTAAACTTATCTGATTCTGCTCCCTTTGTTATCTTGTTAAGTTCTCATCCTTTTATCTGTATAAATAAGATAGTTTGTGTCTTGCATGGGGCTCACATTATCTGGGTGTTATTAGCAGAAGCGCTGTGCTAATAAAACAGAGTGGTCTGACAAACTGTGAGTCCTGAGTCTAACTTTGACACTACCCACTTCGTCGGATGCAAGTAGTGGAAATTTACAGGGGCAGGTATATATATGCAAGCAAGAAGCAAGCTAGAGATAACGAGGTTAGTTCAATCAGGGAGGATGAGGCCCTGTTCTAGCAGTTGAGGTGTGAAAACCAAGGGAGGAGAAACTGGTTTTGTAGTTGGCAAGCCATTCACAGTCTTTGTTTAATCCTGAGCTGATGGTGTCAAATTTGCAGATGAACTGAAGCTCAGCAGTTTCTCTCTGAAGTCTGGTCCTGAAGTTTTTTTGCTGCAGGATGGCCACCTTAAGATCTGCTATTGTGTGGCCAGGGAGGTTGAAGTGTTCTCCTACAGGTTTTTGTATATTGCCATTCCTAATATCTGATTTGTGTCCATTTATCCTTTTCCGTAGACACTGTCCAGTTTGGCCGATGTACATAGCAGAGGAGCATTGCTGGCATATGATGGCATATATTACATTGGTGGATGTGCAGGTGAATGAACCGGTGATGGTGTGGCTGATCTGGTTAGGTCCTGTGATGGTGTCGCTGGTGTAGATATGTGGGCAGAGTTGGCATCAAGGTTTGTTGCACGGATTGGTTCCTGAGCTAGAATTACTATGGTGCGGTGTGCAGTTACTGGTGAGAATATGCTTCAGGTTGGCAGGTTGTCTGTGGGCGAGGACTGGCCTGCCACCCAAGGCCTGTGAAAGTGTGGGATCATTGTCCAGGATGGGTTGTAGATCCCTGATGATGCGTTGGAGGGGTTTTAGCTGGGGACTATATGTGATGGCCAGTGGAGTCCTGTAAGTTTCTTTCTTGGGTTTGTCTTGCAGTAGGAGGCTTCTGGGTACACGTCTGGCTCTGTTGATCTGTTTCCTTATTTCTTCGTGCGGGTACTGTAGTTTTGAGAATGCTTGGTGGAGATTTTGTAGGTGTTGGTCTCTGTCTGAGGGGTTAGAGCAGATGCGGTTGTACCTCAGTGCTTGGCTGTAGACAATGGATCGTGTGGTGTGCCCGGGATGGAAGCTGGAGGCATGAAGGTAGGCATAGCAGTCAGTAGGTTTTCGGTATAGGGTGGTGTTAATGTGACCATCACTTATTTGCACCGTGGTGTCTAGGAAAGGCACATTGTTGTAGGTCTCCATAGTTGTGAGGTTTGGTTCTGACAGTCTCCCATGGAGGTCTCCTGCCTGTGGGTGAGGAGTGTCGAGAGGTGAAACAGCTGTACTGTATACAGGCGAGTCGCATCATACACACATTTAACTTACGCTAATTCAACTATACGCGCTTGGCAAAAAAAAAGAAAAACAACAAGATACCTGTAAATAGTGTGGGCGATTCCACCCAATGAGTGTATGCCCCAGAGTGAGCGTGAGATGGGAGACGTGAATCTGCTGTTCCCTCAGTCAGTCTCAGTTCCCATGTGCCTCTCATAGTGTGAGCATCTCGCCGTGCTGAGTGTGATTCTAGTGTTTAAAGATACATATTTTTCGTAGAACATGGCCCCTAAACGCAAGCCAACTACTTCATCTGGTGCTCAGCTGAAGAAACAGTGATCTGTTCCAACGCTGGAAGAAAAACTGGTTGTGTTGGACTTATTGAGAGACGGTATGTCGGTTTCCAACGTGACGCGTAAATATGGCCGCAACAAATCTAGCATCCGTGTCATCAAGATTAAAGAGAGAGAAATTCGTCAAGCCATGGCATCGAGTGCTCCAATAACTGCTAAGGTGACAAGCCAGGTGTGTGATAAGACTTTAGTGAAGACTGAAAAGTCATTAAACTTATGGCTGGAAGACATGAATTGTAAACGTGTGCCTATTGATGGCTACACATTGCGAGAAAAGGCTCTTACCCTCTATGCACTCTTCAAACCTCCCGCCGAAGAGGGACAGCCTTCTCATGAGAAGGAATTCAAAGCCAACCAAGGTTGGCTTAACAGTTTTAGGAACCGCCTCAACCTCAAAAACGTGCAGACTACTGGTGAAACTGCATCTGCCAATGAAGAGGCAGCAAAAGCCTACCCTGAACAATTAAAGAAAATCATAGAAGAAAAGGGCTATCTTCCAGAACAAGTTTTTAATGCTGATGAGACTGGGCTCTTCTGGGAAAAAATACCCAACCGCACTTACATTTCGAAATCAGAAAGACAAGCCCCTGGCTTCAAAGCAGCTAAAGACTGTGTGACTGTGTTGTTTTGTGGCAATGCAGCTGGGCATTTAATAAAGCCGGGCTTGCTTTACTGGGCTGCAAATCCCCATGCTCTAAAAGGCAAGAACAAAAATCTCCTGCCTGTGTTCTGGCAATCAAATAAAAAGGCTTGGGTGACAGCAGCATTATTTCTGGATTGGTTCCACAAGTGTTTCATTCCAGAGGTCAAGCGGTACCTCGAAGAGAAAGGACTTGACTTTAAAGTGTTGCTGATTGTAGACAATGCTCCCGGCCACCCTGCGGCACTCCCGTTTGCACGTAACGATGTTGAAGTCGTCTTTCTCCCCCGCAATACCACCTCCATCCTCCAACCTCTCGACCAAGGCGTGATTCTCTGTTTCAAGGCCATGTACACGAGGCTTACGTTCTCATGGATATGTAGCACTATGGATGCTGATCCCAATGTTAATGTGATGGAGTGTTGGAAGTCCTTCAACATTGCCAATTGCATCACTTATATTAAACAGGCAATGGATCCAGTCAAGCCTGAAACAGTCAATGCATGTTGGCGAAACCTATGGAAAGAATGTGTGAATGATTTTAAGGGTTTCCCAACCATTGACAAAGAAGTGAAATGCATTGTTCAGGTGGCCAGGCAAGCGGGTGGTGATGGCTTCGTCGACATCCTTGAGGAAGAAATTGAAGAATTAATTGACAGCCATAGAGAAACGTTGACTAACAAAGAGTTAGAGGAGCTGATAAAATCGTCTACAGAAGATGAAGATGATGATGAACAGGAAGAGTCAGCAAGTTGGAATCTTCATAAATTTGCTGAAGTGTTCCAAGCAGTGAAACACTTGAATGATTTAATTTCTGAATACAATCCCTCTATGGAACGAAGCCTCAAAATCACACGTAGTATTATGGACAATTTGAGACCGTATCAAGAAATGTTTGAGCCGCTCAAGGGACAACAGCAACAGTTGCTGATCACCATGTTTTTCAAGGAAAAACAGCCAGCAGCAGATGAGCCTACGCAATCAACTTCTCGAGCTGAACCAGAGCCAACCACTTCATCTACGACTCACTCTCCGTCACCCAAGCTCTCCATCATCTCCGTTTCCTGGATCGACATCAAGTCCTGACTACCCCCTGTAATTACCCCCTGTAATTAAAAATACAGTACTGTAAAATTATATTTTGCATATGTACTCTTTATTATATACTGTACATTACTGTATACATTATACATATTACTGTACAGGGTTGTATACACAAAACCATGTACAGTATACCGTACTTTATGTGCGATTTCAGGGATTTTCAAGAGTAATTTACGTGATTTTCACCTGACTTTAGAACCTAACCCCTGTGTAAGATGCGGCTCCACTGTATCCCCTTCCTCGTCACTATATATGGACGGAAGGGCAGGAGATGCAGTGGGCTGCCCCGTTCTCTGGTCCGGAGATTGCATTGTGTCAAACAGGGGCAATTGCGGTGCCGAGGAGACCGCTATGTCCCTTTGGTATAAAAATAGTACTGGTTCCGCTGTGGCCGGTGCTGCGTTTGTATTGCAGTTAACTTTTGCAGAGGCAGTTGGTGCCGTTGTAGGTTGGTGCCAGTTGTGGCGGCATGGGTGTCAGAGGCACTTTCAGCACCGGGTTCCACAGTGCCAAGGACGAGACGTGGCATTTCGACTCTGAGTTGGTGCATTGGGACTCAGAAGAGGTCCACGAGGGGACGGTGACGGAGGTGCCCAGGGTCTCATAGGAGCTCTCTCTGGATGAGGTCGGCACCAAGGGCAAGGACCTCGCTGAGGAACTCCTCTTTGTGTGAGTGTCCCAGTTCGGGGAGGTCGAAGCTCACTTCCTTGAGGTTTTGGAAGGCTGAGAATTGCCCTTGTCAGAAGTTTTGCTGGTCTGTGACTGAGTTGTTGGTGTCTCCTGAGACGGCTGGAGGGACTTTTCCATCATAATCATTTTAATGCAGAGATCTCTGTGTTGCCGTGCCTCACTTTTAGATTTGTCCAGTGAGTACATTTCTGGGGGTATGAGTTTCCCCCAGGCAGCGGACACAAGATGCGTGGCTGTCAGAGATGAGAATTGTCTCGCAGCAGGAGTTGCATCTCTTAAAACCAGATGAGCCTGGCATTGTGTCCAAGGATTATTCCCACAACTGGGATGTGAAATATGAAGAAAAATGTAGAAATTGGTTAAATGAAAACTCTATTTCTACTGCTAATCTAAGAAACTAAAACTGAAGGGAAAGAAAAAGAAAAAAAATTGTTTTTAAATAACTGGCTAAGTAAAGTCTAATCAAACTATCTAAGCTAAAACCACTATGTAAACTATTTTCTTTTCTAGAGATTTTCGAAGAGGCAGCACTGCCACTGAGCTCCATCTGCAGCCGAGGACGGTAGAGAAGAAACTGAGGGGGTTGGATTGTGCACATGCTACAAGAGGCACCAACAACACCGCAAGACAGCTGCTGCGCGCACACCCCGACTGAGCACTGCTACCTAAAATCTCTGCTCTCTGGCGGAGGGACGCACCGACACCTAAAGTGGAGCACCCACAAGGACACTACTTGAAGAAGAAACATTATTTCCAATGTAAAGTGTAACGCTGAGGGTGAATAACCACTGGAACAAACTCCCAAGGGCAGTGGTGGATTCTGCATCTCTTGATGTCTTCAAATCAAGACTGGATGTCTTTCTGGAAGATGCTTTAGTCAAAGACAATTTATGCTTTAGTAAAAGACAAGGTATTGGGCTCACTACAGGAGTAACTGGATAGAATTCAATCGCCTGTGTTCTGCAGGAGGTCAGAGATGATTCTTGGATATCCTGAGAAAATATTAATTGCATATTGTTGCTCTGTTTCAGCACACCACTTGCCTTTATCATCCTGATCACTGCACAACCTTGGGGACACAGTTCAAAGAAATTAGGATTCCCTTCCAAGTTGCTGGCCTCACCTCTGCAGAGTCAAGTTAAAAACACTAGTAAATGAATTCACACTACTAAACAAATTGGCAGGACAGTGATCAGTTGGCAAATTGTAATTTTGTGTTTACTACACATAGATGTAATCATGCCCATGCAAATTCAATGCATTCCATACGTTTCTTAATTTACATACATTATGTTTAGATCCATATCAGCAAAAAAATCAAGGCTGGACAAGTCCTCCCACAGCATCATGGCTGGACAGTATATTGTTGCCAAAAGCTGTGTGGCAAGTCAATCTGTCTTGGGGAGCTGCCCTACTGATCTCCACATAGTTTCATCCTAGCCCCAGGCCCCTGAGTGGCAATGGCAGGAGGTTCATCATTTGGTGATCATTATTTGTGGCACCAGCCACAAATAATCCGGTACATTCCTCTGAACAGAACTCGGTCAAATAGAATGGCTGATCCATGTGCTGACTTCTGCTGCACCTTCCCCAATGTAATGATTTAGGGGCCATCCATAACATTCAAAAAGCCCATTTAGGAATCTTTCTTACAGAAATTGTTGCACTAGTTTCTATCTTTCTCTCCCCTCCCTCCTCTTCCCTATGCCTCTACCTAGACCACCACTCCTCTCTATACCAATGCCCCTTCCCCCACCAACCTTCCCTACCCTCACTTCCTCACTCCCTTTACACAACACCGCAACACAAACATTGCATATAAGCAACCTTACATCTATATATTTAAGAACTGAATGGAAACAACTTACAGGTGCAGAAGTAACCATGCGTCCTTATTTTGCTATTATTATTTGCCTATGCATTAGCACTTAGAGGCCGGGGTCTCATTGTCATAGGCACTGTACACAGACAAAAGATGGTTCCTGCCAAAGGCAGCTTCAAATCCAATTTTAAGAAAAGAAATGACATGTGATATGACAAACCAATGGGAAGAGCACAAAAGATCAGTGAGACAGTTATGAACAGTGTAATAAGCAGTAGTCACAGCACATCAGCTGCCTAAGCATTGTGAAGTGTTTTGCAGGCATCGCAGCATGGGTGTGTTTTAAGGAAATATTTAAAGGAGGATAATGTAGTGGACTTGCAATTTTTACAGGTGACTCCAAGCATGAGCCGCTGCACAGGGGCATGCACAACAGGGCTTGCCTGAAATCTGGCAAATTGGCAATCAATGATGGCTTTGCTGGTGGAGCAGGGGTGGAAGTTTACATCTCTATATTGTATAAGAGATGATACACAGGCCAATGATAGGCCCTGAAGGGCCTTAAAGACAAGTAGTTTGTGCTAGATGCAGTGGAAAAGGGGAGCCAGAGGAAGGATATAAAGACATAAGGTTATTTGGTCAAAGCAACAAGCCAGGAAGACGACTAGGGTTATTTTAGGGTTACAGCTAGAGGAGTATGGCTGAAGGAGGGAATTGAAGATGACAATGTGGTTGGGCTTGTGGTCTTAGGATTTGATAAGTGTACAGAATTGTTGCTACTTGGAAAGGGAGATGGCAGACCTGCAGGATGAGAGTGAATTTTCAATGAAGTCACCATGTTCATAGGACAGTGAACGAGAGCAGAGCTGCTGGAAGTGGATGGTGGGAGCAAGTCAAGGCTGGGTCTGGGATGGACGGATCTTGCAATGGGCATGAAGTGAAGAGGAAATGAAGTTGATGAAGACCAGAGATTTGAGAGAGTCAGTGACTGAGCTGATTAAAGAGACAGCAGGGAGGAGAGGTGAGAAGAGAGAAGTCCTTGACACTGATGAACCAAAAGCAGTGGAATGATTGGGCAGCAGGTCAAGGGCAGAGGAGACGATGCTGAGAGAGGGGAGATGGTCAGATAGAGGGAATTCAGAGCAGATAGAGCAGCACTTAGTGAGACCACATCAAGTGAAAGGCCATTCTGGTGAGTGGGTGAGTTAATCCAAGGCTGCAGGTCCATTGAAGAAGTAAGGAGGCTTCAGAGTCAGAAAGCTCAACTACATGGAAGATGAAGTGACCAAAGAGGAGGGAGAGGGACACGGGCATGATTTGCTGTGAGACTGGGGGCACTAACCCAAAGTCACTCTCACAGGAGCAAGGGAGCAAAGAGACCCACCTGTCAGGACTGCCCCAGCCCCTCCTCCCCCTCCTTCCTGTGAGTAACCTGGACAGAACCACTTCTCTGCCCCTTCCCCTGCAGCACCCACCTGGGCAGAGGAATGAAATGTTCCTGGAGCTGTTCCCCCATCCTGGAAGAGGGGTGTGAAGAGCCCAGGAGGAGCAGAGGTGAGGCTGTGAGGAAGACTGTGTTGAGGCAGAACTGCTGGGGGAGTGGGCAGATGTGGGGCAGAGGTATGGGCAGAACTGATGTGGGGACTGGGGGGTCAATTCATTGCTGGGCAGGGACAGACAAGTATGGGTGAGAGTTCATGTGTACAGGAGCACTTTTGTCAGTCAGGGATGTGAAAAAACCCACACCCCGATTGACATAAATTTCAGCGACAAAATCACCGGCGTGGACAGCACTATGTTGGCGGGCGACGCTCTCCTCCTGACATAGCTAACACCGCTCACTGGGGGTGATTTAATTATGCCGGCAGGAGAGCTCTCGCCCGTGGGCATAGAGCGGCTACACAGCAGACCTTACAATGGCACAGCTGTAGAAGTACAGCTGTGCTGCTGTAAGTTCTCTAGTGTAGACGTAGCCTTAGTCTTCTGAGTGTTGGAGGGTCTGTTAGAATTTGGGGAGCTCTCCACTTCCCCACCCCCCGACATCTCATCTGAGTTCCTTGAGGAGTGGGGACACTGGGAGCACGATTACACTAGAGAGAGACAGCTTCACCACTGCACGCTCTCTAATGTAGCCACTCTAAGCCGATGGGAGACAGCTCTCCTGTCGACTTAACTACTCCAGTCCCTGTGAATGGCAGTAGCTGTGCTGGTGAGAGAAGCTCTCCTGCTGACATAGCGCTGTCCACCCCGGTGCTTATGTTAGTGTAATTTCTGTTACTGGGGGGGGTGATTTATTTATGCCCCTAAGCAACATAAATTACACCAACGTAAGCTGAAGTGTGGACATAGCCTGGGTCTCAGAATGGGGCTGAACAACCAGTGCCCCAGTAAGACCTGGATTGGGCTACCTTGTCGCATACTAGGGAGCTAAGATCCAGGAGTTGGAATCCAGTCATTACCTCAAGCATTCAAAAAAGGTCACAAGTCAAGCACCCAAAATCATGAGATTAAGTTAATTAACTTATTTAAATCTCATGATTTTTAATACAATGTTAGGTTTATTATTTACTTTCTGATTTTTGAGCCTTTTCTGGTGGTGTGAGTGTCACATTTGTAGTCTTTTTTCCACAACCATGAAGGCTAGAAATGTACTCTCAAACAAAACACACTAGCTCATATAATTACCTGACTCCAGGAGGTACCAAATATCCATGATACTAAATATCATGACATTTGCAATAAAATTGCAAGAGTTGACAACAATGTGGACATCTTTAGAGAATCAGAATTATAGGTGAGTAGTTATCCTTTCTCCTCCCCCTCTCCCCCATTTTTAGCCAGCAGAATGTTGCCTCTGTGTGTGTAAACAAACACTGCTGTCACCCCCCAGCTGAAAGGGGTGTCTGTGTGAAATTTAGTCACCCCCTCTGTCCATAATTTTGTCTATATTCCTAAGGCTTTGTCATAGTATTCTCCCTTTAAACTACATTTTTGGGGTGGCTGTTCTACAATCAAACTATTTGTATGGAGGGAGAACATATACAGTGAGGTCACTGATGTTGGCAGCTGGGAAGTGTTAGACTTGCTCTGTAATGTAAAATACAAGTTTCAGGATGCCAAAAAGGCAATTTAAATGGTAGAACATTTGTGATCGCAAAAATTGCATGTATTATTCCAATCTAATTGTAGTGTGATTAATTTGCCTTTAATAGAATGCTACTAATAATTTATATTATTATCTTTAATAATATTAATTTTACTTAAATTTTTCCATTTACATTGTTCATTTAAGGGCAGCTACGTTGAACTCCAGAGCATTTAGCTCAGGGTGTGCAGTAAGTCACTTATCATTTGCACAAGCAGGGATTCCTCTAGGCAATTTGCAGAGAAATAAAGATCAGTTTCTAGTGAAAGGAAGTTTTAAAAATTATCGTATTAAATAAATAGATATTAATGTGACATATTTAGAATATGAAATAACCCATAATCAGTTCTGAAGTCTCTTCCACATCCTAAACACATATTCTTGCCATTTGAGAGGAATCTTTTATTCTGCTGTGTTAAACATTAGACATTACTATTCTAACTGTTAAAATAAAATTGATAAGATAACAAGAGAAATAAAAGCTTGGCAGCAAAATAGTGCCTTTTGAGCAGAGCATCACAGTTTGTTGGTGATGGAGTTGGACTTTTCATTAGAATTTATATTACAAACAAGGATTGAATTTATATTACAAACCAAGGAATTTATATTACTTCATTAGGTACTTTGAAATTTCACCAATCCAATGGAGATATAAAAATTTTAGGAATAGAAATATTACAAATATTGATTTGCTTGTTAATATGTATTTGCAGTTATTTAATGTTGCATTTGCAAAGTTAATGAAAAGTTTAGACATGAAGTCACAGCAGGAAGCATACTATCTTTTAGATAGCTGTTCCTTGGGAGATGGTAGGAGGATGGGAGTAGCACTAAGGAATTCTTGGGTTCTAATCCCAGCTAGACCCTCACTGACCTTGAATAAACCAAGTAACTTCCCTGCCTTAATGTATGGGATGTTTGCCTACCTTACAGGAGGGTTGAGGACTCATCAGTTAGGCCTTGTCTACCCTGCCACTTTACAGCGCTGAAACTGTCTCACTCAGAGGTGTGAAAAAACAGTAACAAAAGAGCTTCTATAGCACCATACTGGTTAACAAGAAGCCAAATACAGGCCCCTTAGGGAGGTCCGCCGAAGCCGCGGGACCAGCGGACCCTCCGCAGGCGAGCCACCGAAGGCAGCCTGCCTGCCGCCCTCGGGGCCACCGGCAGAGCGCCCCCAGTGGCTTGCCGCCCCACGCACGTGCTTGGCGTGCTGGTGCCTGGAGCCACCCCTGCCTTAGGCATTCCAATCCTTGGATCCCATCCAGATAAACAGGTCTAATGTAGTGAGAGGTTACTGAAAACCCAATTCACCATACATGAGGTTCTACTAATCCCAAGGGACCAGACACTTACCCCAAGGTCAATATGTATCTGAGATCTTACCCAAATATCACACGGTCAGATGATCCGTAGTAAACTAACTAAAGATTAATAAAAGAAAAGATTAGAATTATAAATGGTTAAAAGATCATATAGGTACATATGATTGTAAAGTTCTTATATCAGGCTTATAGCAGTGATGGAATAGACTATTGGCTTACAAAAGCCTCTCTGGTTACTTCCAAAAGATTGGAACGTCCTCATTGTATAGTTAAAAATACTCCTTTTAGTTAGAATTGGAGCAGGAATTAGGCTAAATGGAGATGTCTCAGGTGTCTTTTATATCCTCTTCCATGTGCATGGATATTTACTGTCCCAAATGAAGCCCACAGCCCCTGGTATAGAAAGTTACTGACAAAGAGGGAGTCCTAGATCACATGTCCACATCACATGCCCTTATATGTTTTGCTGAATCACAGGAGTGGCCATTGGCTCCTTGATGTCTGAGGCATCCACAGGAAGACTCACTGAAGAGCTGATGTCCCTTAATGGTCCATCACCACCTGAATGTCTATCCACAATTGAATGGTCCATCAACACTGGGCTGGCTAGATGGGATATAAATCTATCTTGTTGGTGTCACCCAAGAATAAAACTCATGTTTGAGGTACAAATAAGAATGGCCATACTGGATCAGACCAAAGGTCCATCCAGCCCAGTATCCTGTCTAACCAATACCATGTGTCCCAGAGGGAGTGTACCTAACAGATAATGATCACTCTCCTGCCATCCATAGGATCATAGAATATCAGGGTTAGAAGGGACTTGAGAAGATCATCTAGTCCAACCCCCTGCTCAAAGCAGGGCCAATCCCCACACAGATTTTTACCCCACTTCCCTACATGCCCCCTCAAGGATTGAACTCTCAATGCTGGATTTAATAGACCAATGCTCAAACCACTGAGCTATCCCTCTCCTCTATTGCCAATGTCTGGCAAGCAGAGGCTAGGGACACCATTCCTTACCCATCCTGGCTACTAGCCATTAATGGACTTAACCTCCATGAATGTATCTAGTTCTCTTTTAAACTCTGTTATAGTCCTAGCCTTCACAACCTCCTTAGGCAAGGAGTTCCACAGGTTGACTGTGCACTGTGTGAAGAAGAACTTCTTTTTATTTGTTTTAAACCTGCTGCTCATTAGTTTCATTTGGTGGCCCCTAGTTCTTATATTATGGGAACAAGTAAATAACTTCTCCTTATTCACTTTCTCCACACCACTCATGCGTTTATATACCTCTACCATATCCCCCCTTAGTCTCCACGTTTCCAAGCTGAAAAGTCCTAGCCTCTTTAATCTCTCCTCATATGGGACCCATTCCAAACCCCTAATCATTTTAGTTGCCCTTCTCTGAACCTTTTCTATTGCCAGTATATCTTTTTTTGAGATGAGGAGACCACATCTGTACGCAGTATTCAAGATGTGGGCATACCATGGATTTATATAAGGGCAATAAGATATTCTCCGTCTTATTCTCTACCCCTTTTTAAATTATTCCTCACATCCTGTTTGCTTTTTTGACTACCGCTGCATACTGCGTGGACGTCTTCAGAGAACTATCCACGATGACTCCAAGATCTCTTTCCTGATTAGTTGTAGCTAAATATGCCCCCATCATATTGTATGTATAGTTGGGGTTATTTTTTCCAATGTGCATTACTTTACATTTATCCACATTAAATGTCATTTGCCCTTTTGTTGCCCAATCACTTAGTTTTGTGAGATCTTTTTGAAGTTCTTCACAGTCTGCTTTGGTCTTAACTATCTTGAGCAGTTTAGTATCATTTGCAAACTTTGCCACCTCACTGTTTACCCCTTTCTCCAGATCATTTATGAATAAATTGAATAGGATTGGTCCTAGGACTGACCCTTGGGGAACACCACTAGTTACCCCTCTCCATTCTGAAAATTTACCATTTATTCCTATCCTTTGTTCCTTGTCTTTTAACCAGTTCTCAATCTATGAAAGGATCTTCCCTCTTATCCCATGACAACTTAATTTACATAAGAGCCTTTGGTGAGGGACTTTGTCAAAGGCTCTCTGGAAATCTAAGTATACTATGCCCACTGGATCCTCCTTGTCCACATGTTTGTTGACCCCTTCAAAGAACTCTAATAGATTAATAAGACATAAGAACATTGTTATAGTCCTTTACAGAAACCATGTTGACTTTTGCCCAACAATTTATGTTCTTCTACGTGTCTGACAATTTTATTCTTTACGATTGTTTCAACTAATTTGCCCAGTACTGACTTTAGACTTATGGTCTGTAATGCTGGGATCAACTCTAAAGCTCTTTTTAAATATTGGTGTTACATTAGCTATCTTCCAGTCATTGGGTACAGAAGCTGATTTAAAGGACAGGTTACAAACCATAGTTAATAGTTCCGCAATTTCACATTTGAGTTCTTTCAGAACTTTTGGGTGAATGCCATCTGGTCCCGGTGACTTGTTACTGTTAAGTTTATCAATTAATTCCAAAACCTCCTCTAATGGCACTTCAATCTGTGACAATTCCTCAGATTTGTCACCTACAAAGGATGGCTCAGGTTTGGGAATCTCCCTAACATCCTCAGCCATGAAGACCGAAGCAAAGAATTCATTTAGTTTCTCCGCAATGACTTTATCATCTTTAAGTTCTCCTTTTCTATCTGGTTTGTCCAGGGGCCCCACTGATTGTTTAGCAGGCTTCTTGCTTCTGATGTACTTAAAAAACATTTTGTTATTACCTTTGGAGTTTTTAGCTAGCTGTTCTTTAAACTCCTTCTTGGCTTTTCTTATTACACTTTTACATGTAATTTGGCAGTGTTTATACTCCTTTCTATTTACTTCACTAGGATTTGATTTCCACTTTTTAAAAGATGCTTTTTTATCTCTCACTGCTTCTTTTACATAGTTGTGAAGCCACGGTGGCTCTTTTTTAGTTCTTTTACTGTATTTTTTAATTTGGGGTATACATTTAAGTTGGGCCTCTATTATGGTGTCTTTGAAAAGTGTCCATGCAGCTTGCAGGGATTTCACTCTAGTCACTGTACCTTTTAATTTCTGTTTAACTAACCTCCTCATTTTTGCATAGTTCCCCTTTCTGAAATTAAATGCCACAGTGTTGGGCTCTTGAGGTGTTCTTCCCACCACAGGAATGTTAAATGTTATATTATGGTCACTATTTCCAAGCAGTCTTGTTATAGTTACCTCTTGGACCAGATCCTGCACTTCACTCAGGACTAAATCAAGAATTGCCTCTCCTCTTGTGAGTTCCTGTATCAGCTACTCCAAGAAGCAGTCATTTAAAGTATCGAGAAATTTTGTCTCTGCATTTCGTCCTGAGGTGACATGTTCCCAGTCAATATGGGGATAATTGAAATCCCCAACTATTATTGAGTTCTTTATTTTGCTAGCTTCTCTAATCTCCCTTAGCATTTCATTGTCACTATCACTGTCATGGTCAGGTGGTCGATAATAGATCCCTAATGTTATATTCTTATTAGAGCATGGAATTACTATCCATAGAGAATCTATGGAACATGTGGATTCATTTAAGATTTTTACTTCATTTGATTCTACATTTTCTTTCACATATAGCGCCACTCTCCCGCCCCCCACAACGCACAACCTGTTCTGTCATTCCAATATATATTTGTACCCCAGAATGATTGTGTCCCATTGATTGTCCTCACTCCACCAGGTTTCTGTGATGTCTATTATATCAATATCCCCCTTTAACACAAGGCACTCTAGTTCACCCATCTTATTATTTAGACTTCTAGCATTTGTGTACAAGCACTTTAAAAACTTGTCCCTGTTTATTTGTCTGCCCTTTTCTGATGTGTCAGATTCTTTTTGATGTGAATGTTTCTCATCTGATCTGGCACATACTTTATTCGCTTCCATCCTCTCCTCCTGACTAAAACCTAGAGAATCTCTATCAATAGACTCTCCTCTAAGAGAAGTCTCTATCCGATCCACGTGCTCCACTGCAGCAATCAGCTTTCCCCCATCTCTTAGTTTAAAAACTGCTCTGCAACCTTTTTAATGTTAAGTGCCAGCAGTCTGGTTCCACTTTGGTTTAGGTGGATCCCATCCTTCCTATATAGGCTCCCCATCCCAAAAGTTTCCCCGGTTCCTAATAAATCTAAATCCTTCCTCTCTACACCATCGTCTCATCCACTCATTGAGACTCTGAAGCTCTGCCTGCCTACCTGGCCCGGTGCGTGGAACTGGAAGCATTTCTGAGAATGCTACCATAGAGGTCCTGGATTTCAGTCTATTTCCTAGCAGCCTAAATTTCGCCTCCAGGACGTCTCTGCTATCCTTCCCTATGTCATTGGTACCTACATGTACCACGACCACTGGCTCCTTCCCAGTACTACACATAAGTCTATCTAGATGCCTCGAGAGATCCGCAACCTTCGCATCAGGCAGGCAAGTCACCATATGGTTCTCCTGGTCATCACAAACCCAGCTATCTACATTTCTAATGATCGAATCTCCCATTACTAACACCTGCCTTTTCCTAGTAACTGGAGTTCCTTCCCCCAGAGAAGTAACCTCAGTGTGAGAGGATACCACGACATCATCTGTAAGGAGGGTCCCAACTATGGGAAGGTTTCCCTCTGCTCCTGTTGACTGCTCTCCTTCCCTGAGCCTTTCATCCTCCTTAACAGCACAGGGGTTGTCTGACCGGAGGTGGGACAGTGTCCCAGAAAGCCTCATCAACATACCTCTCTGCCTCCCTTAGCGCCTTCAGTTCCACCACCCTGGCCTCCAAAGCCCGAATGCGGTCTCTGAGGGCCAGGAGCTCCTTGCACTGAATGCACACATATGCCACCCTCCCACAGGGCAGGTAATCATACATGCTACACTGAGCGCAATAAACAGGATAGCCCCCACTCTGCTGTTTGGCTTCTGCCTGCATTCTCTCCTACAGCTATCTAGGTTACTGATAGGGTTTTTGTTCAAATCAAGAAGTTTTAATTATATAGTTTAGTTTAAAGGTTTTAAAGAATGGTAAGTGAATCTTGCCCCTTCCTACTCCCCTTCCAAACTCCCTCTCGAAACTCCCTGTTAGCGGCCCCTGGTCGCAAAGCTCCCTGCTCACTTTCTCACTGCTTTATAAAGCCCTGGCTTTCCCAATAGCCCTGCCCCTGACTAAGGCTCAGCCAATGAACAGAGGCTTCTAGATTTCAAACTTGGCCAATATTCATAACTTCAGTTACAGTGATGATATGTGGATTTAACCAAGATAATCATATTTGACAGACTGCAACTTTTCCATTGACATGATACACTTTCTATAAGATTTGTTGTAATTGTATACCAGTGGTAGCAACCAGGGGCAGCTCCAGGCCCCAGCACGCCAAGCGCGTGCTTGGGGCAGGAAGCCGCGGGGGTGCTCTGCCGGCGCCGCGAGGGCGGCAGGCAGGCCTGCGAGAGGTCCCCCGAAACTGCAGGACTAGCAGACCCTCCGCAGGCAAGCCGCCGGAGGCAGCCTGCCTGCCGTGCTTGGGGCGGCAAAATCCCTAGAGCCGCCCCTGGTAGCAACCATGATATAAATGGTCATCTTCAATTATACAACATCACACACCTCTATCAAGCTTTTGCTCCACCACACTTCTAGGTAAACCCTTCCCTCCGGGCCACAATTCCCAGACTTCCACTCTCCCTCCAGGTCTCTTCCTTTCCCTGGCTAAGCCCAGAGAGTGACTGAAGGCTTCTACACTGTAGCCTCCTTCTGCCCTCATCGGTTCACCTTATACCAGCCCAGCCTGCTCCTGCTCAACTGGTATCCATCCTCAAACAGGGATTGCTTAACCAGCTTAATTCGCTCTCATGTGTGGCTTATCAGGTTAATTAACCCTTTCCAGGCTAATTGTGTGGGAGTAACCACCCCATCCACAGGTTGTACAATATGACACATCTGCTGCAAAATGCTGAGTTACTTTGGTATAATTTATATGTGCTCAAGAAAGGAAGATATTTGTTGTACTCAGTTGATTTTGTAAGGGAATTAACCACTGTTTCTTCACTGAGGGCTACATACCTAGCAACTCGTTCTTTAAAAATGCCCTTCTCTGACTTATCCATTTTCACCTTCTCTTTTCTTTAGTTTCTCTCTCCAGGAAAACTAACTTCAGTACAGTGTCTGATTTTCAGTGAGGCTCTTGTTTTTTGCTAGTTTTACACCTGGATTGCCTGAGATGCAAACTGATCATGTCACCTAAGTGTTGGGAGTTTAGTGTCCATGCCCTGGCAGTATTGCCTAGTGGTAATACACTGGGTTGTGTCATCCAGTGGCAAGAGTCCATGACTGTGGTAGGGGAAACTGGGCCCTGTCTGCTCTTCTGGGTTCCAACCCAGAGCCCAGTATGTGCAATATGTGCAGCCTGGGCAGGGGCAACTTTATGTTTTTTGCCACCCCAAGCACAGCAGTCAGGTGGCTTCAGCGGCATTTCTGCGGGTGATTTGCTATTCCCGCACCTTCAGCATACCTGCTGCCGAATTGCTGCTGAAGCCGAAGCCACGGGACTGGTGGACCTCTGGCAGGCATGCCGCCAACTGCTGCCTGATTGCTGCCCTCACACTGACTGGCAGGCCATCCCCCATGGCTTGCCACCCCAGGCACATGCTTGCTGCACTGGTGCCTGGAGCCGCCCCTGGCCTCGGGAGCAGCCACCCCTACACCTTCTCCCTGGGCCACTTCTTACCCTGGCTTCTGTTCCTCTGTTGGTGACACTGGTTCATTTCAGAGTCCTCGCTGGTTGTGCTCCATAGCATCTTCCTCTCTCAGTTGCAGCTTTCACTGCCAGAGTTGCTACATTTCCCTGGGCCACTTCCCCACAGCTCTCCTGCTTTTCCCTTCTTCACCCTTACCTTAGGGCTCCTTTAACGATGGTTTGAGGGTGTCTTCAGTAACCAGCCCTTCAGCCACACTTCCTCTCCTCTGGCTCCCCTGCCTGTCTGGAGTGAGCCCTTTTTATAGTAACAGCAGGGCCTTAATTAGAGTCAGGTGGTCACATTAACTGAATGGCCTCACCTGACTCTTTACAGGTTAATTAGAGTCAGGTGTTCTCATTAGCCTGGAGCAGCCCCTGCTCTGGTCAGTCAGGGAACAGAAAACTGTTAATCCAGTGGCCAGTATATCTGCCTTCTGCTATTCTGCTGTACCCAACTGGCCTGAGTCTATCACACTTCCTACTCAAATACAATATCAGGTGTTTCTCGCCTTCCACCTATTAGGACAACAGACCCCTGAGACCCACCTCCAAGGCATCCATCTGAAGGATAAATGGCTTTGAACAATTGAAGTGAAAGCCATAATCACTGAGTTAGCCAGTCCTTCCAAGTCTGTAAGGTTCTGTCACATGCCTCCATCCATTGCACCTTCCTGGATTGAGTGCTTTTTACAAGATCCATTAATGGAGGTGGCTATTGTGGTGAAGCCAGGCACAAAACGCCTATAATAGCCAGCCAGGATGAGGAAATGCCACACCTGTGTCTTGGTTGAAAAGGCTGAGCAATAGGACAGTACCTGGACTTTATCCACCAGGGGTTGTAATCAGCCCTGTCCCACGGTGTACTCAAGGTATGTCACTTCTCTGTGACCCAGGTGTCACACGGCCAAGTTTGTGGTAAGACCTGCCTTCTCAAGGGCTTGAACAACTACACTGACTTGATTTAGGTGGTCCTCCCGGCTGCTACTATCCATGTTAAAAAGTTGCAGTCACTCCATGGACACCAAAGGGCACATCATAAATTGAAAAAGGCGAAAGGGTGTTGGAAATGCCATCTTCTCCTGGGACAACTTCATCACGGGACTTTGCCA
This sequence comes from Mauremys reevesii, assembly GCF_016161935.1. Classification (NCBI taxonomy): domain Eukaryota; kingdom Metazoa; phylum Chordata; order Testudines; family Geoemydidae; genus Mauremys; species Mauremys reevesii. The sequence continues at coordinate 4,979,870 of NC_052641.1, read as the reverse complement.
GTATCCTTTTGTTAAATCTAGTGTGGAGATATACCGGGCACTACCCAATCTCTCTAATAATTCATCCACCTGGGGCACTGGGTAGGCATCAAAGCATGATATTGCATTGACCTTTCTGAAGTCTATACAGAACCAGGTTGCACAGTCAGCTTTTGGTACTAGTATGATAGGACTCCTTCATTCACTGTGGGACTCCTCCATGACCCCTAGGATCAGCACAGCTTGGAGTTCCTTGCGGACTGATGCCCACATCTTCTTCAGCAGGGGTTGATGGATTCTCATGTACCTTTTGTCCAGGGGTCATTGTGATGTGGTAATCATAGGGTTGGAAGGGATCTCAGGAGGTCATCTAGTCCAACCCCCTGCTCAAAGCAGGACCAATCCCTAGATTTTTACCCCAGTTCCCCAAATGGCCCCCTCAAGGATTGAACTCACAACCCTGGGTTTAGCAGGCCAATGCTCAAACCACTGAGTTATCCCTGGGTTGGGTATGTCCCCCCCTGGAGGGCAGAGAAGACCGATGTCAGTTGTAACAGTTGGCCTTGCTGAGCCAAATGTGTTTAGTCCAGTGATGGCATGGCTTAAGGCCCCAGCTCAGGTTCTGGGGCTATCAGAAGGCAAAAAGGCTGGACAGCCATCCATCTTGGATAGTTTAGACACAACAAATCCTGCATCTTGGCAGGGGGTTAGACTTGCGGTCCATTCTAACCCTATAATTCTAAGGCCCTTCTGAGCCATCCAGAGCTTCAGGAGACTGACATGATAAATCTATTTCTTTTGGTCTCCCAGGCTGACGGATCTCACAGTCGACTGGACCTACCTTCCTCACTAATTTGAATGGGCCCTGCCTCTGGGCCAATAGTTTGGACTCAGAGATCAGGAGTAACAACAACACCCTGTTGCCTGGCTCAAAAGTTCACAACTAGGCCCCATGGCTGTAGACATATTTCTGTGTTTGCTGGGCTTTCAATGGGTTTTTGTTTAGCAAAGCTTTTGATATAGTCTCCCACAGTATTCTTGACAGCAAGTAAAAAAAGTATGGATTGGATGAATGGACTATAAGGTGGATAGAAATCTAGCTAGATTGTCAGGCTCAACAGGTAGTGATCAAAGGCTCAATGTCTAGTTGGGAGCCAGTATCAAGTGGAGTGCCCCAGGAGTCGGTCCTGGGGCCAGTTTTGTTCAACATCTTTATCAGTGATCTGGATAATGGGATTAATTGCACCCTCAGCAAGTTCATAGATGACACTAAGCAGCGAGGAGAGGTAGGTACGCTGGAGGGTAGGGATGGGGTCCAGAGTGACTTAAACAAATTGGAGGATTGGGCCAAGATCCAAGAAATCTGATGAGGTTCACCAGGGACAAGTGCAGAGTCCTGCACTTAGGATGGAAGAATCTCATGCCCTGCTACAGGCTGGGGACCAACTGGCTAAGCAGCAGTTCTGCAAAAAAGGACCTGGGATTACAGTGGATGAGAAGCTGTATATGAGTCAGCAGTGTGCCCTTGTTGCCAAGAAGGCCAACAGCATATTGGGCTGTATTTGTAGAAGCATTGCCAGCAGATCAAGGGAAGTGATTATTCCCCTCTATTCGACAGTGGTGAGGCCACATCTGGAGTATTGCATCCAGTTTTGATCCTCCCACTACAGAAGGGATGTGGAAAAATTGGAGAGAGTCCAGTGGAGGGCAATGAAAATGATTAGGGGGCCGGGGCACATGACTTACGAGGAGAGGCTGAGGCAACTGGGGTTATTTATTCTGCAGAAGAGAAGAGTGAGGTGGGATTTGATAGCAGCCTTCAACTACCTGAAGTGGGGTTCCAAAGAGAATGGAGCTAGGCTGTTCTCAGTGGTGGTAGATGACAGAACAAGGAGCAATGGTCTCAAGTCGCAGTGGGGGAGGTCTAGGTTGGATATTAGGAAACACTGTTTCACTAGGAGGGTGGTGAAGCACTGGAATGGGTTACCTAGGGAGGTGGTGGGATCTCCATCCTTTGAGGTTTTTAAGGCCCAGCTTGGCAAAGCCCTGGCTGGGATGATTTAGTTGGGTTTGGTCCTGCTTTGCGCAGGGGGTTGGACTAGATACCTCCTGAAGTCTTTCCAACCCTAATATTCTATGATTCCTTAGCAAAGCTTCCCCTGAGCGCCGCACTGCCCAAGCCTCCCCCCACCCCCGCGCCGCCCGGCCGAACCAAAAAAACCAAACAAACCCTGAATACCGCCCCGCCCCAAGGTGCCGCCCAAGCACGTGCTTGGTCGGCTGGTGTCTGGAGCCGTCCCTGGGGGCAGCATGCAAAGACCCCCTGCCCCCACCAGGAACTACACGGACGTGCTGGCCACTTCCGGGAGTGGCACAGAGCTAGGGCAGGTAGGGAGCTTGCCTTAGCCCCACTGTGCTGCCAGACATTTAGCGGCCCTAAAATCTCTCGGTTTGACTTCAGTAGCCTCCGGGAGATAGAGCCTGATTCCAGGAGACTCCCGGAGAAACTGGGAGGGTTGGCAACCCTAAGTTTAGGACATCACAAATGAGCACTGATCAAATTATTTATATCACATCACTCAGTCAAATATTTTGTGTCTATTACAGAAAAAATATTTTAGAAATGTCTACAGCAGTGGGTTCAAATTCCCTGCCCTTGGGCTGCATGCAGCCCACTTAATGTATTGATGGTGATTTGATGATATGAACTCAAAAATATATTTTTAAAATGAACTTTTAGGACCAGATTTACCTCTGTGCTCTGGCTTTTTTATGTTGCTCCAGAGCAGCACAAAGCAGCCAGAGTTTACTGGCCAGTTGAGCTGGGTTCGAACAGCTGCTTTGTATCACCAAAGTCACACAAAGCAGCAGGAGTGCACTGGCAATTCTGGCCTCAATTTGAATTAAACTCATTGGTGACAATAGGATGAGGAAGCCATTTTCAAAGAGGGCAGTTCTTCCTGGAATTCTCTGAAGGAGAAGTCTATGTACCAGCCTTGCTGAAGAATAAATGTTCAGTTATGAAGAATAATGGCATTAAAGACCATTAATCCTAAAGAAGTTTTTCAAGTGTAGCCTATGCCCAAGACTTCAGTGGGTTTTAATTATGTAGACGTTTGAAGGGTCTGCATTTTTCTGTTATTAAGATCATTACGTGCAAAAGAAAGGTCTGACTGCAGCATGGGGCGCGGGTGACTTGCAGTTTTAAACTACTGTAAATGGTGAATTCTCTTCAACTTGAAGTATTTAAACCATGATTTAGTAATTAGTATTTCAGTAACTCAGCCAGAAGTTAGGGGCCTATTTCAGGAGTGGGTGGGTGAGGTTCCGTGGCTTGCAATGTGTTTGCAGACTAGATGTTCATAATGGTCTCTTCTGACCTTAAAGTCTATGAATCTATGAAACTTAGTGCATTAAACTTCTTAAAGGGCCAATTTTAATTTGTTTTGACTTATAAATTAATGGATTTACTTCTAAATTCTCAAAAATGTTTTCTATACTCAAATAGTAACTGCTGCAATTTTATGGTGGATATGCTGAAACAAAGAGGTTGAATCGCTGCTTTAAGTGCAAAAATCAGCCAAGATGATGGAGCCAAAAATGGAATTCCATAATTATACAAGGGCTGTAGAAAGGCAAAATTAGGCCACCCAAATAACCTTAGCTCTACCCTCTAGTGACACCATGAGAAAAAAGGGAAAAGAAGTCTTTAAAAACAGTTTAATCTAATGTGGGATCAAAACCACTAAAATACTTCAATAGTAATTAAATGGCTATCGCAGCGTGCAGAGTTAAGGTCGTTCATGTGCCATCACTTTTTTTGATTTCTTTTAAGTATAACTTTAACTCTGAATTTCTTTGGTTTATAATGCTTGGTTTCAGGATAATTGCAACATCCCTGTAATGTATTTTACCTTAAATTATTGATATGTGCTTTCAGCATTAACTGCATTTAACCCATTTTTCCTCTGGGAATATTATGATTGCATTCAGCTTTTCACCCAAACCTGTTTTGTTTGAAGAATACATTGTATCATACCAAGACTTATAGCACCTAATATGTGGATAAAGTTTGAATCTTTGGGGGATTTTCAACTAAATATATTACTTAGTGTATATATTACATTTAATTAAGAATTCCATTTATTTTTTCTCCAGTGTCTGAGCTTTATCCGACCCTTTTCTCATAACAAACATGACCAACAGTATAACACAAAATCTCAGTTATGAACTTGTGCTTCCCCCTAAACACATAACCCACTACACACTAACCTGGGCACACATGTCAATCCTAAACATTTGTTAAGGTTATAATTAAGGTTTTACATTATAATGTAAGGTAGATTAATTTGTTTCAGGTAATATATTTCTTTGATTTTTTTGGAGACAGAAAGGAAATTCTTTGTCAAGATGTTGAGTCTGTCAGTGGAAATACACTGGATGGTTAAGTGGTCTCCCATTGTAGAATTTGGTATGGGGAATGTCACGTTTATGCAGCCTTAATTCTTCTTAAACTAAGATTTTGCTTTTTATAATACATAGACTCGCATGCTTAAACACACACAAATCACTTCAAACAGCACTGAAATTCAGCCACTTGCTGGGTGGGAATGCAGCATCAGCATCTTAACAGAGCCCAACAACACTAAGTAATAGTTTAGAACAGGGAGTGGAAAGTACTGTACATATTTGAAACTATAGGATAATTTTAGTAGTTATACAGCTATTACTTAAATTGGAATTTTCCAAGGATATGAGTTTAACATCTGTCGTCTTGCAAAAATTGCTAAGGGATCTATAATAGACTATATTGGGAATGGTTGGGTCATTACACTAATTGAATCCATTTCCCTATGTTAAGTTCTCCTCACACCTTCTATGGGTCATCTCGATTATCACTTCAAAGGTTTTTTTTTCTCCTGCTGATGATAGCTCATCTCAATTGATTGGACTCTTACAGTTGGTATGGGTACTTCCACCTTTTCATGTTCTCTGTATGTATAAATATCTCCTGTCTGTGTGTTCCACTGTATGCATCCGAAGAAGTGAGCTGTAGCCCACGAAAGCTTATGCTGAAATAAATTTGTTAGTCTCTAAGGTGCCACAAGGACTCCTGTTCTTTTTGTGGATACAGACTAACACAGCTGCTACTCTGAAACCTATATAGGTTTTATGTGTTATCCAAAAGACGGCTCCTGCAGCAACACAGTGCACTCTTACATCATGCTGGGGCAATGGGCTAGCACTGAACCAGAGAAGAGAGTGTCACCTATTGAATTACAAACACTAATTTCTGTAGCACTTTGCATTTCTTTCGGAGATCTCCCAAATGAAAACTGACTGGGTCCCATACTGCTTCCCTTGTGAGGCAAGATCAGTGCATAGTTTGGTAAGTGAAGTTACTCCGAATTTACAAAGCAGTTAATTTGAACATAATTCAACCCGAAGAGTTTAAAGCACAATTTTGGAGTATTTCTCTATTAGGGGTTATAGCAGGGGTCAGCAACCTTTCGGAAGTGCTGTGCCGAGTCTTCATTTATTCACTCTGATTTAAGATTTCGCATGTCAGTAATACATTTTAATGCTTTTAGAAGATCTCTTTCTATAAGTCTATAATATATAACTAAACTATTGTTGTATGTAAAGTAAATAAGGTTTTTTAAATATTTAAGAAGCTTCATTTAAAATTAAATTAAAATGCAGAGCCCCCCGGACCGGTGGCCAGGACCCGGGCAGTGTGAGTGCCACTGAAAATCAGCTCATGTGCCACCTTCAGCACATGTGCCATAGGTTGCCTACCCCTGGGTAATAGCATATCCTGTCTAGATTTGCCTGGGCTTCATCCCTGTATGCCTACATACATATGCTTAGGCAAGCTCCGCCTAGTCAGTGTCACGCTAGTTCTGGGAGAGCAGTTCAGAAGGAAATCTGAACCCTCGTCAGCCATCTGCATTTGAAATTACCAGACAGAGCTCACAGTTTGAATCTGAGCATGGCTGAAGCACGGGGGAGTGTGATATCCAGATGCTGTTGTGACCTGCACAGGATGTGCCATGTTCATCTTCCTTCCACAGGATAGAAGCGACTTTGTCTGTACAAAGTGCAAGCTGATCTCCATATTGGAAGAGAAGATTCAAGGTCTGGAGAAACGAATATCAACCCTGCGTTCCATAAAAGAAAATGAGGATTTCCTGGATAGACGTCAGGATCAGCTTCAGTGGGCACAATGTTCTCAAGATTCAGAGCAGGCTATGCAGCGGGGACAGAAGGCCAGCGAGGATAATTGGCGGCATGTGACTTCCAGAAGAGGAAAGAGTACCAGAAACGTTGTTGTACCAGTAACACAGATGCAGGTGAGCAACCGTTTTCATGTTCTCTCCGCAGGTATTAGTGCAGAGGGTGGAGTGGATGATGCATCTGAGGGAACAGAGCAGAAGGAGACTCCACTGATTGGAAGGCATGAGATGCGCCGTCCTAGGGATGGGGGTTCCACGACCACCACTCCCAAGAGGAGGAGGAGGGTGGTGGTGGTCGGGAACTCTCTCCTCAGGGGGACTGAGTCATCTATCAGCCGCCCTGACCCAGAAAACCGAGAGGTGTGCTGCTTGCCAGGGGCTAGGATTCATGATGTGACGGAGAGACTGCCGAGACTCATCAAGCCCTCAGATCGCTACCCATTCCTGCTTCTCCACGTGGGCACCAATGATACTGCCAAGAATGACCTCGAGCGTATCACTGCAGACTATGTGGCTCTGGGAAGAAGGATAAAGGAGTTTGAGGCGCAAGTGGTGTTCTCGTCTATCCTCCCTGTGGCAGGAAAAGGCCAGGGTAGAGACCGTTGAATCGTGGAAATCAACGAATGGCTACGCAGATGGTGTCGGAGAGAAGGGTTTGGATTCTTTGACAATGGGATGGTCTTCCAAGAAGAAGGATTGCTAGGCAGAGACGGGCTCCACCTCACGAAGAGAGGGAAGAGCATCTTTGCAAGCAGGCTGGCTAACCTAGTGAGGAGGGCTTTAAACTAGGTTCACCAGGGGAAGGAGACCAAAGCCCTGAGGTAAGTGGGGAAGTGGGATATCGGGAGAAAGCACAAGTAGGTGAGTGCAAGAGGGGAGGGCTCCAGCCCCATACTGGGACACCAGGACGATCAGTGAGTTATCTTACATGCCTATACACAAATGCAAGAAGCCTGGGGAACAAGCAGGGAGAACTAGAAGTCCTGGCACAGTCAAGGAATTATGATGTAATTGGAATAACAGAGACTTGGTGGGATAACTCACATGATTGGAGTACTGTCATGGATGGATATAAACTGTTCAGGAAGGACAGGCAGGGCAGAAAAGGTGGGGGAGTTGCGTTGTATGTAAGAGAGCAGTATGACTGCTCAGAGCTCCAGTATGAAACTGCAGAAAAACCTGAGAGTCTCTGGATTAAATGTAGAAGTCTGAACAACAAGGGTGATGTCGTGGTGGGAGTCTGCTACAGACCACCAGACCAGGGGGATGAGGTGGACGAGGCTTTCTTCTAGCAACTAACAGAAGTTGCTAGATCACAGGCCCTGGTTCTCATGGGTGACTTTAATCACCCCAATATCTGCTGAGAGAGCAATACAGCAGTGCACAGACAATCCAGGAAGTTTCTGGAAAGTGTAGGGGACAATTTCCTGGTGCAAGTGCTGGAGGAACCAACTAGGGGAAAAGCTCTTCTTGACCTGCTGCTCACAAACAGGGAAGAAATAGTAGAGGAAGCAATAGTGGATGGGAACCTGGGAGGTAGTGACCATGAGATGGTCGAGTTCAGGATCCTGATACAAGGAAGAAAGGAGAGCAGTAGAACAGAGACCCTGGACTTCAGAAAAGCAGACTTCAACTCCCTCAGGGAAATGATGGGCAAGGTACCCTGGGAGAATAACATGACGGGGAAAGGAGTCGAGGAAAGATGGCTGTATTTTAAAGAATCCTTATTGAGGTTGCAGGAACAAACCATCCCGATGTGTAGGAAGAAAAGTAAATATGGCAGGCGACCAGCTTGGCTTTACAGTGAAATCCTTGCTCGTCTTAAACACAAAAAAACAGCTTACAAGAAGTGGAAGATTGGACAAATAACCAGGGAGGAGTATAAAAGTATTGCTCAGGCATGCAGGAGTGAAATTAGGAAGGCCAAATCACGCTTGGAGTTGTAGCTAGCCGGAGATGTTAGGAGTAACAAGAAGGGTTTCTTCAGGTATGTTAGCAACAAGAAGAAAGTCAAGGAAAGTGTGGGCCCCTTGCTGAATGAGGGAGGGAACCTAGTGACAGAGGATGTGGAGAAAGCTAGTGTACTCAATGCTTTTTTTGCCTCTGTCTTCACAGACAAGGTCAGCTCCCAGACAGCTGCACTCTGCAGCACGGTATGGGGAGGAGGTGACCAGCTCTCTGTGGAGAAAGAAGTAGTTCGGGACTATTTAGAAAAGCTGGACGAACACAAGTCCATGGGGCCGGATGCGCTGCATCCGAGGGTGCTAAAGGAGTTGGCCGATGAGATTGCAGAACCATTGGCCATTATCTTTGAAAAATCATGGCGATCAGGGGAGGTCCCGGATGACTGGAAAAAAGCTAATGTAGTGCCCATCTTTAAAAAAGGGAAGAAGGAAGATCCAGGGAACTACAGGCCAGTCAGTCTCACCTCAGTCCCTGGAAAAATCATGGAACAGGTCCTCAAGGAATCAATTCTGACCCACTTAAAGGAGGGGAAAGTGATCAGGAACAGTCAGCATGGATTCACCAAGGGCAAGTCATGCCTGACTAACCTAATTGCCTTCTATGATGAGATAACCGGCTCTGTGGATGAGGGGAAAGCAGTGGATGTGCTATTTCTGGACTTTAGCAAAGCTTTTGATACAGTCTCCCACAGTATTCTTGCCAGCAAGTTAAAGAAGTATGGGCTGGATGAATGGACGGTAAGGTGGATAGAAAACTGGCTAGATGGTTGGGCTCAACTGGTAGTGATCAATGGTTCCATGTCTAGTTGGCAGCCGGTATCAAGTGGGGTGCCCCAAGGGTCGGTGCTGGGGCTGGTTTTGTTCAATATCTTCATTAACGATCTGGAGGATGGTGTGGACTGCACCCTTAGCAAGTTTGCAGATGACAATAAACTGGGAGGAGTGGTTGATATGCTGGAGGGTAGGGATAGGATACAGAGGGACCTAGACAAATTAGAGGATTGGGCCAAAAGAAATATGATGAAGTTCAACAAGGACAAGTGCAGAGTCCTGCACTTAGGACGGAAGAATCCCATGCACTGCTACAGACTAGGGACCGAATGGCTGGGCAGCAGTTCTGCAGAAAAGGACCTAGGGGTTACGGTGGACGAAAAGCTGAATATGAGTCAACAGTGTGTCCTTGTTGCCAAGAAGGCTAATGGCATTTTGGGTTGTATAAGTAGGGGCATTTCCAGCAGATCGAGGGATGTGATCATTCCCCTCTATTCAGTACTGGTGAGGCCTCATTTGGAGTATTGTGTCCAGTTTTGGGCCCACACTACAAGAAGGATGTGGATAAATTGGAGAGAGTCCAGTGGAGGGCAACAAAAATGATTAGGGGGCTGGAGCACATGACTTATGAGGAGAGGCTGAGGAAACTGGAATTGTTTAGCCTGCAGAAGAGAAGAATGAGGGGGGATTTGATAGCTCCTTTCAACTACCTGAAAGGGGGTTCCAAAGAGGATGGATCTAGACTGTTCTCAGTGGTAGAAGATGACAGAACAAGGAGTAATGGTCTCAAGTTGCAGATGGGGAGGTTTAGGTTGGACATTAGGAAAAAGTTTTTCTCTAGTAGGGTGGTGAAGAACTGGAATGGGTTACCTAGGGAGGTGGTGGAATCTCCTTCCTTAGAGGTTTTTAAGGTCAGGCTTGACAAAGCCCTGGCTGGGATGATTTAGTTGGGTTTGGTCCTGCTTTGAGCAGGGGGTTGGACTAGTTGACCTCCTGAGGTCCCTTCCAACCCTGAGATTCTATGATTCTATGATTCTATGTATTGACAGAATGGCATACCTAAGGAAGCATATCACAGGAGCTGTCAACGAGCTCATGGAAGGAATCAGATGAGGGAGAGTGAAGAAGGATCAGACGGAGTTGATTTTAAAGGACCAGCCAATGATTTCTGAAGGCATCTTTAAGCGAGTGCTTTCAGTTTCAGCTTCTGTTCATTAAATCTTCCCCTGTGTTTTATATTACAGTAAGTATCCAACCTGTGAAGCAAACAGTGAAGGACACTGGACTTAAATTTTTGTTTTATGGGAACTTATATACTTTTCTGCATAGTTCATTAGTTTCAGTACAGAAGCAAATACTAGTCTGATGGGCTCCCTGCATGGTCTATCTGCCTACCTTAGCAATAAGAGCCAAATCAAGGTCCTATTTACTGTAAAATGGGAATACCCACCAGGGCTGGATTTAGGGGCAGGCAACCAAGGTGACTGCCTGAGGTGCCAGGCTTGGGGGGCACCGGGCTTGGGGTGCTGGTTTTTTTGTTAGTGACAAAAGGGAAAATAGAAAGTTTGAAGTAACATGTTTCAGGCATTCCGTATGTAGATTCATTTTTCACTAACCTCCTGGAGTGTTCTGGACCTTTGTAGAATCTTGAGTAACCTTCCAGACATTCTGAGAACTACGTTTTCCTCAAACATCCTAGAACATTGTCAGCCATGCCCTTGCAGGTATATAAGGGATGGGGCATCTCAAGTCAGTCAGTGGGATATAAGAACAAAATGAAGTGAAGTAAGAGCCCAGATGTGATATTCTGAACCTTGTTTTATTGTCTAATTGTGACAGTGTACTTGTGTTTTAAGACTTGAAATGTGAGTCCAGGCTCAAGCTGAATAAATGCATAGATGCAGAAAACCAGTGTTATTAATGTAGAAACCCAGCATTGGAGGAACGTGTTCAAGCATCTGATCTCAATTACCCTCTTCCTTGCAAAGAATAATTTGTCTTTCCGAAGTTCGTCAGGTAAGTTGTTCACTGAACATAATGGTAATTTCCTCGGGTAGGTAGAGGTCCTTGGGAAATACAACAATGTCATACGTGAGCCCCTATGTTGAGTAGTTGGTAAAGAAGCTATGGACCATTACTGCAGCAAAACAATTCAAAACGAATAGATTGACCTTCTGGCAAGGAAGGTGCTTGAGAACATATTGATGCACCTTGGCAAAGCGAAGTACTATGCAATAATAATGGACATTAGTCACAGTGAAAAGTCCCGACATTAGTCACAGTGAAAAGATGTAATTTACAGTAAGATGTGTTGAGGACGAGGATTGCTGTATCCAAGTAAAGGAACACTTTACCTGTTTCCAGTCTGTGGACAACTCTACGAGGTCTAGTTCTAACAGAGCTGTTTATGAATTTTTTGAATGAGAATAAAATAAAGTTTCAGGACTGCCATAGGCTATGACAACAGCATGAACATGAAGAGAAGAAAGAGTGGTGTCCTGGCAAGGATCCTTGCGCTGAATCCAAGAACTTTCTTCATGCCTTGTGGCTGCCATTCCCTCAGTCTGGTTGTGTCAGATGCAGCGTCATCTTCTTCAGATTCATTATCTCTCTTCTGAGTACTGCAAAGGATATATGTCCTGTTCTCAGCATCAGCTATCAGGTGGAAGGTCCTCATGGACAATGTCACAAATCTGATAGTGAAGCCCCTAAGTGACACTCGCTGGGAGAGCTGCATTAACAGCATAAGGCCGGTGAGGTACCAAGTGACTGAGGTTTATGATGTCCTGATGGAACCGGTGCAGTCTGGAATCTGACCCAAAGGCACAAAGCCTGGGAAACCAGATCACTGACTTCAAATTTCTGATCTCGGTTGTGGTTTGGCCCGATATCCTGTTCCAAGCAAATGCAGTAAGCAAGGCATTACACACTCAGTCAATGGCCACTGTAACATTACACCTGATATTCTTCATAGAAATATTGTTGTGATATGAATATGGCATAACTAAGATACGTTTTATGCAAGATGGGTCATGTAAAGTATTGGAAAGGTTATGATTTGCTGAATGTGATTATCCAATTTGTATACATGTGTCATTTCTGTATCTGAAGTTAGGAATATTAACTATGTAACAATTACAACTGTGTGTGTACTTGGGGGAATGCCCACCAGACAGTAGGCAATCAGCCTGAAGGGGCCATTTAAGAAGGGCAATAGAACTTTGAAGATACTAATCTCCCACCACCTTACGAGCTTCCTGGGATGTTGCTTTGACACTGCAGGGTCATCTGATAACGTCACCTGGTACAGAGTACCACCTTGGACACTGCTGGTATTTTCCCACTGGAAACAAAGGGTTCCCAACTTATGTAAATTCTATTTAAGGCTGGGCAGTAAGTCAACCAGAACTCTTCTCCATTGCCTCCCCATCCAAGATGGAAGATTGCTAAAAACACCAGAAGAGAAAGGCAGGGGCTGAGTCCATGCTGAGGCAGAGGTCCAATCTGTAAAGAGAAATAACTGGAACTCTAAGGCCTGGTCTACACTAAGGGGGGGTTCGATCTAAGGTACGCAACTTCAGCTACGCGAATAGCGTAGCTGAAGTCGAACTACCTTAGTTCGAAGTACTTACCCGTCCTCACGGCGCGGGATCGACGTCCGCGGCTCCCCCGTCGACTCCGCCACCGCCGTTCGCGGTGGTGGAGTTCTGGAGTCGACGGGAGCGCGTTCGGAGTTCGATATATCGCGTCTAGATGAGACGCGATATATCGAACTCCGAGAAGTCGATTGCTACCCGCCGATCCGGGCAGGTAGTATGGATGTACCCTAAGCTACAGAAACTCTGCAACCTGCTTAAAACAACATTTAGGGTGAGAAATTACATTTTGTAACCTGTTTCTTTAGTGTGTGAAAGTAGAATAATGAATAATAATAAAAAAATAATGGATTAAAGAAAAAATGTTGTATGTACCAGCAGAAAGAAGAAAAAAAAAATAAGAAATGCAAGAAAAGAAAAATTTAGGCATAAACAATGGTGCTAATGGCAAAACATTAACAGAAGATGGGTAATAGTTAGTTAAGGAAATAATATATGCATGCTAGCCCCAGGTAAACTTATCTCTCTCTGCTTGCTTTTGTATTTAGTTAAGTTCCTTTCCCTTTTATTATAAATAATATAGTTAGTTTGTTTGGCATGGGGGCTCACATTATCTGGGTGTCATTAGCAGAGCACTGTGCTAATAAAACAGAGTGGTCTGACAAACTGTGAGTCCTGAGTCTAACTTTGACAAGTGTATTAAGCTTAGTTTGTGTGTTTTGTTTTATTTGCTCAGTAATCTGCTTTGTTCTGTTTGCTATCCCTTTAATCACTTAAAATCTACCTTTTGTAGTTAATAAACTTATTTTTTGTTTATTACAAATCCCAGTCTGATTCATATCTGAGGAGGGGGGAAGCTGTGCATATCTCTCTCCACATTGAGGGCAAGGGTGAATTTTTATGAGCTTGCGCTGTGCAGATCTCTCTTTACAGCACAAGACAATATCATTTTGGGTTTACACTCTAAAGGAGGTGCACACGTGAGTGCTGAGTAAATCCCCGAGCTGAATCTTCCCACGCACACTGATTTCAGTCTCTGTCTGCAGCTGGGTATGGCCTTACCTCGGTGTGTGCTAGGGAAGGCTTGAGGGCCTGGCACAGCTAGGAGAGGGTGAGGAAACCTAGGCTGGTGGAACGGGTGTATGCAGTGGGACCCCAACACATCAGGTGGCATCCCAGACAGGGCAGGGTCCAACTCATCACAGACATCATGACAGCTACTACTGTGATGAGAAGCTGCCTTCATTTCATTGTGGCCTACGGAGACAACGGATTTGAAGATGCCATCACTGCTGCCAAAGAAATGGCAAAAAACTTAGGAGTTGAGACTATCTTCAAGGAAACTCATATTCATCAGAAGAAGAGCCAGTTTGGTTATGAGGGCAGAGATGAGGTGATGGAAAACTCAGAAGAAAAAAATCACGAGGCAGTTTTTTTGCTCACTCATTGATACTGCTCGAGTGTCCATTGAAGAAAGGTTCGGACAAATGAAGCATCACAAAAAGAACTGGGGAGGGGGATGTGTATATGGTTTTAGTAAGCTACCACCAGACAGGAAACCTCTTGAACAATTGTACATCCCTTCACTGGATGCTGACACATGGGGGATGCTCGGACATCAGTGATGAAGACCTCTATGTCTAATTGGGCAACAGCTGTCACATTTTGCCACACAGGAAATACTCTTCATGTTTTCCAATTCATTCCTGATGCAGAGCTGAAGGACACTTTTCCTAATGTGTGGATAACTTTCAGGATTCTGCTCACACTGCTGGTCATAGTCGCGAGTGGTAAGTGCAGCTTTTCGAAGCTCAGGCCCTTCGATCGACAATGGTTGATGAGAGACTGACATTGCTTGCTATTTGATCACTATTGATCACTCTGTTAAGACTCAGCACAACCGCATGTGCAGCCCCATACTCAGCTAGATTCCATGGATGCTCCCAGAGCCACTCACGAATCACACAGAGAAGGCACCAGCAAATCTTCCCGGCTCCCAGTCTTGCATCCCAGAACTATACTGTCTTGCCCTGGTCAGAAGCCTGGCCAGTGTAAGTTTATGACCCAGTCTGCCCCTCCCTCAATGTGGAGAGGATATACACAAGCTTTCATAAACTGAGCTAAGGTTTCTCCAAGCACTTCAGTCAAAACACACTGTTTAGGTAAAATATAAAACAGATTTATTAACTACAGAAAGATAGATTTGAAGGGTTAGGCATAAAAGGTCAGAGGTAGTTACCAAAGAAAATAAAAGGTAGGTGCATAGTCTAAATCTTAAACCTTGTTACAGTAGGCAGTATTTAGATCAAGCAGTTTTCTCACCCCACTGGATGTTACAGTTCTTAATGCACTGGCTTCTCTCTCAAGCCTGTGGCCAGTCTCCTCAGTTGACGTTTTCGTCTTCTCAGTGTTCAGCACAGATGAAGGAGGAGAAAGGCTGAGTCACAGGGTTGGGCAATCCCCCTGGTGTGGTCTTGTGCAACTGAGTCATAGAGTTGAGCAGTCCACATTGTGTGGTGCTTGCACAACTGTAATTGAATTGGAAATCCCTTGTTTATCATTCCCATGCTGGTCAACACGCTGTGGGGCAGGGATCACCACCCTTGTAGTAGAGACTCTCAAATTTACAACATATTTCACTAACAGCTATACAGCAAAATCTCAGACCTTGATACACTCAAACAATATACGTATTTTGACAGAACAATGGGTTTCAGCAGATCGTGACCTTTCATATGATATTTTACGTGGCATGCATTGTGTGAAATATACCATAATTATATGACAGAGTTAATGTGGGGATTCCAAGGTGCTGCTTTGAGGTACAGAGGGACACACCTAGGCCTTCTAATCAATGCAGACATGACTACCCATAGCCCAGTAAAGAGGATATCGTTTACTGGAGTAGTATTGGACTCTATCCAGGCCAGATCATTCCTCCCAGAGGTATGATTCTAATCAATACATTCTCTGGTGACACATAGGGTCACCAACTTTATATTTGCAGAAAACTGAACTCTCTTACTCTGCCCCCTGCCCTGACCCTTCTCCGAGGCCCCGCCCCTGCTCACTCCATCCTCCCTCCCTCTGTCGCTCACTCTCCACCACCCTCACTCATTTGCCCATTTTCACCAGGCTGGGGCAAGGTGTTGGGGTGTGAGAGAGAGTGAGGGCTCTGGCTGAAGACTCTGGGGTGCGGCCAGAGATGAGGGGTTTGGGGTGCAGAAGAGGGCTCTGGGTTGGGTCAGGGGGTTGGGGTGCGTAAGGGGGTGAGAGCTCTGGCTGTGGGTGCGGCTCTGGGGTGGGGCCAGGGATGAAGGGTTTAGGATGCAGCACAGAACCCTTGTGGCCGTCCCTCTGCCTAGGACCCAGAGGGAGATGCCAGCAGCTTCCCAGGAGTTGCACAGAGCTGGTAGGGAGCCTGCCTGCACCAACAACTGGACTTTTAATGGCCCGGTCAGTGGTGCTGACAGGAGCCGCCAGGGTCCCTTTTCAACTGAGCGTTCTGGTCAAAAACTGGACAATTGGCAACTCTAGTGACGCACCTCAAATGTCATCTATTCACAACAGCCTGAAACTATATGAGGCTCCTAAGCCACATGGCCTCATGCACTTACATGGTACAACATGCGAGACTGCACCTCAGACCTCTCCAGAAGTGGCTGGCCCCAGTGTACTTGCCAAGCCATCTTCATCTTGCCATCCACCTTCTTGGACACTGAACTCACAATACCATCACAGGGCCTCATCTCGCTAGAGTGGTGGTTGGATCCTCAAAATGTTTGTGGTCTCAGACGAGGGTTGGGAGCCCACCTGGTGCCCTCAGAACTCATGGCCTTTGGTCTCGTGCAGAGTTCTCTCTTTATACCACTGTCAGAGAGCTCAGAGCGGTTTGTCTTGCCTGTCAGATGTTCCTGTCTCACATCAAGAAAAAAAGTGAATTTGCCCTTACGGACAATAGTGCAGCCTAAACAGGCAGGAAGGAGCTTGCTCTTCCCTCCTTTGTCAGGAAACAATTGACCTATGGGAATTTTGTATAGCCCATTCAATCAACCTCAAGGCCTCTTATCTCTCGAGGCACAGAATGAGCTGGGAGATCACCCAAACAGGTCTTTCTCCAGTCACCACAAGTGGTCTCTTTGCCAGGATGTAGCCAGAGACATTTTCCAGTGCTGGGGGACTTCACAAATAGACCTGTTTGTGAACAAGTACAGCAAAATGTCACCAATTCTGCTCCCTTCAGGGCCACAGTCTGGATTCCATCAGACACCTTCCTGCTACCCTGGACAGGACAGCTTTATTATGCTTTCCCCAGTCCCACTCATTCACAGAGTGTTACTAAAGATCAAGTGGAACCAGGCCTGCATTACATTAATAGTCCCAGTATGGCCCTGCCAATGCTGTTTCTCTGCTCTGTTAGACCTCAGTGCTGACTCAATCTCATTCCCATTATGCCTGGATCTGATCTCTCAGGATCACAGTCGGCTGCTCCACCCAAAGCTAAACTCCCTTCATTTAACAGCCTGGAAGCTCCATGGCTAAATCCCAGAGAACAGGCTTGCTGAGAGCAAGTTTGCCAGGTCTTACTAAGAAGTAGAAAGCCCTTCACCAGGGCCACTAACCTGTCCAAATGGGAATGATTGTCAGTCTGGGCTTCCCAAACTAGAGCCTTGTTGATGGATTCATCCATTTAAAATATACTTGACTATTTTATTACACCTGAAACAGCAAGGGCTAGCAATTTCCTCTATCAGGGTCCACCTGGCAGCAATATCGGCTTTCCATCCTCAGGTGGGTAATCAATCTTTTTTTTCAAATGACATGACAGTCAGATTCCTCAAAAGCCTAGAAAAGTTGCACCATCAAGTAAGAGAGCCTGTTTCCCCCCAGAACCTGAACCTGGTCTTGTCAAAACTTATGGGACCACCATTTGAGCAGCCAGGAATGTGCTTCTTACTTCACCTCTTCCGGAAGGTGGCTCTGCTAATTGCCATCTCTTTGCCAGAAGAGTCTCTGAACTCCAGCACTCCACATTGGAGCTGCTGTACACAGTCTTTTTTAAAGATTAGGTGTATTTACATTCTCACCCCCATCTCCTCCCCAAAGTACGTCAGCAATTTCAGAGCCATCAGGTTTTGTCTTACCCAAAACCTCATGCAAATAAGGGTGAGCAATGACTTTACTCATTGGATGTTAGATGAACGCTCACATTCTATATAGAAAGGAGAAGTTTCTATATAGAAAGCACACCCAACTGTTCATGGCTGAACAGACAGAATATGAGGTCTTCCAATCTCTTCACAAAGAATTTCATCCTGAATAAGTTTGTGTATTTGCTCTTGTTGTGATCAGGTAGGTGTTTTACCGGCAAGTAACCTAACTGCTCATTCTACAGGACTGCAAGCATCCTCAGTAGCATTCTCAGTGCCGATCCCTATTCAGGATATTTGCAAAGCAGCGACCTGGTCACCAGTGCACAAGTCTCCTCTCACGACACCATCACCGACTATTTAGGGAGGACGGCACCTTTGATTGGGCTGTGTTGTGATCTGTGTGTTCATGAATTCTGATCCCTCTGCCTATATTCCTGCTTGGGGATCACCAAGAGTGGAATGCCCATGTGCAAACACTCGAAGAAGAAAAAATAGTTACTGACCTTTCATAACTGCTGTTCTCCGCAATGTGTTGCACATCTCCAGTCCACGCCCACCCTCCTACCCCTCTGCACTGGAGTTTCTGGAAAGAAGGAACTAAGGGGATGTGGAGTCAGCTTGGCACTTGATACCAGCATTAGCAGCAAGTGGCAGCACAGGGTGCTCGAGCCATCCCAATGGCCCCACTGAGGGGAAAATGTCAGCGACAGTGGGCCGGGTTCACGCACACTCAGAGTGGAATGGACATTTGCAACACATCTCAAAGAACAACAGTTATGAAAGGTCAGGAACCCTTTTTTCCCCCTGTCTGCTTTGGATTTACATGCTTCACATACTCATAGCAAATGCTCACGTCTCTTTTTGGCGTCACTGATAGCCACGCTGCACATATTTACTGGCTTTTATCTTTCTTCATCCATTTCTACAGCCCTTAATTATCTGAATTGTTCATCTCTCCAATCTGTCAATACCTTCCCCGTGCTGGGGAAATCAGAGCTGAATGCAATATTCTACAGCTGGCCCTTTTGGCTACATGTCATGGTTTTCACTGGCCCTTTAAGGCTGGGTGTGGAAGCCTCCAAGGCCTTTCCTGGGGTTTAACTGCAAAGAGAGAGCTGTGAAACAAAAGAAGCATCCCCTGAGAGGGAAAAAGTGGTCCTGGGATAATAGTCTGTGGCTTGAGAGAGAGAGAGCTCAGGCTGCTGATTGTATACGGCCTGGGACTGGAGCCTGGAACTGTGTGGAGGGCAAAGGTCTCCTCTTCTCCCATACAGAAGGAATCCCGGGAAGTAAAGTACCAGGGCTGCTGTGATTTGTAGGCCTCCACTATAGAGGTTGCTGGGAAGGGAGGCAGGACATAAGCTGCTGTTTCCCACAAAATAGGGGCGTTTTGGAGGGTCCTGAGTGGCAGAAAGTCTCTCACAGAGCCAGGGAGAAAATGACCTGCTTAGTTTTTGGACCATAACCAGTGCTAGATCTCTGGGGAGAACCTGGATTGCACAATATGGGGAAGAAACCCTAAGAAGGGGTGATTTATTTGCATTTACTATCTTCTGATGAGATGTAAAACTGAAGTTCTGTCCTTTTTGTGGACAGTAAAGATCCCAAGATGTTTTTCACGTGTGTAGGGGAGTGTCCCAGTCAAATTCAAACTTGGGAAATTGCATTTTGCCTCCCTAAAATGTCCCCGGTAGTTCCAAGTAGATACAGTTTTCCGCTTTCTGTCCCATCTGAAACTTTTGTGAGTGTTGCAGTGAACAAACAGCTTGGGGCATATTTACTCGTGTCCATCTATTGAAACTCTCTAGGGGGTGCAAGGGCCTGGACGGCATCACTGGCATGCTGACACATTAACCCTGACATACATGTCATTGCATGCAACAGTGTGGATGTTCTCTCTCATACCCACTAGTGCGCCTCGCTTGCCCTACTTGAATGAACTACCATGAATGAATACGGGTTGAGCTGCTTATCAGTGCATAGCCACACTACATGAACATTTGGGGTGGGGAAGGAGAGCTGTAGCCTGAAAATGGATGGCACCGGCTGAAAATGAGGCATAGTCAATGCAAACAGGGGCATGATCTTGGGGCCTGAACTTCCCCTCATGATGTGGGGGTAATGATGCCTATGGATGACTAGCCAAGGAGCCAGATTCTGAGCTGCACCTCCCAAGAGATGCAACACAAAGATGACTTTACATCATTTTGGCACCTCCTGAATTCTGGGCTCAGTTGGAGGCATCTGGAGCTACTTTAATCTACAGTAGCTTCCCACACCTTCCTATGGGTCACTCTGCAGGCCAGAATAGCTGCAATATAGAGCATGCCCACTGTGTTTCTTCCTGCCCCCCATAAGAATCCTTCAATCTTTGGCACGCCCAACCTGTAGAACTGTGAGAGGGACCAGTGAAGGACCTTTAGGCCTGCATTACCCTTATTGGAAAGTCCCCTTGCACTGCGGGTATTTCCTAAGAGCCACCTCCACCAGCTACAGTGGCATAAAGTGAGTGGATGAAGAATAGGGGTCATGTCTAATTGATACTTTAAAAAGTGGGTTTGTGCTTAGGATCAAGGAAAATGGAGTACCCCAGTTCCAGCCACTCCTTCCACATGCTGGTCGCTAATAGCTTATATACCCCGCAGCAAACTCAGCAATAACCTTAGGGCAGGTCTACACTAAGAGCGGGGGTCGAACTAGAGTACGCAAGTTCAGCTACGTGAATAGCGTAGCTGAACTCGAAGTACCCTAGTTCGAACTACTTACCCGTTCAGACGCCGCGGGATCGAAGTCCGCGGCTCCAAGGTCGACTCCGCCACCGCCATTTGCAGTGGTGGAGTACCGGAGTCGACCGGAGCGCGCGGGGAGTTCGAACTATCGCGTCTAGATTAGATGCGATAGTTCGAACTCCGAGAAGTCGAACTCACCGCGTCGACCCGGCAGGTAAATGTAGACTAGCCCTTAGTAATGGTTTGTATAATTTGTTTCTAATTCTGCAAACCTGACCTCCTTGCATGGAGGAATCTGATATGAGAAGAATGATAAGAGTCTCCCTTTGTTCTATGCTGCTTAGGGCACACAGCAGTGGGACAATATTTTTTCCAAGCACCTCACTGCTTGGCCCACAGGAAGGGAAGCTTTGTACCTTTCTGCAGCAGCTAAGCTGCACCTCTGCTTGTGTGAAGGTGAAAGGGGAAGAGGGACAAGGCATGGGGAAGCAGGAAACAACTGGAAAAGTAGGGTTGAGCAAAGGCATCTTGCTCCGCCACTTACCATGATGCTCAGGTTCTCTGAATATACTCAAAGTCATTCCCTACCGTGTCTGCAACTTGGGAGTGGGAGGGAGGACTTGGAGGCAGTGTTGCTGCATCAGGGGATTACTGACTCCTAGGTCATGAATATCTGTGCTACAAACCTAGGCTCTGATTGTACCAGAGGCTGTTTTTTTTTGGTCTTCCTCCTCTACCCCAGCATTGAGGATTTGGTGAGGAATGTCGTGTTCAGGCCCTTCTCTGCCATCTGACAACTCCCTTTCAGCTATAGCTGCTGCCTCGACGTTTGCTGAGCAAATGAAAACCAGCCCACCCTTCAAGACTGCCCTCTAGTTTGGTCCAGCTGCAGACAGCTGATGTGATTTTCGGATATGCCCTCCTGTGTTTCAAGGCCACACTGTAACATGAACTAGGCAGAAAGCCCAACAGCCCTGTGTTAGCAGAGGTGCCAGTCAGCATCTTGTGCAGCATACCTGCCCTTAGGAACATAAGAACATCCATACAGGGTCAGGCCAATGGCCCAGCTAGCCCAGGATCCTGTCTTCCAACAATGGCCAATGCCAGGTGCTTCAGCGGGCAATTATTGAGTGATCCATCCCCTGTTGTCCACTCCCAGCTTCTGGCTAACAGTGGCTAGAGATGCCCAGAGCAAGATGTTACATCCCTGGCCATTCTGGCTAATAGCCTCTTTTCCCAGTGAGGTGGGGAATACGGCTTGACTCTGCCTGAGCATCTGTTCTAAATGTGGGTCTCCCTGCTCTTTGCCACACACTGTAGAGCGAGCTCCCAAGCAAGTTCTGTTATCACCTGTGTCCTCATTTGATCCTTGCAAACCGGCCTCATCTCTGCTCTGTTCCCTTTATTACCACTTTGGCACAGCATCTCCACCAGGCGAGAGCTGTATGGACGTTCAGCACTGCAGGCCATGACTGTCACCTGCTTTGACCTACACCTGTGATATATATGAATTCCTCTTGCAAGTCACACCCTCTAGTTCAGATGTTCCTTCTGTCTCCTCCTCCTCGTGAGCGCTGACTCTTTCCATGGCAGGTGAGGCGATCTTTGTCTATAGTTTGTACTAAGTTTATGAAGTGTTTCCGAGTTCTTTGGCATGACAGGTGTTGAATATTCAAAACAGAGATGGGGAACTGAACAGATAGTTCCCAAGTGACAGCTGGGCTGCACACAAACAGTTTTTCCCTTAAAGGAGGGCTAGGTTACGCCAGGCCCTGTGCTTTTCCCTCGCTCCTCTGCAGAGAAAACATGGTTAGGGACAGAAAGAAATGCCCCAAATAGCACAATTTGTCTTCTCCAGTCAGCACCACTGCCTCACTCCAAGGAAGATATTTAATGCGTCCCCCCCCACACATCGATAGTGTCTGGCTAGTCCCTTATTGTTTCCTCAGGGCTTGAATTATGGGGCAATAATTCATGCCTAGTTGCATCGGTGGCACTCAGCTCTCAGTTTTGTGTCTGACAATGCTCAAGGCATGAATTATTGCACTATAATTTACACCCAGTCATATTTTATTGCCTGAACATCCCCTAAGTGACACAGCCGGGTTAATTAAGTAGAAATACAGTCAAAACTTGGGGAAAGCAGTTGGTGGCAGGAAGGGCCATATACTTATGCTCTTTATGTTACCAGATTTGCCCGTTACTTTGCGGTACGCTCATTTATTAGGGTTACTCTTCTGTGTGTGGGGTGTGTGTGTCTGTAATTCTATCAATGTTCTGCTTGTGTCACTTGTGTTCTCACATGGAGCTCTACTTCTCACTGCTGCAAATTCCCTCCCAATAGAGCTATCCTACAGGTTCCCCAGGGCTGGGTTCTTCCAGCCCCAGAATCATACATGCACGCACGCACACACACACACTAACAGAACGTGTCTGAGAGGACCAGGTTAATCAGCACTCCCAAGCTGACTCCTTATATGTCCCTGGACTCAGCAGACTGGCTCGAACAGCACCTCCAAGCTGTCACCCTCATATGTCCCAGGTTGAGCACGTCCCTATCCCCACTTTCATGTTACAATTGTTCTAGTAGTAACCCACATGATGAGCAAACCCCACAGGAATTTTGGGCGCTGCCGGGATCTTTAGCTTAGGTTGCAGAGCGAATGGGGAAGCCAAAAACCACCCATGGGGGGAGGAGGGAGGGGGAGAGAAGCAACCAGCTTAAGCATGAAAGTTATTTATTTCCAGGTAATAGCCATACAAGGGGAGCCAAACAAACCAGTGATAATATTACATCTAACTTAAATTTGATTATAAAAGTCAGGTTTAGAAAACTATAACTGATCACACAAGTCAGGGTCAGAAGGCTACACCGAGAGAGAGAGAGATGGGTTCTCAGCACTCCGTGAAGCTTGGATCGATCGGGGTTCCCAGGTGGTGGTGGTGGTAACTGAAGATCCAGAGAGCCCCCAGCATGATCACTCAGGAGAAGATGAAGTCCCAGTGGGACTGATGCAGATTTTGGATCCAGGCATCAGAGCACTTACTTGAGCATGGTAGGGGCTTCTGGAGGGAAAGAGCAGTGGCTCAAGGGAGAACACTAGATTTGTTTATGGGTAAACTGATGGCTCAAGGGAGTAAGCCAGAGTTGTTTTGTTCAGGCTAGACCAGGGGTGGCCAACCCGTGGCTCCGGAGCCACATGCGGCTCTTCAGAGGTTAATATGCGGCTCCTTGTATAGACACTGACTCTGGGGCTGGAGCTACAGGTGCCAACTTTCCAATGTGCCTGGGGTGCTCAGTGCTCAACCCCTGGCTCTGCCACAGGCCCTGCCCCCACTCCACCCATTCCCGCCCCCTCCCCTGAGCCTGCCGTGCCCTCGCTCCTCTCCCTCCCCTCCCAGAGCCTTCTGCACACCACAAAACAGCTGAGGGGAGGTGTGGGGAGGTGTGGGGAGGTGGTGATTGGCAAGGTTACCGGTGGGTGGGAGGTGCTGGGAGTGGGGGGGAGGGAGGAGCTGATGGGGGGGCTGCTGACGTATTACTGTGGCTCTTTGGCAATGCACATTGGTAAATTTTGGCCTCTTCTCAGGCTCAGGTTGGCCACCCCTGGGCTAGACAATAGGCACTGATTATTCCTGGCTGTGGGCGGTGTTCCTTTGAGGGAGCTCACAATGCAACTAGGCAGCTTCACTATTTTGGATACCAATAGAGGATTCATTACTAGAATTGGTCTGATAACTGCTGAGCTGGGTATGTGCAGGTGGGTTCATTAACATCTGGAGCAGAGATCCCCCAGGATGCACTGCTTCCCTGCGTCTCTGGTCCCAGAGTTCAGTGCGGTTCTTGCCTTGGAATCTCTGTTCTCCATTCTGTCGCTAATGGGGATGCCTCCCTGTCCCATCTTCGATGCGAATGAGGCTAGGGGGAGTTTCCTTAATCCTGTCACCCTTGTCTGGAGGGGTTTAGGTGTGTCTCCCACAGACTTTTCATTGCTTTTTGTAAGTCTTTCTTCTGATCAGCTTTGGCTCAAGCAGAGGCAGGGGAGGTCTTTCATGAGTCAGACAGGCTGGACACTGCACCCTGGTTCCCCAAGAACACGGAGCTGCGAGGTAACATTTACCAGTGTCTTGCTTTAGCCTGGAGAGGAAGAACTGGGGCAATCTTTTTGTCACTCACAAAACAATAAACAAAGAAGAGGATTAAGTACAAATATTTCAGTGCACGCACACTATCCATACTTACCCACGCAGGTACCCTGCATCCATGCTAGCATCAGCTGAACCATTTCACTTGAAATGCCCCAGCGTACCTAACCGAGAGCTGTTGGCTCAGTGCCCAGAAATGGTGGATTCTAGGAGATTTCAAAAGGCCACCAGAGCACTGTGGAGCGGTCGTGGGATGACTATCAGAACCATTTGAGTCTAAACCATATTGGTGACATCCTCACTGGCACTAAACCAATACTGATTGCAATGGCTCAGACTTAACCAGCATTTAGCCCTGATGCTGAAGGCAAGTATAATCCAAGCAGAACTTGGTTGGCATGTAAACCATTTGGAGCACTTTTGTGTGTGGATTCAAAGTATATTACATACAGGGTAGGGACCACATGGTTCTTACCAGGGTCAAGTTCATTAAGTAAACAAGGCCTAAGTGTTCAAAGTAACAAATTGTATTTTCATGGCATTTCTTTCCAGGAAACAGAACGCACTGATCTGGGAGCAGATTGGGTAGCACATGTTCTGTCTTTGAGCAGCAGCAGCAGGGGCAGCAAGGAAAAGGGACATTTCACCAGCATAGCAAACACACACTATACTTTATTGTTGCTTTATTGGGCAGATCAGTTAGCCAATAGTTGGAGCCTTGCAGGAATGTTTCTATTGGGAGGAGAAAGTGATGGTATGAGCCAGGTATTCCTTTGATGCAGTCCTATTTATTTACAAATAACGCAGTAGAAACAAACAGCAGCCGCCAGTTTGCATGCTCAGAAATCCCCAAGCCTACCTCTCCAGCAAGTTCTGTGCCCAAAAGCTGTGTCTGTCTGCTTCCTCCCAGGGTCACCCTTCCTCTCAGAGTCACAACTTTTTCTCTGATGGCTTTTCTGCCTCTCACATGCATTATGCCAAACTCTTAGTCCCTGCACTTTCAATCAGCACCTCTCTGTCCATCTGGCTTAATTTTGACTAGGCCTTGAATGGTATAACCTTGAATGGTAGCTTCCATTGTTTCCAACTCTCTTGCTACATAACAGGACTTAATTGCTCATTCCACTGAGCCTGAAAGAAAGGTGTTTAGCACACCCATCAGCTTTACCCAAATCTGTGTCTTTGGATCGAAAGACCCATTTCATGGCAGCCATCAGCACCTTTCAGCATGACATTATTAGTATAAAATGTGTTTGTTATGGTACCACATAGAAATCCCGCTGCGCTAGGTGCTGTACACACACAACAAAAAGTCTGCACCAAGAATGTATGTAAAGTGTTGCGCCAAAAGGTAAAAGCAATAGAAACAAATACAGATTTTATTACTGCAAAGTGTGCGACTGTGCAGAGGCTTTAATGAATGGGGAAAGTGGTGTTGATGTCCAGTGCAGAGGCTAAGTACAGAGAAATATGTGCTTTGAATGGGATTGAAGAGGAACAGATGCTTAGCAAACAGGCTCTTAAAGCAGTTACAAGACATAGGATTTCTAAAAACTATCTGCAGAAATGAATCACAGTGCATACCTTTAAAAGCTGCAAACGGTGTGGGGATATCAAAAAAGGAAGAAAGCCCTGAAGTCAACAGTAAGATGAAGGCTGTTTGCAGCCGCTACATTTTTATGGACAAGCATTTTGTCCTGCAGTATCTGGGTGTATCTGGGAATATCTGGGAGTTTCAAGGAATTCACAGCTGATGCCAGTCCTGAAAAAGTAACACCACATGAACTGTACTTTTTCTTAAGTGGTGCATCAGTGGTTGTAGTGACTCCTGCACCAGCATGGCAGTAAGCAAGTGGAGAACAAGGTTCATGTACGAGTGCCTGAGTGAAAAGCAGTGTGACGGGGTGCACTCATTCCTCACTGGACAGGGAAGAGTTAACTCCTTATTATGGGCTGAAGAAGCACACCCCCACCTCCGTACTGGGCGTACTCCCAGTGCAGTACTAGTTTATAGAGCCCTGCACGGATACAAAATCTATACCCACGGCTGTGGATATCCATGGATATAAATCGGTGTCTGAGAAGCTGCCAGGCTCTGCTGGGAACCACAGTGGTGAAAGCAGCAGACTGTTGGGCCGCTGCTCCCAGAAGTCAGTGCCCCACGCTGGCAGCTCCTCCGGCCTGGCTGTACTGCGCCCAGCCTCCCCCACTGGGACAGGCTCCAGGCTCACCAGCTGCTCTCCCTGGTCATGCTAATGTGTGCAAGCGGCTCGCACGCCCCCTTCCACTCAGTGGTCTGCGTCTCCTGTCTGGGAGCGTGCAAGCCGCTTGCACATACTAGGGGATATACATTTTGTATCCGCTCAGGGCTCTACTAGAATAAAAGGAGCAGCTCAGCTCAGTCTGGGCTGACTGCTGAGGAGGAAGGACGTACCTTGCAGGCTCCAACCCAGGAGAAGCTGGAACCCTGAACACAGAAGCCAGAGGTGCCGAGACTCAGGCAGATGCCCAGGTGCCTATGGACGTACAAGAGGGACTGGAGTCACCGGGAACCACATACATTGAGCAGACTGGAGCCCCCGATGACACTCTGACTACTGCTCCGAGAGACATGGTAGGAAGTGGCCGGGGAGGACTAGCCATATTCCTGTGGGAAGTCAGTGTGTTTCAGTCAGAGCCCTGTGCCACTCCTAGGGCCCCTAGGGCCGGGACCTGGCGGAGCAGGTTGGCCATGGGTCCTCCTATTCTGGCCGCCACACCTCCCCAGGTGGTGGTCTATTGACGCTGTCCATTAGGCCACATAGCCCTGAACATGAGGGCAGCTATATTGACTCTGGCCATTAGGTCACATAGCCCTGAGCGCAAGGGCAGCTATATTGACTTTGGCCCCTAGCCATACAGCCCTGAGAGACAGGGCAGTTCTGCTGACTCTGGCCATTGGGCCTTACCGCCCTGAGGTAGAGAACAGCTCAGAGGATGGGGTGCACTCAGCCCCCACTGGACGAGGTTCTCCACTCCATTACAGGCAGGTTTCCAAAGTGTACACAACACCTGTGTGGCATATGACTAATCTACCACTACAAATGGCTGTTGGTTTAACAATTCATTCCAAAACCCATAGCAAATGCCTCATGTAGCTTATACACAGCGTTGCCTCTTCCACTGACTACAACAAAGAACTGTGGCTCGAGACTGCAATTGCAAACAAGGTTCTTTGCCACATGGAAGTGAATGAAGGTGGAGTTCTTGTGGAACTCCTTACCTGAGGAGGTTTCATGGTGGTAGTCCATAAATTAGCTTTAGCCAGGATGGGTAAGAATGGTGTCTCCTGTTCGTCAGAGGGAGGGGGGAGATGGATGGAGAGAGAGAGATCATTGATCATTGCCTGTTAGGTTCACTCCCTCAGGGGCACCTGGCATTGGCCACTGTCGGTAGACAGATACTGGGCTAGATGGACCTTTGGTCTTACCCGGTACGGCCTTTCTTATGTTCTTATGTTATGTAAGGTTGTACATTCTGCTAGGCCTCATCAAGGGTAGGTTTATATTTTGTGCTGCTGATAACTTAGACTTCCTTGAACATACAGCATATGGCCAGGGTTATGGTCTGCTATCAGGAGTGTATTAATGGAGACCAGTCCCCAGTCTCAAGTGCTCACTGTGTCAGCCAAGAACTGGCCTTTGAAGGAGCTTTCAGACTTCATGACTCACTTATTTTCCTACCAAAGGCCAACAATTCTGAAGCCAAGAAGTCCAGTTTTCAATGAAGTTGCAGTTAAATCGACTGTAGTGGAGCTTTCCACATTCACTAACCTTGATCTCACTTGGTTATTGTGCAAAAGGGGGATAGATTCCAGAGGTGAGAAATCACTGAGTACAGCTTCAGCTGAAGGGAAAGAAGACATTCCCCTCAAATGATCTAGATGCCTAAGACTTACCATACCACACCATTTCAGAAGAAAGACACACTCCACATGGCCAGCCATTAACTCAGCACTACACTAGATGCCAAAGCAAATGACTCATGTATGCATCCTGCCAATAATTCTGCTAGCACACGGATTGCTCAGTTCACTCAGAAAAATTGCCACCAATAAGGGGTGCATTCATACAAGCTTTCAAGAGGGCAAATCATCAAGCAATTGAATGGTTCTAGGATGACAGAGTGCATCAAAACTACCCTCCTCGATCAGGCATGGATGAGTCTAGGGCCTGGTCTACACTGGGGGGTGAGGGTCGATGTAAGATACGCAACTTCAGCTACGAGACTAGCATAGCTGAAGTTGACGTATCTTATTTCGACTTACCTCCCGTCCTCACGGTGAGGGATCGACGGCTGCGGCTTCCCTGTCAACTCCGCTACTGCTGCTCGGCCTGGTGGAGTTCCAGAGTTGACGGGAGCGCGTTCAGAGATCGATATATCATGTCTAGACGAGATGCGATGTATCGATCCCCAATAGATCGATAGCTACCCACCGATCTGGAGGATGTACTGATCACACCAATTGTGTATGAAATACTAGGCACCTCTCAAGGGAGGAGAAACTGCTTCAGGATTAAACAAAGACTGTGAATGGCTAGCCAACTACAAAAGCAGTTTCTCCTCCCTTGGTGTTCACACCTCAACTGCTAGAAGAGCTCCCTCTCCCTCTCCCTAACTCTAACCTCTTCCCAGCCTGCTGCTTCTGCCTATATACCCCCCTCTGGAAAATTTCCACTACATGCATCCGACGAGTGGGGATTCACCCACTCAAGCTCTATGCTCCAACATGTTGTTTTAGTCTATTAGGTGCCACACTGGCTGCTTTTTTTTTTACAGATCCAGACAGCTACCCCTCTGAATGTGACAATGTGTGATGTCTAGTATAGGTCTATGATGATGATGATGGACGCACGACTTTTTGATGAATAAATGTTTTCAGTCCTACATGTCAAAACTAACTTCCCTAGGTTTACCAAAGATCGGTGTCTTTTAATGTAAACAATGCATCCCTGTGTTAAAGTATCATTTTAAAAAGTTGATTTTTAAACATTTTTTTTAATATATAGCTACATAATTGTCCTATGTTTATCATGTTTCGTTCTATTATGTTTGTGAGAGAAAGGGCTTTTGAGTGACCCATTTCTGACACTGTATTATCAAAATGTCCAGCAGCTGGAGGAGCTGGGAGCTCAGGAGTGGAGAGGGGAGCAAGTCCCCCCTGCCATGCCGCAGAAGATGATGCCATTGAAATTAGGATTCTGTAGATCTTTACAAATCCAATGACACCACCCTTACAGACAGCTCAGTGATCCACCTGGAGCATGCACTGAGCAAGCCCTGCTGGGATGTGTGAGTGCTACAGAGCTCCAGTGGGATGGACCCAGCAATGGAAGTCACTGTGTTTTCAATGAAGAAAGTTATAGAAACTTGCATTAGTAGGACGTTTTTAGATATTCCCATTAGGAAGTGAATGTGAAATGTAATGGCATGCTTTCTATATGTGCAGAAAACAGATTTAAAACTTTAGTAGCAGAAATGTAAATAGTCTCTACTGAGTACAAAAATAGACAAGTGCAGTTCAATCCAATGGATTGTTTAATGGTCCATGCATTAGTATTTTTATTTAGTATTTCTGTTCCTGCAGCTTCCACAACGTGCTCCCACTGTAGCCCAGAGCTCACTATGTGCTATGTGTCCCTCTCGGTGCCTGATCCACAGAGGAGGTGAGTCTGGTACTGCCCACGGCTGCACAGCTTCCTTCTTTAACTCAAGCTGCAGCGACTCAAGGGTGAAATCCTGGTCCCACTGAAGAGAAAGGCAAACCTCCCATTGACTTCAATGAGGCCAGGATTTCATCTTATATGTTTAGCTTTGGAGGTCCCTGGTGTGAGGGCCAAGATAGTGGTCATCACACTCCTACATCAGAACAGTGGCCTTGGCACTGGAGTAAATGTCTAGATGAGGTGTAAGGCAGAGGAGAAGCAGATCCATGGTCTGGACACAACGCATTGCTGTCAGAAGAAGTAAAACCCAATATAATAACCGCTCCTGAAGCCCTGCATGCAGCCATTTTTTATCTTCCTGACCACAAGGAGCAGTTTAGTCAGCTAAAAAAACCCTCCAGGATATGTTAGTCTTGTCACTGTACAAGAACAGACTCTTTTCTCCAAGATCATTGATGCAACATATTACTGAATACTTGTCTGTTTGCAGATGTTCTATATTTTTCTGACATGAAGTTTCTTAACATCTCTTTTAAATTGTCTTTATGCTCACAATGTTGATGCGTAATCTTTTTTTCCTAGAGAAGTTACTGTAAGTACCTTGTGCAATGATGAGATGAAAGCCTTCTTTGTTTTCCTGCCAATCCAGTTTGCATGGCTCTGTTTGTCACCTGCAGATAAAAGCTCAAGGATGTTGTTCAGAGCTAGTCTATGAAGTAAAGACTCAACTGGAGACAAGGGCAAGAAAATAGTTGCAGAGACACTATTTAAATTGGGGAAACCCAGCACCAGGTACTGTAAGGGTTCCCCACACACAAACTTACTGGTTTACTTAAAGCCACTTAGTTAAATCAAGTATCAGAGGGGTAGCCGTGTTAGTCTGGATGCATCCGACGAAGTGGGTATTCACCCACGAAAGCTCATGCTTCCAAACGTCTGTTAGTCTATAAGGTGCCACAAGACTCTTTGCTGCTTTTAGTTAAATCAGTGACAAACCTTTAACCCATTGATTGGCTGATTTCTATTTCTCTCTCTTTATATTTTCAAGATAGATGAGCTAGTGAAAAGGCTAGAGACGTACTTTTATGCCCTGTCAGACTTCTGATGCAATACGGTGTATTGCAGCCTTCTCCCTACTCCAGGGTGCTGATCTTTCTCTTACACAGCTCAAGAGATCATGGGCCAGATTGTCATCTCCAATGGACTACTGTGGAAAAAAATGCACTGTCTGTCTGTCTGTCTTCTGGGATCCAGATTATTAAGATTCGTAACCAAGAAGCTCCAAACAATAGTTAAAAGTCGGCACCAGGCTTCCATTTTTTGGGGGGGGGGGTAGAATGATATTTTTCAAACTGTTGGCACCTTCTTATTCAAGCAAATGAACTAACAATAGTATCAATCCTGCAAACAATTTCAGCAATGAACAGAGGGGTTCTGAAACACATAGTGAAATGTGGCTAGAACATTCACTAATGATATCAGTGCAGCTAATGGCTGTGAGTGGTAAATAGTAGCAAAATGATTTACCTTTGTTGATTTGACCTAATCCACAATGGAAAGGGTATTTAGAGGGGCTAAGTCAGTTTTCTTCTGTGAAATCCAAATTCCCAAGTGTCAAAATTTAATAGTGGTCCAGCTGAGAGGCAAATCACTCAACACTGTTGAGTATTTGGTCTCTCCTGTTCTCTGCCTGTGGCACTCAATAGTTTAGTCTACTGAGGACTGAAATGTTTTAGTCCAACACAAGTTATTGGGTTCAATATAGAGTTAATTGAGTGAATTGGGCTTTATTATACAATAGATCAGACTAGATGATCTACTGGTCCCTTCTGGCCTATGAAGCTTAGCCTTGGGACTGAATTTCAAGAGACCTGTATACTAATCCTAGCTCTGCTGTTGATTCCTTGTATGACCTTGGGTGAATCACAGATTTTAAGGCCATTATGATCATCTAGTCTCACCTCCAGCATAACACACAGAATCATAGAAACATAGAAATGTGGGGCTGGAAGGGATTTTCAGAGGTCATCTAGTCCATTCCTCCATGCTGAGGCAGGACCAAGTAAACCTAGACCATCTCTGACATGTGTTTGTCTAAACTGTTTTTAAAAACCTTCAATAATGGGGATTCCACAATCTCCCGTGGCAACCTGTTCAATTAACAATGTTTGTCTTTAATATCTCTCCTGCTGCAGACTATGCCAATTACTTCTTGCCCTTCCCAGGGCTGTCCCTAGGGGGGGTGTGGGGCCTGGGACAAATCAGCCCCCGCCATAGGTGTGGGAACTAGAGGTGTGGGGTGTGTGCTGCAGCACCTCTGGGGTCCCGGCTGCCAGCCCCATGCCCAGGGTCTCGGTTTCCAGCCCCGTGCCTGGGGCCCCATCTGCCAACCCCCTGCGCCCAGGGCTCTGGCTGCTGTCCCTGCATGCCCGGGGCTCGGCTGCCGCCTCACACACCCGGGGTCTCGAGCGCCGGACAATCGCACTGGCCTACAGGGTCCAAAGTGGTTGCCCGATTTGCCATAACCAAGGGACGTCTCTGTCCCTACCTTCAGTGGACATGGAGAAAAATTGATCACTGTCCTACAGGAATAAGAATGCTCAGAAACCTCTCTTCATAGGTCAGGTATTCTAAACTTTTTATCATCTTTGTTGCTCTCCTTTGAACTCTCTAATTTGTCCACACCTTTCTTAAAGTGTGGCACTCAAAACCAGACACAATACTCCAGTTGAGGCCTCACTCATGCCAAATAGAGCAGAACAATTACCTCCTGTGTCTTGCATATGACACTTTTGTTAATACATTCCAGAATTATTTGTCTTTTTGCAACTGCATCACATTGTTGACTCCTATTCAATTTCTGATCCACTATAATCCCCAGATCCTTTCAGTAGTACTACTGCCTAGCTAGTTATTCCCCATTTTGTATTTGTACATTTGATTTTTTTCCTTCCTAAGTGTGGTACTTTGCACCTATCTTTAATGAATTTCATCTTGTTGATTTCGGACCAACTCTCCAGTTTATCAAGGGATTTTGAATTCTAATCCTGTCCTCCAAGATACTGCTTAATGTCATAACGCCAGGATGAAGTAGATCATAGGTTTTACAAAAAACATCCAATCTTGATTTAAAGAAGTAATGTGACAGAGAATCAATCATGTCCCTCAGCATGTTGTTCTAATGAGCAATTATCCAATTATTCAACTTCCATTCATTGGGCCTATTCTGCCTTTATCTGTTAAATTAAAGAGCCCTCCATTAGCAGAAATCTTCTCCCCATGAGACCTTGTTCAAGTCATCTCTTTAATCTTCTCTTTGATAAACTGAATAGATTTACCTTCTTAAGACTCTCCCTGCAGACCTCGAATCATTCCTGTGGTTCTGATCTGAACCTTCCCCAATTTTTCAAGATCCTTTTCAAAGTGTGGAGACTTACCAGTCCTGTGACTGAATTTCACTATCTGCAAAGTGGCAATAATACTTACCCACCTTTGCAAAATGCTTTGAGATCTATGATTAAAAATGCTATATAAGTGTGTAACTTTAGCACCCTCGTGGCCAAGAAGGAGTCTGCTCTGCAGGCAGCTCTGGCCAAGAGGAGGCACGTGCAGGAATGCAGCAGGAGAAATCCCTTCCGCTCCAGGAGCACCTGTTCCAAACCCCCCCAGAGCGAACCCCCCCGCCCAGGAAAGTACAATGGATATAACAAAGGGAGATATTTATTTACAGAGGGATGAGAGGAGAAATACAACAAGGGGAAATATAGGGGGAGCAGTAAAACAGGGCTGCACCCAAGCCAAGGCCCCACGGGCCCAGTGGTAGCACAGTCTGGAAGGGCAGACCCTGAGCAATGTGTCTGCACACAGAGTTCAGGAGGCCTGAGCAAAGTTCCAGTCCAGTGGTGAGTCTCGGGTGCTCCTGGTTGTCTTTGGCGCCAGTGAACTCTCCCCAGCAAACCCCTCCGGTGCCCTCTCCTGCCGCTCTCTGCAAAGCCCCACAGAGCGACCCCCTCCCCACTGAACTAGCTACAGCCTCCCTCCTTGTTCCCAGTGCAGAGTCACCAGCCCCAGTGCTCCCAGCCCCACGCAGCTCTGGGCAGCCGTGATCCTGGGTCCAGCTCCGGCCTGTCCTTCTCGGGCGATTCCCCCCTGGCACCGGGCTCCTCCTGGCTCCTGTCCTGGGCTGTCCCCGACCGGCCCTGTCCTGCCCAGGCCTCAGGCAGGTTCTCCCTGCTTCCTTCCCCAGGGCCTGCCGGCTGCCTCTCTGGAGCTCCAGTCCTGCCCCCTGGAGTTTCCCTCCTTTTTTCTTACTCTCCCCCCTGGGAAAAAGATGTAAAGGGGCCATGCTCTCTAAACCCCAAAGGGGTTACAAGTGCTTAATATTATTAATTAATAAACAGTTAGAGGGCTACATCAGATTTTTCTCAAGTGATCCCTAGTATGGAATACTGACAAAATGTATTTATAAGGAGGAAGTCTGGATAGAATGATTCTTTTGGATGAAGGGACTATGGCAAAACCTTGTTTGACAAAAGAGAGACCTGAAGAAGAGCTCTGTGTAAGCTCTAACGCTTGTGTCTCTCATCAACAGAAGTTGACATTTTACCTCACCTATCTTGTCTCTCTAAGAGAGAGATGTCATTTGTTCTCAATTTTAATGACTCCAGTTAAAGAGTCTTGCTTAATTAAACAGGCTGATGATTCTACAGATATGAGACTAATATGAGTAATGGTGGATACCAGACAAAGAGGCGTTTACATGGACAGAGGGAATGACTTGGGTATCAGTGAATTAGTACTAACTTTAACCTTTGCTCCTTTGTATAATGGAGATACCCATTCCCGAAAATTTCCCACATCCCAGCTGCTCCATTGTTTCTGAAAGGTAGCCCCACTTGACACAGTCAGATGCCCTCTCTACACCAAATGATGTCACACCATAGGCATCTCAAGAAATCTTGATTGATTGTGTGGGGTGAAATGATTGATCATAACTGTTTATTTCTTGTACTGATTGCTGTACGGTATTCTAGGGAGATGCTTTTTACTTTTCTGGCTAATTTTTGGAAGTAATCTTAAAGTCATTGCTCAGCAGGGATACTGGCATGTACTATAAAATGGAGAAGAGGAGCTCTGCTCAGATTCAGGAGCACCAAGATTGTGGTTTTCATGATAGACTCTAGAAATGATGCTCTTTCCAGTGTTCCTTGATACATACAAAAAAGCATCAGTGTTATCTGCACTCCAGAGTCCCCAGAATTCTGCTTCAAACTCAACCAAGCCTGGGGCATAGTTTTCCTGTAAAGAGAATATGGTATCTCTAAATTAATTTTGCAGTCCAGATCTACAACTCTCCTGCTATTAAACTGAGTAAAGTCAATGAAGTGAGAGATAATTCAGAGTTCACTCAATGCTGCAGTGCTTCTCAGGGGCAGCAGCTGGTGTCATTTTTGGAAGATGATGTTGCTCTCTGCAGGTCAACAGATTTAACCCTTTGTGTGTTTAATCTGGGGAATTATCACAGAGGTCTCTATTAGGGGTGATTATGGTCCTGTGGATTGCACATGGGGAGGCATTCAAGGGACCACAGTTCTTCTTGACTCTGCCAGTGACTTGCTCTGTGATCTTGAGCAAGTCACTTAACCTTTGTGTATCTCACTTTCTCTATCTATAAAATGGAGATAATGATGCATGTGCACCCATGTACAGCACTTTAAGATCAGTAGATGGAAACTACTAGAGGCTTTATTCAATTTACTAGCCAGGTTGATAGAAACCCAGTTTTATGCCCTTGGTCATACATTTTTGTCTTAAGTACAGGAGATCTCAAGTGCTGTCTGCATCATTTCACTTTCTGCTTCACATCCTCTCTCTGTGCTGCCTAGTTTCCCTGTCCATAAAATAGGCACAGTTATAATACCCTTTTTTCAAATTGTTTTAAGATATAGGGATAAAAGACCCAGTACAAAATCTAATTATTCTCAATTTTTTGAGTTAGAAGGCTGCCAGATTGCTGAAATAGTTTTTTTTTCTATAAACTTTTTCTGAAGGATTTCCCAGAGGGGGAAGGACATATGTAAGAAAATATACAAAAATAATGAAATATTTGAAAAAGGACCATGTATAAATAGCTATCTGTGTACATCCACAGTTGTAGGGCTGCAAGCATTTCTAGTGACCTTTCTTTCAACACAGCGTAAATATATAGAGAGGAGCGAGCAAAGCTAAAAAAGTAACCTAACGTTGTAGACTGTCTTTCTGAGGAAGGGCAAATTGTCTTTCAACAATTGTCTTACTGAAGGTTGCAGGTTGAAGGAAAATGCTTTCACAACCAATGTCCAATGGACATTAAATCCTTTTAGGTCCTTGAGAATATAAGCCTATCTTTAAAATGTTAGAATTCATAGTAGGAATTCATACCAAGCATTAAGAATCTGACAAGACTGCAAGCTTGCTGCAGGTTTTGCTCTTGTAAATTTATGGTGATGAGCAATTTCTATGACATGATTCAAAGTGAGGTTTTATTTTAAATGTTAACTCTCAGGTGGGTTCACTTCTCTTACTCCCACCTCAAGTCTCTGATATTTTCATCTTTCCCTTTTCACATGGCCAATATTCAGCAAAATTCATAAAGGTTTCTAACAAAAATTTCAATTAACTGCAAAACAGTTATTTTCAAACACAGAAATTTAGACGGGCTCACACTGGAACCCCGAATCCAAACTGGATTTGAATTCTATGGCTTCGACCCCTCTCTAAGAGAAACGTGATCATTTGGACGTGATGTTCCTTCTTAGGGTAAAATCTCATCATACTTCTGCAGAACTTCATCAGAGCCCTTTCCATCTTCTCTGCTCATGAAAAGGAAGGACAAGCCTCATGCTCACCTTCCCTTGTCCTTGCAGAGATGGAGCTTGCTGGACTACTCCTGTTACTTTGTTTAGCTTTGTAGCTGTCTCATTTTTTCCATGCTAACAACTCCCACGGGACTGGTGAAATTTTGAGTTCTGGAGGTCCCGTATTTAGTAATTTTGGGTTACTTCTGAGATTATGCCAGGAAAAAGACAGCCAAATTGTTAGCAATAATTTGGTAGCACACATAGAAAGGAACAAAAACACAGTAGTCTGTAACTGGGTATATGACAAACCACCACTAGATGGCAGTATAATAAATCACCATCCCACTACAGCAGCAATTAGGGACAATCAGATTAAATTAAGAGGAGAATTTAGGGAGAATTTCTAAACAATCAGTTGCATTAAACTGTAAAAGAGTCTCCCAAGGGAAGTGGTGGAATGTTCATTGCTTAAAAGTAGGTTGGGCAAAGCATTAGAAGCTTGCTGTAGAGAACAACCCATCACAGACTGGGTGGCCTATTAATAATATCTAGCTACTGATTCTATGACTGCATGATTTCCTCCTTTCAGAGCACACCACAGTATAGTGGCCTCACTCTGCATATTGGGCCAAATTCTGTAGTCCTTACCCAGGTGAAACCTCCATTCACTTGTGGCTTTGTCCCAGTGAAGACACCAGGATCAGTAGTGGTGAGGCTGCCATTGTGATAGTTCATCCAGATTCGTTGCTCTTGTCTCACTAGGTGTTACACTCACAGTTTTCACAGATATGACAGTTGTAGCATCATTTTTTCTATTTTTAAAATCCAGTAAACACTGCACTGTATAAGGAAAGACCCCAGCTCCGAATCCCACCAGAGCCAAACACATGGGCAGAGTGGTTGAAGCTGCTGGCAAGTACAAATACCTCCCTGGACACCCCGACTAGCTGGGAGCTTAGCAGTTACAGCTGCATGAATATACATAGGAGCCCCAGGCTCTGTGCAAGCCTCGTGAGGGGCGGGGGTGGTTATGCCCCCTATGTGTTCCCCTCACTCTAGGGCTCCAGGTTGATGGCCTGATCTCTGGGCAAGTTAAATCAGTCTGAAGGCTGGCAACGGGTCCAAGGGCCTCTGGAGATCAGCTAGATGTAGTGACACTCGGACCAAACCCCTTTTCCCTCAGGGGCACCCTCTATACCAGAAGTCAGGAGCAGGGGCAGTGTAAGACTGCAGGAGTAGTTCCTTCACCACCAGATGATACTATGCCAGGAATGTTCTCCAGTGGCCAGACCCACCAGTTTTCAAGCTGCTGTCTGCCACCAGAGTTGCAAAGCAGCCAAGGAGTCAGGTCCAGACAGAAAGGAACGAATTTAAACATTAAAATAATCTTGAATATGGCTGTTGGGACAGGATGGCAGTTGTCCATTATCAAGGCCAGATGGCAAGGGGGACTGTCCTACAGTCCAATTTTACAAACGATTAAACATGAGTTAAAAGTAGTTAAGCACTGGAATAGGTTACCAAGGGAGGTTGTGGAATCCCCATCATTGGAGGTTTTTAAGAATAAGTTAGAGAAACACCTGTCAGAGATGGTCTAGGTTTATTGGTCCTGCCTCAGCACAGGGGTATGGAAAAGATGACAGCTCAAGGTCCCTTCCAGCTCTACATTTCTATGATTCTATGTGAGTAATTTCACTCATGTAAGTAGCCCACTGACTTCAGTGGGAGTGCTCAAACAACTGAAGTTTAAAGCTTTCAAGTCTTTGCAGGACCAATGTTTAAGCTGTTCAGGGCTGGGACCAGGTATTGTATAATAATATAATATAATATAATAATAAGATGGGTAAACTAGAGTGCCTCTTATTAAATGAGGATATTGATATAACAGGCATCACAGAAACTTGGTGGAATGAGGATAATCAATGGGACACAGTAATACCAGAGTACAAAATATATCGGAAGGACAGAACAGGTCATGCTGGTGGGGGAGTGGCATTATATATGAAAGAAAGCGTAGAATCAAATGAAGTAAATATCTTAAATGAACCAAACTGTACCATAGAATCTCTATGGGTAGTAATTCCATGCTCTAATAATAAGAATATAGCAGTAGGGATATATTATCAACCACCTGACAAAGATGGTGATAGCAACTGTGAAATGCTCAGGGAGATTAGAGAGGCTATTAAAATAAAAAACTCAATAGTAATGGGGGATTTCAACTACCCCATATTGACTGTCACCTCAGGATGGAACGCAGAGATAAAGTTTTTTGACACCTTAAATGACTGCTTCTTGGTCCAGCTAGTGCTGGAACCCACCAGAGGAGAGGCAATTCTTGATTTAGTCCTAAGTGGAGCACAGGATCTGGTCCAAGAGGTGAATATAGCTGGACTGCTTGGTAATACTGACCATAATATAATTAAATGTAACATCCTTGGGGCAGGGAAAACTCCACAGCATCCCAACACTGTAGCATTTATTTTCAGAAAGGGGAACTACACAAAAATGAGGAGGTTAGTTAAACAGAAATTAGTCTCTAAGGTGCCACAAGGACTCCTCGGTTTTTTTGCTGATACAGACTAACATGGCTACCTCTGAAACCAGAAATTAAAAGGTACAGCACCAAAAGTGAAATCCCTGCAAGCTGCATGGAAAGACACCATAATAGAGGCTCAACTTAAATGTAGACCCCCAAATTAAAAAACATAGTAAGAGAACCAAAAAAGTGCCACTGTGGCTTAACAACAAAGTAAAAGAAGCAGTGAGAAGCAAAAAAGTATCCTTTAAAAAGGGGAAGTTAAATCCTAGTGAGGGAAAATAGAAAGCAGCATAACCTCTGGCAAATGATGTGTAAAAATATAATTAGGAAGGCCAAAAAAGAATGTGAAGAACTGCTAGCCAAAGACTCAAAAAGTAATAGCAAACAATGTTTTAAGTACATCAGAAGCAGGAAGCCTGCTAAACAACCAGTGGGGCT
The DNA here is from genome assembly GCF_016161935.1 of Mauremys reevesii. Lineage (NCBI taxonomy): Eukaryota > Metazoa > Chordata > Testudines > Geoemydidae > Mauremys > Mauremys reevesii. The sequence goes on along the minus strand of NC_052641.1, from coordinate 4,939,772 downwards.
ACTGGATGGTTGAGATGCTAAAGGAGCACTCAAGGACAATAAGGCCATTGAGGAGAAACTAAATGAATTCTTTGCATCTGTCTTCATGGCTGAGGATGTGAGGGAGATTCCCAAACCTGATCCATTCTTTTTAGGTGACAAATCTGAGGAACTGTCCCAGACTGAGGTGTCATTAGAGGAGGTTTTGGAACAAATTGGTAAACTAAACGGTAATAAGTCACCAGGACCAGATGGTATTCACCCAAGCATTCTGAAGGAACTCAAATGTGAAATTGCAGAACTACTAACTGTAGTCTGTAACCTATCATTTAAATCATCTTCTGTACCAAATGACTGGAGGATAGCTAATGTGACACCAATTTTTAAAAGGCTCCACAGGTGATCCTGGCAATTACAGGCCGGTAAGCCTGACTTTAGTACTGGGGAAACTGGTTGAAACTATAATAAAGAACAATATTGTCAGACAGATAGATGAACATCATTTGTTGAGGAAGAGTCAACATGGTTTTTGTAAAGGGAAATCACGCCTCACCAATCTACTAGAATTCTTTGAGGGGGGTCAACAAACGTGGAAAAAGGGGATCTAGTGGATACAGTGTACTTAGATATTCAGAAAGCCTTTGACAAGGTCTCTCACCAAAGGCTCTTAAGCAAAGGAAGCTGTCATGGGATAAGAGAGAAGATAACTGGTTAAAAGATAGGAAACAAAGGGTAGGAATAAATGGTCAGTTTTCAGAGTGAAGAGAGGTAAATAGTGGTGTCCCCCAGGGGTCTGTACTTGGCCCAGTCCTATTCAACATATTTATAAATCATCTGGATAAAGCGGTAAACAGTGAGCTGGCAAAATTTGCAGATGATACAAAATTGCTCAAGATAGTGTGATGGGGCAAGGCCAGATGGCTACAGTAAAGTAGTGAGGAACAGGTATGTTAGCCCCAGGCTAAACAAATCCCTGGTACCATGGTAACCAAATGGCAGTTGCTCCAGGTTAATCAAGACACCTGGGGCCAATTAAGATCTTTCTAGAAGGCAGTGGAGATAGCTACATTGATTGGGACACCTGAAGCCAATCAAGGGCTGGCTGGAACTAGTTAAAAGCCTCCCAGTTAGTCAGTGAGGTGTGCGTGTGAGGAGCTGGGAGCAAGAGGCGCAAGGAGATGAGAGGGAGAGGGTGAGCTGCTGGAGGACTGAGAAGTACAAGCGTTATCAGACACCAGGAGGAAGGTCCTGTGGTGAGGATAAAGAAGGTGTTTGGAGGAGGCCATGGGGAAGTAGCCCAGGGAGTTGTAGCTGTCCTGAAACTGTTACAGGAGGCACTATAGACAGCTGCAATCCACAGGGCCCTGGGCTGGAACCCGGAGTAGAGGGTGGGCCTGGGTTCCCCCTAAACCTCCCAACTCCTGATCAGACACAGGAGGAGTTGACCCAGACTGTGGGTTCCACCAGAGGGGAAGATCACTGAGGTGAGCAAATCCGCCAATAAGCACAGGACCCACCAAGGTAGAGGAGGAACTTTGTCACAATAGTTAAGTCCCAGGCAGACTGCAAAGAGCTACAAAAGGATCTCTCAAAACTGGGTGACTGGGCAACAAATTGGCAGATGAAATTTAATGTTGATAAATGCAAAGTAATGGACATTGGAAAACATAATCCCAACTATACATATAAAATGTTGGGGTCTAAATTGGCTGTTACCACTCAAGAAAGATCTTGGAGTCATTGTGGATAGTTCTCTGAAAATATCCGCTCAATGTGCAGCAGCAGTCAAAAAAGCTAACAGAATGTTGGGAATCATTAAGAAAGGGATAGATAATAAGACAGAAAATATCATATTGTGTCTATATAAGTCCATTGTACTCCCCTGCATCAGATGTGGTTGCCCCATCTCAAAAAAGATATATTGGACTTGGAAACGGTTCAGAAAAGGGCATAAAATGATTAGGGGTATGGAACGGCTGCCATATGAGGAGAGATTAATAAGACTGGGACTTTTCAGCTTGGAAAAGAGACGACCAAGGGCGGATATGATAGAGGTCTATACAATCATGACTGGTGTGGAGAAAGTAAATAAGGAAATGTTATTTACTCCTTCTCATAATACAAGAACAAGGGGTCACCAAATGAAATTAATAGGCAGCAGGCTTAAAACAAACAAAAGGAAGTATTTCTTCACACAGTGCACAGTCAATCTGTGGAACTCTTTGCCAGAGGTTGTGGTGAAGGCCAAGACTATAACAGGGTTCAAAAAAGAACTAGATAACCTCATGGGGATAGGTCCATCAATGGCTATTAGCCAGGATGGACAGGGATGGTGTCCATAGCCTCTTTTTTGCCAGAATCTGGGCATGGGCAACAGGAGATGGATCATTTGGTGATTATCTGTTCTGATCATTCCCTCTGGGGCACCTGGCATTGGCCACTGTCGAAAGACAGGATACTTTGGTCTGACCCAGTATGGCCATTCTTATGTTCTTATTTTCTTGTGTTAGTGAAGGACCAACCACACTGTGGGGGCTACTGGAAACAAACAATAACAAATAAAAACTGCTGGGTGCCAAAGATGAAGAAACATGAGATGGTACTAAAAGCCAACAGTGGCCAGTGCCAGGTGCCCCAGAGGGAATGAACAGGTAATCCTCAAGCGATCCATTCCCTGTCACTCATTTCCAGTTTCTGGAAAACACCATCCCTGCCCAGGGCCGCCCAGAGAATTCCGGGGGCCCGGGGTCTTCGGCGGCGGGGGGCCCCCGCTCAGGGGCGGCTCTAGACCCCAGCGCGCCAAGCAGGCGCGTGGGGCGGCCCTTTCCCTGGGGGGCGTCTTCCCGCGGCTCCGGAGCCCGGGACGAGCGGACCTGCCGCAGGCATGACTGCGGCGGGTGCCGTGGTCCCGCGGTTCCGGTTGACCTGCCGCAGTCATGCCTGCGGGAGGTCCAGCCGAGCCGCGGGACGAGCGCCCCCTCCGCAGTCATGCCTGCGGCAGGTCCACTCGTCCCGGGCTCCGGTCGACCTACCTGCGGGAGCTCAACCGGAGCCGCGGGAAGACGGGAAACACTCCAGGGGCCCTGGAAAACACTCGTGGGGGCCCCTGCGGGACGTGGGGCCTGGGGCAAATTGCCCCTCTTGCCCCCCCCTCTGGGCGGCCCTGTCCCTGCCCATCCTGGCTAATAGCCATCGATGGACCTATCCTCCAAAAGTGAGACATGCCCAGTAGAGACCTCAGAATGCCTTAGGAGCCCGATCAGGAGTTAAAGCTGTTCCATGTTTGACAAGATATTGTTGGGGGGTTCTGATAAGGTGCTCCCCTTTGGGGCTTTGCCTGAACAGGGCTCATTAATAAAGTATCCCCATGACATCTGGGAGGGACCTGGGGTTTGGGTTTATTGCATTTCTATTATATATGCTGGGAGAATATTTATTTATTTATATCAAGGTGGAACAAACACTAGTGTTACTGCCATTATTTACTTTGAATATCTGTCCCAGCGCATTGGATGGGCACCTAGGGGGGATTTTATACATATAAAGAAATAAATTCAATCCATATAAAAATCTTTCTCTCCTCTCCTCTTTCTTCTCTTAGTCAACACACAGTACCTCCCCCCACAACTCCTGGTAGCTTGACTAGTCATTTGCATTCACTTTGCATCTGCATACATTACAAGACAAGGTGGTGGTGGGGAGGGTTATCAAGGGAGAGTCAAGTCATTCAAGGTTTTTGTGTTTGCACACAGAAAAGTCAGGGTTTTTATAATTGGGAAATTGCATATTTTTTCCTTCTCTCCTAACACATGTGACCAAATGGATTTTCCTCCAACTCTCTGTTGAGTTGCATCCCAAAAGGAGGATTTTTTTGGGAAAACAACGGAAGCTGCATAGCCACTTTGAGCAGAGCATTTGTGACACTTTGCCTAAAAAGAACTTGTAGGGAAGGTATTGGGGTTTGGATGAAGACTTTCTTTAAATTGGGTCACAGAAGAGGCGACGTAGTGACCAAGCTAGAGGAGTTTCAGTAACTACAATAACTGGCATGAATGAGCTCATGATGTAACAGTTAAATGTAAATAAAGGCCAAGGTTAGCCATGGATGATATGCTGGCTAATGTTAGCAGTTTGGCTGGTGCTCATACCGGATCTTCTAATGAGTCCTTAACACATTTTATTTTCCTTCAGCTATTTTATGCAGCAAGGTCAATAAAGAATCACTGAAAATCAATTTAAACAAAGTGCAGGAGCAGATAACCTTGAACTCCTATTACTTAAAATAGCTGCTTTATCCCTAGCAAAGAACAGTAACTGAGTTATTTAGCTTGTCAACTAATGAAACACCTTCCATATGGAAATGTGCCTTTTACATACATTTTGGTGTAAACCAGCTGAGATTAATACAGCGCCATCTCTCTGTTTTCAGTGTTCTTTACATTGTCAGAGAGGTTTGTGCACTCACAGCTTTCTGAATATTTGAATTTATTCAATCAAATACTACCCTACCATCTAGCTGGAGTTGGATATTCTCTGGCCACAGTCATATGAAAGGAACAAATATTCTTATGAGTGTGATGGGCTTGGGCTGAGGGCTGGGAGTATTCTTTACAGATTTGTCCAAATCATTTGGTCACGTAAAGAAGATTTTTCTTTCAGCAGTCTCCCTATGGGTGCTCCCTTTCAGCCTATCATCAGTCCCAGGGGTCTTTTCAAAGGTCGTGTCAGTAGTAACAGCACAACGCCACAGAAAAGAGATTCTGGTGTTCCCTTACCTGGATGATTGGTGTCTGAAAGGTCACACCCTGGAACTAACTTCACAGGCAACTTCTGAGCCACAGATTTCTTCCTCAAATTGAGTCCACAACTGAATATTCAAAAATCCACTTGGACCCCATACAAAAGTTATAATTCATAGGAGCTCAGCTCAGTTCAGGAGCAGCAAGAGCCTACCCCCCTGCACAGGTTCATGGCCCTTTCCAAAATAGTCAAAACAATCCAGCTCAACCCTCAAACCATGGTCAAGAACTGTCTTCAGCTGTTGTGGGACTTGGCAGCATGTTCCTTCATTATATACCACACAAGACTGCGAACGCGCTGCTTTCAAAGGTGGCTCAGGACAGTCTAGTCACCAAACAGACACAGTTTAACTACACTACCTTCCATACCCACCACCGTAACGGAATCATTGCATCTTTTGTGCAGGAGTTCCCTTTGCAAGCCTGTAGCGAGGAGGCAGGGCCTCCTTTGGAGACTGATGGTGAGGGATAGCCGCCTGCCCCCTGGTGGGAAGAGCCAGCTAAGCCCAGCCCACCCTGATGGACGCAGAGGGGCAAGGCAGGAAAAGGAAGTATAAAAGGTGGGCCCTGCCGCTCAGTTGAGCTGGAGCCACCAAGGAAGACAGACACATCCTGCCTGCTGCTGGAGCCTGCAGAGGACCCCTGCCATACTGAGGGTTGGCCAGAGCTCCCCGAGCTGCCTGCTAACTGAGACACTGATGAGCTGCTGCTCACCTCTGACCCTGGGGAGACGGAGGACGCCCACAGCCTGCAGGTGCACCCTGAGGGGAGGGGAGGAAGTAGCCCATGGACAGCCAGCGGTAGTCTGGCTGTGTCTGATCCTGAAGCTAGGTCAGCACTGACCCAGTGGCAGAACACTCCACCGCTGTTAGGGCCCTGGGCTGGGACCTGCTGGAGTTGGGTGGGCCAGGGTCCCGCTACCCCCTGCCATCCCACCCCTGGCATTAGGCCAGGAGGCCTGTGTTTGGTGCTCTCCCCTGCCTGAACCCCTAGGCTGTTGGTGCTCACCACTGCCTGGGGGTCCTGGGCCCCTAGACTGTTGATGCCCTGCCTTGCCTGGGGCCCTGGGCTCCTGGACTTCTTACTACTGTGCATGGCCTGAGAGCCTGAACACTAAAAGCAGCGAATTCCCCCCTGTTGAAATCACCCTTACCAGTGTGTGACAGCAAGGGAGCGTGGCCTCCCCCAGAGATTGATGGTGAGGGATGGCCATGCACTCCTACAATGCCCTCCTGCAATGATCATCAGAACGATGGAGGCATCCCTGCTGGGGTGGGGACTGGGGAACACACTGGGCACTCATATGGCCCAGAACAAGTGGATGTCTCAAAAGACCACGCTGCACATCAACCTCCTGGTTGCCTAACTCCCAGTGTCTCCAAAGGGAGCTTGCTTGAGCCAGGACAAACTATCTGAGGGCCTCACTGACCCATTAACAAGTATTTTTTCAAAATCTTGGGCAATTGGGAAGATATAGTGGCACCGGAGGAGGAAATGAAGTACCAATTTTTTGAGTCAAGTAATGAATGATCTTAACAATTGCTGACTGTCTGGCAAACCAACCTCCTACCCCTAAAAACAGTATGAATACTGAGAGAAATAAATCACAGATTCATGAACACTAGGTATGGGTTTATAAACTTATTGGTTTATAAAGGAATGTATAAACCTTGCCAGAATAAGCTTTTAGGGCAGAATCACAAAACAGGTCCCTCTCCTTGCCCCATAAGGCCTGATCCAAATCCATTGAAGTCAGTGGGAGCCTCACCATTGTCTTCAGTGGCCATTGGGTGAGGGTCATATAATGCCTGAGGAAAATGCAAGAGATCAGGCCAAGAAAAAGGCAACCTGGAGGCCCTAGGCACACCATGACATGGGGCCCCCTGTGGACATGCGTAGGCGCTGTGACTCTTGGGGTGGCAGTGGCACCCCCAGAGAGGCCAGGCCGCAGAATGGGGCCCTCTTCCCCTTGAGGAATGACAGCAGCAGGGAGGAGGAGGGAGTCCAAGGTTTACCACAGCAGCTAGGGTGCCACAGCTGGGATGGATGAATAGTATAGGTCGAGTCTGCTGTACTTTTCTCCTCCTGCCACACAGAGCCCTCTGCTGGGGGTGGGGGATTGGCAAAATAGAGAGGTTGGGAATTAACACCCTGTGGAGATGCAAGAGGCAGTCTCTCCTCTCAGGTCTATTGCACCAGGTTGTCTACAGACTGAGGCAGACTTCACTCAATCAGCTCTTTCAATGCTATTATCTGAGGATTTCTGCAAATTCAGGCAGATGTCATTATGTCAGTAACACTCAGGTCATGTTTTCAAACTTTATTTGCACCCCATGAGAACTAGAAACCTACATTTAAAAAAAAACAAAAAACGGCATATTGGGCTGCATTCGTAGGAGCATTGCCAGCAGATCAAGGGAAGTGATTATTCCCCTCTATTTGGCACTGGTGAGGCCACAGCTGGAATATTGCCTCCAGTTTTGGGCCCCCCACGACAGAAGGGATGTGGACAAATTGGAGAGGGTCCAGCGGATGGCAACAAAAATGATTAGGGGGCTTGGGCACATGACTTATGAGGAGAAGCTGAGGGAACTGGGCTTAATTAGTCTGCAGAAGAGTGATGAGAGATTTGATAGCAGCCTTCAGCTACCTGAAGGGGGTTGTAACATTCTCCTGGTGTTATCTAGACCGGTGATCTGCTAGGTCACTCCAATCCTTGACTCTGAGAGCCAGCCTTTGCTTCAATTGTGCAATCAAATGACACTGGCCAATATCTCTGGTCCCAAACACAACCCTAGGAACCTCCGTCTTGCAGTGTCCAGTTATGTCCGCTGGACACTGCAAGCGTATATGAGTTCATCAATTTAACAAAGAAATTGATATGTACAGGTTTGTTATCCAAAGGAGAGTCTCTGACATGCTTCAAACCGAACGCACTGCTTCAGGTAGAATAAACAAACACATTTATTAACTATAAAAGATAGATTTTAAGTGATTATAAGTCAAAGCACAGCAAGTCAGATTTGGTCAATGAAAATGCAAAATGCATTCTAAGCTGATATTAACACTTTCGATGCCCTTAGAAACTTAGATGCTTCTCACCACAGGCTGACTGGTTGCCCTTCAGCCAGGCGCTCCCCTATGATCAGCACTTCAGTCACTTGGTGGTGGCATCTGTAGATGGAGGTGGAAGAGAGAGGAGGAGCCTGGCAAACGTCTCTCCTTTTATCATGTTCTTTCTTCCCTCTTGGCTTTACCACCCCCCACCCCTTCAGGGTCAGGTGAGCATTACCTCCTCACAGTCCCAGACTGGCCAGAGGAAGGGGGGTGACTCACTTGAGAGTCCAATAGATCCTTTGTTGCTGCCTAGGCCAGTGTCCTTTGATCCTGTGAGGCTGGGCTGGGTTTATCCCAGACATGCCCTGACGAGGTGTGAACTTGCCCCTCTGCTCCTGGAGAGTTTTGCCTGGTCTGATTTTAAGCCATGAGGACACATTTTCAGCCTCATAACATGAGATTACAACCTATAACATTACTGTAACAACAATGCTCAGTGCATCATGAGCCTTCCGAAGGCACCCGACATGACAAACACACAATCATATTATAAGGATGAACATGGGGATGCAGGGTGTTCCCCCGAGGTACAGAGTGTCACAGGGATTCCAAAGAGGGTGGAGGTAGGATGTTCTCAGTGGTGGCAGATGACAGAACAAGGAGTAATGGTCTCAAGTTGCAGTGGGGGAGGTTTAGGTTGGATATTAGGAAACACTATTTCACTAGGAGGGTGGTGAAGCACTGGAATGGGTTACCTAGGGAGATGGTGGAATCTCCTTCCTTAGAGGTTTTTAAGGCTCGGCTTGTCAAAGCCCTGGCTGGGATGATTTAGTTGGGAGTCTGCATTGGGCAGGGGGTTGGACAAGATGACCTCCTGAGGTTTCTTTCAAAACTAATCCATGATTCAATGATTTTATGATTCTATTAGGGTTAATGATAGGTCAGTTTTCTTTAGTATCTTCATCAGTTATTTGAAACAAGGAATAAGCACATCAATGACATTTGCAGGTCATACTAAATTTGAAGGAGATGCAAACACTATTGAGGATGGAGAAATCAGTGAAAGGGACCTAGAGACTTAGAAACCTGGGTAAAAAATAACAAATTGAGTTTAGCTTGGAGAACTGCAGCGAATCTCTCTTTGGGGAAAATAATCTGAGATAAATATAGTCAATGCTATTGAGAAATCAGGATGCAGGTTGCTGATAAGGACTAGGAGGAGGGTGGAAAGCAGTTTCGAGTTGAGATTGTAATGTGGTATGATGCAAAAAAGGCCAGTGCAATTTTGGACTGTGTACACAATGGCATTATCTCAGGGAGATGGACAGTAATTGTTCCTCTCTGTACAACTCTGGTGTAACTGCAGATGGAATCAGGGGCGGCTCTAGGCACCAGCGCGCCAAGCAGGCGCTTGGGGCGGCCGTTTCCCGGGGGGGCGGCATTTGGCTCCGGTGGAGCTCCCGCCGGCATGCCTGCGGCAGGTCCACCGGAGCCCGGGAGGAGCGGACCTGCCGCAGGCAAGACTGCGGCGGGTCCCCTCTTCCCGCGGCTCCGGTTGAGCTCCCGCAGGCATGACTGCGGCAGGTCCGCTCGTCCCGGGCTCCGGTGGACCTGCCGCAGGCACGTCGGCAGGAGCTCAACCGGAGCCGCGGGAAGAGGGGACCCGCCGCGGGACCGGGGAAGGGCGGCGCAGCGCTCCGCGCTGCTTGGGGCAGCGTGATCTCTAGAGCCGCCCCTGGATGGAATATTGTGTTTGCTTTTACACACCACTTTCCCAGTGTGTTATTGCCAAACCAGAGAGTATCAGAGGGGTATCCGTTTTAGTCTGGATCTGTAAAAGCAGCAAAGAGTCCTGTGGCACCTTATAGACTAACAGACGTTTTGGAGCATGAGCTTTCGTGGGTGAATGCCCACTTCGTCGGGTGCATGACCAAACCAAACCAGAGAGAGTTCACAAAAAGCTCAGAAATGGGCCAGGGTTGGAATGAAGGACTTAAGAGGAAGAGATCTCAATAGGCATAGCTTGGCTAGGCGGGTGAAGAACTACTCAGTGTGGGACACTGGGAAATTGCTAGGACTAATGGCTAGTATGTACCTCCACTTCATAGCTATGCGATGTATCAGGCTATGGAATCCTAAGGGGAGCTGTGAAAAGTCCCTCAGTTGGGACTTTGGAAACTAGACTGAACTAAATCCATACTGAGAACGTGGGATGGAGACCAGTCCTGCAGTTAGAGCCTGATCCAAAGCCCACTGAAGCCAATGAGAATCTTTCCACTGATTTCAATGAACTTTGGATCAGACCTTGGACAGAGATGGCCTGGGTGGTCTCAAAAGTCATTTCTATCATCTGTGATTCGAGCATCTGTCCTTACATGTATATGCTTACGTGGTTAGAGTCACTCTGCCTTTGGCTTCTTGTCTGATGGCACAAACCTCAAGTCTCCAGAAACTCCCAAGAAGGGTTATAACTTCCTAAGTATACCCTAGAGGTAATGGATGCTATTGACATGTTATTTTTGACTTGTTTGCATGAAACTCCCTGCCCCCTGGGTACCTTGCCATAAATGAGATGCTGCGTCTCACTGGGTGGGGTGAATTTCCGAATACATAAATACTTTAGATTTAGAGCAGGATTAGCTCAGGATTTGTTTTTGTGCCACATGTGGTTTGGTTGTCTACAGGCATCAGCTTTATGATATAATAATAAGAGGATCCAAAATACCTTCTTCACAATTATAGTTCTAAAAATTAACTGATCACTGATAATTCCTAATTATAAATTAGGTCTTATTATCAGTAGCTTCTGAACTACACTGAATGAATTAAAACGGTAAGAGCAGAACTATTTCAATTAGCCACGTGAACTCTGATAACTGTTTGATGAGGGAATGGCTTTATGTAATGTTCCCTGGCAGGGCACAGCACAGCTTGTTCACACATATAGGGCTCCATACTGTGGCAGGGCATGCACACCATGAGTCTTGCCAGTCCCATTGCAAACCCTTTAGTTTGTCCCTTGCTCCCTAGACCAACAGGGAGAGCTTTGCGAGCATCATATGCTGGCTAATGCTCAGAACAAAGCAATGGGTTTCAAAGGAAACTGTATGCAGCCTTCAGCTGCAGGGTCATCATATTACAAGGTGAGACTGGAAGAGGAAGTATATGGGGGATCTTATGGGACATTCTCCCTGCTGGAAAAATCCTAGTCATCATGGGTTGTTGGGGCTGATCCCCCAAATCCTTATTGTCACCCCATTGGCTTCACTGGAACAACTCATACAAAGTAAGTTTAGCAAGTTTGACGATCAAAAGCTGCTTCACTCTCTGACTAGGTCTCAGCCAGAGAATTTTTTTTAAACTGCTGGCAAAAATAAAATCCCTTTATACATTTCTAGGTGATCTCTATCAACACAGCACTCTGTTCATTTTGGAGGAAATGTTGGAGCATGAGTAAACTCAGAAATAACCTAAATGTAACAGGATAACACTGGTCAATCGGGGTACCCTTTCAAACTTTGGAGCATGACTTCTTTGCAAGGTCCTCATTGTCTTTACAAGAATATTTTCTTTGTGCCTAAATATGTATTTACAGGATGCAGAGAGAAAACATTAGTGAGTAGGGATGGTTTCTGATTGTATCTGTAGCTATAATTCCTGTATTTTGGCTACATCCAATCCTAATTATTACAACAGCACCTCAGTATAATGCTCTACAAGCTTGGCTTCTACAGGATGTAGAGTTTTAAAGGGTACTGCATTTTTCCCCATCACACCCTCTGAATAAGCTTCTTAAGGACATATCTTCCTAGATTTTAAAGCCAAAAGACACCTTTTTGATTATCGGATCTGCAGAACAGAGCCCAAAGAACCTTACCAATAATTTATGCGTCAAACCCATAATTTGTTTAAGATAAAATGCATCTTTTGTAAAGATATCCAGTCTTGATTTAAAGACTTAAAGTGATGGAGAATCCACCATGCTTCTAGGCAAGTTGTTCCAATGGTTAAGTACCTCACCGTTAATAACAATCACCTTATTTCTAGTCTAAATTTTTCTACCTTCAGCTTCCAACCAGTGGATATCATTCTGCCTCTTTCTGCTAGCTTAAAGAGCCATCAACGGATACTAATACCTAGCTCTTATACATACTATCAGAAATCTCTTCCCCATGTATTTACTTGTAGATTGTGATCAAGTCACCTCTTAACTTCTCTTGGATATACTCAATAGACTGAGTTTCTTAAGTCTCTCAATACCGGGCATGTTTTCTAGATCTCAAATCAGCCTTGTAGCTCTTTTCTGAACCCCTTCCAATTTGTCAACACCCATTTTGAAGTGCTGGAACTGGACACAGTATCCAGGAATGGCCTCACTAATGCCATCTGAGGGACCTCTTCCCTGGACATATGTACCACAAGCAACTGTATGGAAGAGAGGAATCCTCCTTTCTCATCCTCGAGTAATACGTTCCCCAAGCAAAAGAAGGTCAAGATCTGAATGAAGACAGCTAATGCTGCTAGCTGATACTCAGCCATAACCCTCTAGCCAGCTGCCTTGCTTGTTTAGCCCTAACCTGTTTTCTTGACTAAATAAAAGTGATGGGAAGAGAAGGGCTCGATTTTGCCTTTCAGATGTGTCCTTGCATTGGGAGTGGTGAGGAGACACACTGCCCCAACAGAGCTCCAACGAGCATTGTATCACATTCAGACACCACTGCTCCAGGAACACAGAAAAGAGCAAGTGGCCCCTGAATCAACCTCTTCCTAAGGTGCAGTGCGTGCCCCTCTTGTGGCCAGCTGTGCTGCCGGGGGGGGGGGGCAGGGGTGGGGCCATGTGCTAACTCTTCTCCATCCCCTTTGGGGAAACTAGAGCCACTGAGGCTGTTGCATCACACAATCTTTATCTCCGGAGAGTAGGAGGAGTCTGTGTGTGTGTCCCTGCCCCCCTGTACACCTGTACAAAACTGGGCACAATCTGACCCTCTCTGCTTTGTCTCCTGCACCGTTATTTGAACGTCACTTGATGCTGTAGCAGGACTTTATGCAGCCCTCTAGGAACACATCTAATTCTCTTTAAAAGTGCATGATTGTTAAACAGGTGGTTGTGGGATCCAGGCTGCATCCAAGCTCTCTGAGTGTGTTGGAGAAAATAGCATACATCTGGCAACATTACCATTTGGCTTTTTAAGGAGAAGTTCCCTAAAGAGTTATTTTCATTCCCCTCTGGACATGCGGATGGGGTAGGATTGTTTTCACAATGACAAGGATTTGCTTCCTTTATTTGCTGGTGCAACCAAATGTTTAATTATAAAAGCTTGTGAAATGCACTGGAGGCTAAAATTAAGATGAATATACTCATTTTTGCCAGTACTGTGAAAGACTTTGACTCTGAAAGTCTCATTTCATTACTATATACTGTAACGGAACATTAACACTCACATAATGACCTCAAAACCCGCTTAGAATGCAAAAACAGGTCTTTGCTATACACTCCTGAAAAAAAGGTATAAACCCCTTAAAACTGAGTTTACAATGGAAACATTGACAGACCTTTAATTATAGGAGCACAGCATGTGACAGCATGGCTCAATTTACAGTCATTTCTAGATTACAGACCACTTACAGGATATACATTCATCTGAAGGTCACTGAAATGTGTTTGTTTTCTTTGCACAAAATTATTATCTTAATCTGTTCCTATATGCTTGAGAAAATCCCATCCCTGGAAAATTCTCACTCCTGTGGACTTAGATTTCTGGTAGCATGTTACAGTGAAACCGGTTTAGGTAAGCCAATGCAAAACTGTGTGTGGATACTTTTATTGTGGTTTGTAGTGAGGCCGAGCGGCCTCCCTCCAGTACAGTTGGGGTTAACTCCCCCTGTTGGACGCAGCTAACCCCGGCTCTCCCTCTCTGCAGGAAGTGCATGGGTGGGGCAGGAAGTATAAGATCGGGGCCCTGCAGCTCAGTTGGGGCCAGACCAGGGAAGGAGGCAGACGACCCTCGTTTGGAGCTGACCCCTCAGCTGAGCCTGCAACTAGCAGCGGGGAGAAAAGGCAAATCACTGCCCCAGGAGACGGAAGACCCTGAGGAGAGTGTGGGGGAAGGGCGGCCTGACTGTGAGACTGAAAGGCAGGTCCCAGCGGCGACGGAGCAGTGCCACCAAGAGCCCAGGGGAACAAGAGTTTGGTCCTGTTGTGCTGCTGGGAGGCAAGGCAGCGACCACATGCTTTCCTGCTGATCCTGTGGCAGAATCGCCCGTCACTTCCAGGGCCCTGTGCTGGGACCCAGGGGAGCACGGTGGGTCTGGGTCCCCCTACTTCCAACCCAGCACTCGGGGCTGGGTGCGCACTAACCTTTAGGCCAGAAGGCCAGTGATACGGACTGTATATTTGCTCGGCCCTCATCCAGGAGGCCTGGGCCGTAGACTGTTTAATTGCTCAGCCCACACCTAGAGGGCCTGAGCTATAGGCAGCCCAGCCAGGAGGCCTCGGCTATTGGCTGATTGGTTGTTTGCTTAATCCTCCCCTGGAGGTTTGGACTGCTGTTTGCGCGACTGTGCAAGCCAGGCTGCACTACAACACATCCAGGGGGTGTATCTGTTCCCCAACACCACCGGAGGGAGCACCCTGACCCTGAGAGGTAGGAAGCTTATATGGTTTGAGAGAACTTTTCCAGTCTAGCTTAAACTTGTTCCTAAATTACTTCAGGTAAACTGAAATGGGCCTGGTTTAACTAAATCACTTTAAAATCACACCTGAAGTGAAACTGGTTCAATTCTGTGTGTGTGGACAAGCCATAAAACAGGGTGGTTTTTTTTTACATTATGGGTCATATATCTTAACAGAGGCTTTGTCTCATGCACACATGTCCTCCTATTTGCTGTCACCCAATCCCACCCAATCAAAAAGTTTCCCTGTGGCAGTGACAGAGATTATTATATGGCACAGTAACTTTAGGAAAGCATGAATGTGGTTTTAGCTTCTTTCAATGCTCATTTGCAGCTGGAAACAAGCCATGTGACCTGTCAGCTCCCCCTGGACCACCAGCAAGTGCTCTGTAGACCACCGCACCTCTCAACAAACCAAGGCTCATGTCTGGGATGTAACATCTGACAAAGAACCAAAATGAGGGTGCAAAGCAGTGATTCACGTAGGAGACTTTGCAGGCTGTGGGATTCTTCTGAGTGTAAAGGGCTGTTTCCACAGCCTCAGAGTCACACCTTTGTATTTTTGATGTGCATCCTTTTCCGTGATAGAAGTGAGAGTGACAACAAACGTGTGCGGAACACAGAGAACTTGGAGAATGAAACGAGCATCATTCCTTGTAATGAGGGACACTCAAGAGGGCTGCAAAGCACCAGTGCTGCACCAGCATCCACAGTCTGAGCCCAGCTCAGCTCAGTTTTGAATGTCTGTTTTGGGAGCTCGTTCCATCCCCTGACCTGGACTTACAGTTAGAACATTTTTCTTAATATTCAACCTAAAGTTTCCCTGCTGCAAGTGCAGTTCATTTAGCATCACGAAGCCGAACTGTCTGAAGCCTGCACCCAGAAATCTGGGGAAAACGAGCACCACCCCGAGCACCGCTAAGACACAGCACTTCCCCACTTGTAAGCCCGGAGTCTGCGTGTAACAAAAGAAGAGCTCGGTGCAAGCTTGAAAGCTTGTCTCTTCCATCAACAGAAGTTTGTTGCCCAGTTTGTCCCTGTCAGCTGGGGCACATTAAGTTCACTTCTACTGCCCTTTAGTCACACGGTAATAGAATTTCATTGCTCCTGCATCCAAGACTTACGTGAATTTTAACCCCAAACACCCAACATTGATTACTTTGGTAAAGAGATGTGTCTGTCGATCAGCTCAGCAAAATAGCTGTGGCTATGGAAATATGGCCAGCTCCTGGGATCTTTTCCCCCGGTTCTTCAATTGATAGCAGGGGAGACCCTGCTTTACACTTATTCTGGTCTCAGAGGCTAAGGAGAATAATTGTCCATCTCCAAACATTGCTTTATGTATATGCTTCTCATGTCTCGCCTCATTTGTCTTTTCTTCAGACAACACATTCCTCACTGGGCTTATTTTCCAACCCTCTCTTGCCTTACACTGATGTTGTAAGCTCCCTGGGGCAGGGACTGCCTTCATACAGTGCCTAGCACCACGGGGTCCTGCTCTCTGGCTGGAATCTCTGGGTGCTACTGCAACAACATTTGTTGCTTTATTCTGAACTCTCCCATTTCTAAGTGTGAGCTCAAAATGGGACATAATACTTGGAGGCCTAGTCAGTGCTGAGTAGGCAGGAATAGCTCTCTCTAGTTGCATATGAGCCTGAATAACATTTTGTTGCATAAAAATTGACAGGTTTCCTATCCCCTTTAAAGTGTCCTGCTCATTTCTGACAGCTCTTGTGATGGATTTTTGTTACCAATCTGCCTGAGGCGTCAGGTGATCAGGGTGAGGCCAAAGATTTTCTGGGGAGGAGATGACAAAACACACCAAGTGACTAAGTTTTAAAGCTTTATTAATAAAATAATAACAGCAGAGAGTGAGGGGTGCTCCCCATGTCACTCAGAGGAAGGAAGAAAGCGTCAGTGCCCCAAGCCCTAACCCACTTTCATACTCACACATGCTCTACCCAAGGCAGGCCAAGCCTGGGTGTAATGTAAGAAGAAGAGGGGGAAGGGTGGATGGGAGTTCTGTCCTGGGCCCAGGTCGTCCATGGTCCGCTGCGATTTTTTACTTGCTTTGGCTTTCGGGAGGGTTTTAAGTCCTGGGTTTATTCTGGGGTGTTTTCATCCAGAGCCCTCTGTTCCTGGTGGACTTTGTACCAGTCCAAACCAGCTCGCTGTGGCCTCCTTGGCTTCCCAAAACATCCTGACTTCAGATACTTTGTTTTTCCCCCTGTTGGGAAGCAATTGACAAAATTTTGTTCCACAATAGCCCATTTGGATTCAATAGTCCTTCCTGCTGGGCAAGAGATCATACCTTCTGTAGGAATCCAGCATTAGGTGAAGAATTTTTTCCTGTTTGATGAATTGCACAGTCTCAGAACACACATTTTGCAGTTACAGAGCAAACACTTCAGTATTACCTTAAAGTGTGGAACACCGATATTATATGCAGGATTAATACATTCAGCATCCTACAAGCATTTGGATTTGTGCATGTCCATCTTTTACAAATAATCCTTTACCTGTTCTTTCACCACTGAGGCCTGATCACCTCCTCCCCATATTGTGCTGCCCAGTGCAGCAGTGTGGGAGCTGACCTTGTCCGCGAAGACCATGGCAAAAAAAAACGTTGAGTACTTCAGCTTTTTCCACATCCTCTGTTACTAGGTTGCCTCCTCCATTCAGTAAGGACCCCCAGGGATCCGCAGACCCCAGTTTGAGAAACGCTCCTCTAGGGCATCAGCAGGGGTTAGGCACCCAGCAAACAGTCTATGGGGCTCAGGCAGAGCTGAACACCACCCCAGTCTGTCATCCGGACTCTGGTGGGTGACAAACGCAGGCCTCTTGGCCTAATGAGGATGAGATAGACAAGGATTTCTTTGGACAACTAACAGAAGTTTCCAGATCACAGGCCCTGTTTCTCATGGGGGACTTCAATCACCCTGACATCTGCTGGGAGAGCAATACAGCGGTGCACAGACAATCCAGGAAGATTTTGGAGAGTGTTGGGGACAACTTCCTGGTGCAACCAACTAGGGGCTGTGCTCCTCTTGACCTGCTGCTCACAAACAGGGAAGCGTTGGTAGGGGAAGTAGAAGTGGGTGGCAACCTGGGTAGCAGTGACCATGAGATGGTCGAGTTCAGAATCCTGACAAAAGGAAGAAAGAAGAGCAGCAGAATACGGACCCTGGACTTCAGAAAAGCAGATGTTGGGCTCATAGGCACCGACTGCCCTGCTTTCCCCTGGGTGCTCGACCCCCCCGCTGCCCCTGGCCCTGCCCTCACTCCACCCCTTCCATGTGGCCCTGCCCCATTCCAATCCCTTCCCCAAAGTCTCCGCCCTAGTCCCGCCTTTTCCTCTCCTCCTCCCCTGAGTGCTCCACATTCCCCTCCCTCAATTCCTCCCCCTCCCTCACTGGGGAACAGCTCCCCAGTGTGAAGGAGGCGCTGGGAGGGAAGGGGAGGAGCAGGGACTTTGGGTCCATGCAGGTCCCGGAAGTGGCTAGCACCCAGTAATACTGCAATCAGACCACAAACCCCTAGAGACAATCATGGCCAAGCCCTTTCTTGGTGCTCCAAAATGATTGCACTGCATGTTGATGTGACTCCAGCACTACCAGGAAGAGAACAGATATTATCCAGGACAATTACTGGTGTCAGCTTACACTCTGAGCAGGGCATATAAACCCAGCATCAGCGAGTTGGAGGGAAGGGGATTAGGACTTGGAATTAATTAACACGCTGCACTATCTCCCAGTCTGAACAGCAAAGCTGATGGAAATCAAAGAGATGTCCAGCCAACTGCAGGCAGTCAAGAGAACAATACTAGCAGGGTGGCCAGAAGACAAAGCCAAGTACTGCTATGAGCAGAACGATATTTTCAAATTAAACAGAAGCTGGGCATGCAGGACGGAATCTTACTCGAGGCCAGAGAACTGTTGTCCCCACCTCATTGCATCAGGATATCATGCAAAATAAACCTGCCGCACAGCTGAGCATTGACAACTGCCTTAGACAGGTTCGAGAGTGTTTACTGACCAGAAATTAATACACAGCTCTGCTCCCTGATAGAGGGGTGTGACATCTGCTGGTTGTGTGAAAATTGCCAGCAGAAATGGACTGTTACCACATGAGCTGCCCACCCAACCAAGCAAAAAAGGTGGGCACGGACTTATTTACCTTTAAGGAAAAGCAATATTTGATTATAGGGGGCTACTATTCAATTTTCTGGGAGGCTGATGCCTGTCTGATACAAGAAGAAGTTCAGTGCTTGGCAGACTGAAGGTCCACACTGTGAGATGGGGCATTCTGGATATTCACTTTTCACAACGCAGTCACTCTATATCTGACCTGTCAGCCCTCATCCTCAAAGGAAACCTGCACAACACTTTCAAAAGACGAGCCTGGGAGCTTAAATTCGTAACTTTGTTAGACACTAAAAATCATGGACTGAACAGAGACCCTGGATTTATGGCTTATTACAACAATCTGTAACCCCCTAACAGCTCCGCCCAGCTGCTTTTCCTCCCCCGCCCTTTTCTTCCTGTGACTGGACGGGTGTTAATGGCATACTTCACCTTGAACAATCTCTTGAAATGTGTGTTAACCACTTATGCTAAACAATCTGTTCCACCTTGTATTTAGCAGTGACACTCGGAGTTAGGCATTGTCTCACTACAAAGTTTTGTTGGCAAAGGTTCTGCTGCTTTAATTAAAACCGCGGTTGCATGTCCACACTAGCTCCTTGTGTCGCCGGAGCGTATCCACACTCACAGCTCTTGCATCGACACAGAGAGCAGTGCACTGTGGGTAGCTATCCCACTGTGCAACTGGCCGCAGGGACCGCGTCACTTGATGCAGGTTTCTCAGTCTCATGCTTCCAGAGGCATCCTAGTAGACTGTCAGCTGCTTTTTCAACTGACGTGTGTAGGGGGAGGGCGAGGAGAGGAGAGTGGTGTGTCTGGGGCAGGGGAGACAGCAGGCTGACCGACCTATCCTGAGGTGGGGGAGGGGGACACCACCACCCCACGTCAGCCCCCTCTGTTTGGCAGAGCAGTGTCTCCCAAAGCAGCCCACTCTGCATGCCTGCCCATGGTTCTGTGCATAGGTGCTGACTTCTGCTCCTGTCAGCGGGTGATCAACCCCCCCCCCGCCCCTGGCCCTGCCCCAACTCCACCCCTTCCATGAGGCCCTGCCCCTGAACCCACCCCCATTCCAACGCCTTTCCCAAAGTCCCCACCCCAACTCTGCCCCCTCCCTGCCCCTATTCCGACTCCTTCCCCAAATCCTCGCCCAGGTCCCACCGTTTCCCCACCTCCTTCCCTGAGTGTGCCACGTTCCCACTCCTCTCCCCTCCCTCCCAGAGTTGGCCAAACAGCTGTTTGGCAGCGGCTGGGAGGAAGCGCTGGGAGGCAGGCGGAGGAGCGGGGATGCGGTGTGCTATGGTGGGGGAGGAGGAGGTGGGGCAGGGGTGAGGGGAGCTTGGCTGCTGGTGGGTGCAGAGCACCCACTGATTTTTCCCCATGGATGCTTCAGCCCTGGAGTACCCACGGAGTCGGCGCCTATGGGTCTGTGATTCCCTCCAAGTTCTCCCACAGCCTCCTTGGCTGCTGAGAGAGGCATCCTGAGCATCTCTGTGAGCTCCCTCTGTGCTGAGGAATGTCAAAGCAGCACAGCAGCCTCCCTGCCCCCTGTCTGCAGCTGTGCTCCTAGTGCAAGGCAGAACAGGAGCATCCCACACTAATGATTTGCTCTTCATGCCCCAAAGGGGGGAGGGATAGCTCAGTGGTTTGCGCATTGGCCTGCTAAACCCAGGGTTGTGAGCTCAATCCTTGAGGGGGCCATTTAGGGATTTGGGGCAAAAGTCAGCAGTTGGTCCTGCTAGTGAAGGCAGGGGGCTGGACTCAATGACCTTTCAAGGTACCTTCCAGTTCTAGGAGATTGGTGTATCTCCAATTTTATATATATTTACATTTGTAAGTTGCACTTTCACAATAAAGAGATTGCACTACAGTACTTGTATGAGGTGAATTGAAAAAATAGTTTCTTTTGTTTATCTTTTTTACAGTGCAAATCTTTGTAATAAAATAATAATATAAAGTGAGCACTGCACTCTTCGTATTCTGTGTTGTAACTGAAATCAATATATTTTAAAAGTAGAAAAACATCCAAAAATATTTAATACATTTGAACTGGTATTCTGTTGTTTAACAGTGTGATTAAAACCACAATCAATCACAATTTTTTTGAGTTAATCATGTGAGTTAAATGCAGTTAGTTGACAGCCCTAGTTTAAAGTCTTGCTCGTAGAACAGAAGGGTCTGTTCTACAAGCCACTCCTGTGGGTTGTGCCTCTGAGACTGACTCTCAGTGGAGGCAGATGGGAAAGTTCACAACTGCAGCCAATCAGAGGGCGAGGGAGGTGAAATGCACCCTCAGCTCTGCCCATAGTTGATGTGTCCATGTTGAGCTGGAGGTGTAATTTCCAGCTCAGGAAGCACACTGGAGCTAACTCCCATTGAGTTAGCGTGGTAAAAATAGAGCACAGCTGAGGCTTGGTGAGTAGCAGGAGGGGCCAGCTGTCACAGTACAATCCCGTCTGAGACACTGGGCACACACTCAGGGCAGCTAGTCCCTCCCCTCGATGGCTACACTTTGTTTTTTGCACACTCACTGTCAAGGTTCCTTCCCAACTCTGAACTCTAGGGTACAGATGCGGGGACCCGCATGAAAGCCCCCTAAGCTTATTCCTACCAACTTAGGTTAAAACCTGGTACTCTGCCACCAACAAGTGATTTACTGAGAAACAGGGAAAGGACCACCTGGAGTTCCTCTTCCCCCAAAATATCCACCCAAGCCCTTACCCCACCTTTCCTGGGGAGGGTTGAGAATAATATCCTAACCAATTGGTTACAAAAGTGATCAAAGACCCAAACCCCTGGATCTTTGGACAATGGAAAAATCACTCAGGTTTTTAAAAGACGGGTTTTATTAAAAAGAAAAGGTAAAAATCATCTCTGTAGAATCAGGATGGAAAATAACTTTACAGGGTAATCAGATTCAAAGAGCCCAGAGGAACCCCCTCTAGCCTTAGGTTCAAAGTTACAGCAAAACGGGGATACCTCCCTCTAGCAAAGAAACATTAACAAGTTGAGAAAAACAAAGATAAACTAACACGCCTTGCCTGGCTGTTACTTACAAGTTTGAAATATGAGAGACTGGTTCAGAAAGATTTGGAGAGCCTGGATTGATCCGGTCCCTCTTAGTCCCAGGATCGAACAACCCCAAAACAAAGAGCACAAACAAAAGCCTCCCCCCCTCAAGACTTGAAAGTCTCTTGTCTCCTTATTGGTCCTTTGGATCAGGTGTCAGCCAGGTTGCCTGAGCTTCTTAACCCTTTGCAGGTAAAAGGATTTTGGTGCCTCTGGCTAGGAGGGATTTTATTGTATTGTACACAGGAGGGTTGTTACCCTTCCCTTTATAGTTATGACACTCACTTGATTAGAGCTAGGTGCCTCGAGTGGGAATTCAACCTTCCAGCTTGAAGTGGAGAAATACCCACAGAGTGATAGATGGGGCATTACTGGGGAACCTTTCCATCCAGAATGTCCTTCCCTTTGTTAAAAACAACAAGGAGTCCGGTGGCACCTTAACCACTAACAAATGTATTTGGGCATAAGCTTTCATGGGTAAAAACCCCACTTCTTCAGATCCATGGAGTGAAAATTACAGATACAGGCATAAATATATATTGGCACATGAAGATAAGGGACTTACCTTATGAGTGGAGAACTAGTGTTGAAGGCCAATTCAATCAGGGTGGATGTGGTCCACTCCCAATAATTGATGAGGAGGCGTCAATAACAAGAGAGGGAAAGTTGCTTTTGTAGTGAGCCAGCCACTCCCCATCCCTATTCAAGCCCAAATTAATGGGGTTAAATTTGCAAACGAATTTTAGTTCTGCAGTTTCTCTTTGAAGTCTGTTTTTTAATGTTTTTTGTTGAAGGATGGCTACTTTTAAATCTATTACTGAATGTCCGGGAAGATTGAAGTGTTCTCCTACTGGCCTTTGTATGTTACCATTCCTGATGTCTGATTTGTGTCCATTTATTCTTTTGCTCTTCGTTCTTCTTCCTTTGTGTCACAGTTTTCCATTTCTTTCACTTGAAGCCCAGACAATCCAGCTTTATTTATTCTCCCTTCACACTTCTCAAATTCTTTTTATAAATTTGATTTCACAAAACATTATCACTGCCCCCATACCCTGGACTCTCCCTGGCACACAAAGCGCCCATATTTGTGGACTAGATGTATCCAGTCAGGGTAGCCAAAGATGCTCCAGATTCTACTGGAGACACAAACCAATGCATTGGTTTTCTAAAGAAGGAGAAGAAGAACATGTCTCTGTAGTCTGTCGATTTCATTCCCATAACATGCCCCCATGGAGGAAAATTGGGCTGTTC
This sequence comes from Mauremys reevesii, assembly GCF_016161935.1. Lineage (NCBI taxonomy): Eukaryota > Metazoa > Chordata > Testudines > Geoemydidae > Mauremys > Mauremys reevesii. The sequence continues at coordinate 4,916,806 of NC_052641.1, read as the reverse complement.
GTTTTGTGCCATTTATAAGACTTGGAGAGGGATTGTTCTGTTTCCTGGTCATTTTTTGTGTTTTGCAGTAAACTATTCCCAAACCACCGAATACATCAAATACCTTCCTTCCACTTTATCAGTTCTGGGGCCCAGCGACAGCCAGGGCCAGCTGCAATACAGCCTGGTCTGACTCCACTGAAACCCTGTTCATTTTGCAGTGGAAGTGGTAATATTTGATCCTGCTGAGCGCAGAGTAGTTTGTGCTGGGAGCAGGTGCAGCTTACTAGATTGCAAGGATGCACAGGGACATTTAGGTGGAGATTTTCTAGGGCACAAGGGGCAACAAGGCACCTAACACCTAGCTCCTCATTGTGCCTTTGATCATCTGTGTCTCAGATTTGAATCATGAAATCTTGGCCCCATTGAAGTCAATGGGAGTTTTACCGTTGGCTTTAATGGAACCTGGATTTCACCCCAAATCCTTGTACCCCCAGGACCATAAAGAAAAGCTGGCTGATCTAGTTCACGATGATATCTTAACAAATTTGTACTGAACTGCTTTCTGGGTATTTTTAGCAGGCAGCTGTACCTGGCTACCTTTTGACAAATAAGAAGGATGGGGTCCAAAAGATGAAGCTTTCTCTATATAATTGGAATTGTTATAATTATGCGTTTCATGGAATTAGAATGATTTTTATTCCATTAACAACATTTTGGTCAAGTGTATTCTGTTCCTTTTGTCATGAAATATTTAATTCCTATGCCAGCCATATACACGGTCTCTTGTTTTCATTATTATACAGCATTATTGTGCAGCATTATACACATTCATTTTGTAATTTGAGAATGTGGTCGATACAGACATTGCTCTGCTGTTTTATTCTGCAATAATTGGGATCCCTAACACAAAGTATATGCACCATTTATTTACTAAAGGCTACTTATGATATAAGGAAGAAGAATTGTATTGTCCCTAAATCCAGCACTGTGCACTGCACACTCCATGAATCTGCAGTTCTTACACAGGATTTGTATTAAAATATTTTTGCTCTCTTTACAGCTAGGTTTCCAGGCATTACATTATTTTACCACTATCATTATAAGAAAAACACAACACAGACAATATACTATTATCACTACAAAGTGACAGGACTATGTATCTATCAGTGCTAATGCACTGTACTGTATGATAATTACATTGCTTTTCATATGTACGCATTTTCCTTGAGAGTGAAGTCTGAAAAGACATTGAGCTAGTTGCATTGCATGGGAAACTTATTCTCTATGGAGCTGCGTATATGAGAATCAGTCATTCATTTAATAGATTCTGTACCACCATCATACTCAACCATCACATTATCTGATGCTTACATTATGTCTTCATACAGCCATAGCACAGAGGCAGGAAATGGAAAGGGAAGAACCCCTCCCCCCCCCCCGCAAGGTAGAAGGGCAATATCCTCTTAATCTTTCTGGTTACTGATGTTACAGATGTAAGCAACAAATAACCATTATCTGGGCATGTTCAGTACACACAGACTTCTGTGGCTGATGCTTGAGCCTTCCCCCACAACTCATACCAACCTCAGTTGAATTAGTATATATTCCTAGTGAGTTTGAGTATCTAACCCTCGTTACACACACACACACACACACACACACACTTACTTTCTGGGTGCCCAACTTGAGATACACTGTCACCCAAAATTGAGGCATCCAAAGTGAAAACTGTTGGCTTATACATACAGAAAGACAAGGTGGGTGAGAGGGAATCTCTTCCCCCCTCTGAAGAGGAGCGCTGGGTGGCTCAAAAGCTTGTCTCTCTCACCAACAGAAGTTGGTCCAATAAAAGATGATACCCCCGCATTGTCTCCATGGTAATACAATCAGTATCAGAAATCCAGTGTTTATTCTTAATCTTCTCAAATGACAGTAGTACTTCATTTCCCACAATGTCTCTGTAAAGAGGCACACTCAGTACCTAAAGCTCTCCCTTGTGTCAGGGTGCAATGCTGCAAGGGGTCCTCATCTCCAGTGCTTCCTGAAGGCCGCCTGCCTCTCACTGAGTCCTCTGGGGCTCCGCCCTCCAGCCAAGCCACATAAAGTTCAGTCCTCTTCCTGGGCAACATGAAGATCCAACAAAAAGGTCACAAAATGTCCCAACACAAAGGAGCCTGACACTAAACTGGGAGGAGTGGTTGATACGCTGGAGGGTAGGGATAGGATACAGAGGGACCTAGACAAATTAGAGGACTGGGCCAAAAGAAACCTGATGAGGTTCAACAAGGACAAGTGCAGAGTCCTGCACTTAGGCCGGAAGAATCCCATTCACTGCTACAGACTAGGGACCAAATGGCTAGGAAGCAGTTCTGCAGAAAAGGACCTAGGGGTTACGGTGGACGAGAAGCTGGATATGAGTCAGCAGTGTGCCCTTGTTGCCAAGAAGGCTATCGGCATTTTGGGCTGTATAAGTAGGGGCATTGCCAGCAGATCGAGGGATGTGATCATTCCCCTCTATTCGACATTGGTGAGGCCTCATCTGGAGTACTGTGTCCAGTTTTGGGCCCCACACTACAAGAAGGATGTGGAAAAACTGGAAAGAGTCCAGTGGAGGGCAACAAAAATGATTAGGGGTCTGGAGCACATGACTTATGAGGCGAGGCTGAGGGAACTGGGATTGTTTAGTCTGCAGAAGAGAAGAATGTCCCTTGACTACTTGAAAGGGGGTTCCAAAGAGGATGGATCTAGACTTTTCTCAGTGGTATCTGATGACAGAACAAGAAGTAATGGTCTCAAGTTGCAGTGGGGGAGGTTTAGGTTGGATATTAGGAAAAACTTTTTCACTCAGAAAGTGGTGAAGTACTGGAATGGGTTCCCTAGGGAGGTGGTGGAATCTCCTTCCTTAGAGGTTTTTAAGGTCAGGCTAGACAAAGCCCTGGCTGGGATGACTTAGTTGGGAATTGGTCCTGCTTTGAGCAGGGGGTTGGACTAGATACCTCCTGAGGTCGCTTCCAACCCTGATATTCTATGATTCTATGATTCCTTTTTTGGGCTCTTAGCCTGTCCTTTGGGGTCAGCCTTCAGTCCCACCCTGGGCTCAATATTCTTTATGCTGGCTTGTAGGCACTTCCTTGTGGGCTGGTAGGGGACCCAAGGCCCATCCTCTACTCTGGGTTCTGGTCCCAAATCCCCATATTAGGCAGCTAGGTCTGCTTCTTCAGATGTCCTGCTGTTTCCCTGGGCTGCTTCCTACCTCTAAGCCCCCTTGTGCTGCTCCCCACACAGCCTTTGCTTAACACAACCTCCCTTTGGTTCTCAGGCCTTTGGCTTCTCCCTTCTCTGCTGAACTAAGGGTATGTCTACACTACAAAATTAAGTTGAATTTATAGAAGTCAGTGTTTCAGAAATCGTTTTTATACAGTCGATTGCGTGTGTCTCCACACAAAATGCTCTAAGTGCATTAAGTCGGCGGACTGGGTCCACAGTACCGAGGCTAGCGTCGACTTCTGGAGCGTTGCACTGTGGGTAGCTGTGGGTAGCTATCTCACAGTTCCCGCAGTCTCTGCTGCCCATTGGAATTCTGGGTTGAGATCCCAATGCCTGATTGGGCAAAAACAGTGTCGCGGGTGATTCTGGGTACATGTCAGCCCCCCCACCCCCGATGAAAGCAACAGCAGACAATCGTTTCACGTCTTTTTTCCTGGGTTACCTGTGCAGGCGCCATACCATGGCAAGCATGGATCCCGCACAGCTGACCAGCATCGTAAGTCTCCTGGGTGCTGGCAGACGTGGGACTGCATTGCTACAAAGCAGCAGCTCCGTGCCTTTTGGCAGCAGACTGTGCATTACGACTGGTAGCCATCGTTGTCGTATTCCTGGGTGCTCTTTTAACCGACTTCGGTGAGGTCAGTCAGGGGCTTCTGGGCAGACATGGGTGTCACTCAGCCAGGTCATTCCTATCTTCTGCCGAGCAGCCAGGAGATGATGATGGCTAGCAGTCGTAATGCAGCATCGTCTGCCGAGCACCCAGGAGCTGACGATGGCTAGTAGTCGAACTGCACCATCTGCTGCCACCCTAACGATGTAAAAGAGAGATGGAGTGGGTCAAAACAAGAAATAGACCCGATTTGTTTCGTATTCATTTGCTTCCTCCCTCCCTCCCTCCATGAAATCAACGGCCTGCTAAACCCAGGATTTTGAGTTTGATCCTTGAGGGGGCCATTCTGTGTGACAGTTGTTTGTGTTTCTTCTTGATGCAAAGCCACCCCCTTTGCGGACTGTAATTCCCTGTAAGCCATGTCATCAGTCGCCCCTCCCTCCATCAGAGCAGACAATCATTTCGCACCTTTTTTCAGCCCAGGCGCCATAGCACTGGGATCATGAAGCCCACTCAAATCACTGCGGCAATTATGAGCACTATAAACACCACGCGCAGTATCCTGGAGTATATGCAGAACCAGAACTTGCCAAAGCAAAACCAGGTGAGGAGGCAATGGCAGTGCGGTGATGAAAGTGATGAGGACATAGACATGGACATAGACTTCTCACAAAGTACGGGCCCTGGCAATGTGCACATCATGGTGTTAATGGGGCAGGTTCATGCTGTGGAACGCTGCTTCTGGGCCCGGGAAACAAGCACAGACTGGTAGGACTGCATAGTGTTGCAGGTCTGGAACTATTCCCAGTGGCTGCGAAACTTTCACACGAGTAAGGGCACTTTCATGGAACTTTGTGACTTGCTTTCACCTGCCCTGAAGCGCCAGAATACCAAAATGAGAGCAGCCCTCACAGTTCAGAAGCGAGTGGTGATAGCCCTGTGGAAGCTTGCAACGCCAGACAGCTACCGGTCAGTCGGGCATCAATTTGGAGTGGGCAAATCTACTGTGGGGGCTGCTGTGATCCAAGTAGCCAAGGCAATCAACGAGCTGCTGATATCAAGAGTAGTGACTCTGGGAAATGTGCAGGTCATAGTGGATGGCTTTGCTGCAATGGGATTCCCTAACTGTGGTGGTGCGATAGATGGAACCCATATCCCTATCTTGGCACTGGAGCACCAAGCCAGCGAGTACATAAACCGCAAGGGGTACTTTTCAATGGTGCTGCAAGCACTGGTGGATCACAAGGGACATTTCACCGACATCAATGTGGGATGGCCAGGAAAGGTACACGATGCTCCCATCTTCAAGAACTCTGGTCTGTTTCAAAAGCTGCAGGAAGGGACTTTCTTCCCAGACCAGAAAATAACCATTGGGGATGTTGAAATGCCTATAGTTATCCTTGGGGACCCAGCCTACCCCTTAATGCCATGGCTAATGAGGCCGTACACAGGCAGCCTGGACAGTAGTCAGGAGCTGTTCAACTCTAGGCTGAGCAAGTGCAGAATGATGGTAGAATGTGCATTTGGAGGTTTAAAAGTGCACTGGTGCAGTTTACTGACTCGGATAGACCTCAGTGAAACCAATATTCCCATTGTTATTACTGCTTGCTGTGTGCTCCACAGTATCTGTGAGAGTAACGGGGAGACGTTTATGGTGGGGTGGGAGGTTGAGGCAAATCGCCTGGCCGCTGATTATGTGCAGCCAGACACCAGGGCAGTTATAAGAGCACAGCAGGGAGCGCTGCGCATCAGAGAAGCTTTAAAAACCAGTTTCATGACTGGCCAGGCTATGGTGTGAAAGTTCTGTTTGTTTCTCCTTGATGAAACCACTCCCCCACCCCCTGGTTCACTCTACTTCTCTGTAAGCTAGCCACCCTCCCCTCCCCACTTCGATCGCTGCTTGCAGAGGCAATAAAGTCATTGTTGCTTCACATTCATGCATTCTTTATTAATTCATCACATAAATAGGGGGAAAACTGCCAAGGTAGCCCGGGAGGGGTGGGATGGTGGATGAGGGGAGGAGGGAAGGACAAGGACACAATGCACTTTAAAACTTTAAAACTTATTGAATGCCAGCCTTCTGGTGCTTGGGCAGTCCTCTGGGGTGGAGTGGCTGGGCGGCCGGAGGCCCCCACCTCTGCGTTCTTGGGCATCTGGGTGAGGAGGAAATGGAACTTGGGGAGGAGGGCGGTTAGTTACACAGGGGCTGTAGTGGCAGTCTGTGCTCCTGCTGCCTTTCCTGCAGCTCAACCATACGCTGGAGCATATGAGTTTGATCTTCCAGCAGCCTGAGCATCGACTCTTGCCTTCTGTCAGCAAGCTGACACCAGCTATCATCTTCAGCCTGCCACTTACTCTCTTCAGCCTGCCACCTCTCCTCACATTCATATTGTGCTTTCCTGCACTCTGACATTGTCTGCCTCCACGCATTCTGCTGGGCTCTGTCAGTGTGGGAGGACAGCAGGAGCTCAGAGAACATTTCATCCCGAGTGCGTTTTTTTGCCTTCTAATCTTCACTAGCCTCTGCAAAGGAGAAACATTTGTAGCTGGTGGAGGAAAAGGGAGAGTGGTTAAAAAGACACATTTTAGAGAACAACGGATAGACTCTTTCACGTGAAACCTTGCTGTTCACATTACACAGCATATGTGCTTTCGGTACAAGGTCACATTTTGCCTCTTGTTTTGAGGGCCTGCCGGTTTGGTGTGAGAGATCACTCACGCTTCACCCCTCCCCGCACCGCGTGGCTAACAGCGGGGAACATTTCTGTTCAGCCACAGCCAAACAGCCGAGCAGGAACGGGCACCTCTGAATGTCCCCTTAATAAAAGCACCCTATTTCAACCAGGTGACCATGAATGATATCACTCTCCTGAGGATAACACAGCGAGATAAAGAACGGATGTTGTTTGAATGCCAGCAAACACCGGGACCATACACTGCCATGCTTTGTTATGCAATGATTCCTGACTACGTGCTACTGTCCTGTATAATACTTATGGAGATGTCCCTGGAGGATTTCCGTTCCATCCCCATACATGTTAACAGACTTTTCCAGTAGCTGTACTGGCCCGCGAATGCCAGGGCAAATTGATCATTAAACACGCTTGCTTTTAAACCATGTGTAATATTTACAAAGGTACACTCACCAGAGGTCCCTTCTCCGCCTTTGGGGTCCGGGAGCCCGCACTGGATGGGTTCGGGGGTTACTGGCTCCAGGTCCAGGGTGAAAATCATATCTTGGCTGTTGGGGAAACCGGTTTCTCCGCTTCCTTGCTGTGAGCTATCTTCAATCTCTTCATCATCATCTTCCTCATCCCCAAAACCTGCTTCCATGTTGCGTGATTCTCCATTGATGGAGTCAGAGTGCAGGGTTGGGGTAGTGGTGGCTGCACCCCGTAGCATGGCATGCAGCTCATCACAGAAGCGGCATGTTCGGGACTCTGATCCGGAGCGGCCATTTGCCTCTCTGGTTTTGTGGTAGGCTTGCCTTAGGTCCTTAATTTTCACGCGGCACTGCTGTGCGTCCCTGTTATGGCCTCTGTCCTTCATGCCCTTTGAGACTTTGTCTAATGTTTTGGCATTTCGTTTACTGGAACGGAGTTCAGTTAGAACGGATTCGTCTCCCCATAGGGCGAGCAGATCCCGTACCTCCCGTTCGGTCCATGCTGGAGCTCTTTTGCGATCCTGGGACTCCATCATGGTCACCTCTGCTGATGAGATCTGATGAGATCTACACTCACCTGCACCTTGCCATGCTGGCCAAACAGGAAATGAGATTCAAAAGTTCATGGGCCTTTTCCTGTCTACCTGGCCAGTGCATCTGAGTTGAGAGCGCTGTCCAGAGCAGTCACAATGGAGCACTCTGGGATAGCTCCCAGAGGCCAATACCATCAAATTGCGTCCACGCTACCCAAATTTGACCCAGCAAGGCTGATTTCAGTGTTAATCCCCTTGTCAGAGGTGGAGTAACGGAATCGATTTAAGAGCCCTTTAAGTCGAGAAAAAGGACTTTGTCGTGTGGACGGGTCCAGGCTTAACGCTGGGTCGAGGTAACGCTGCTAAATTTGACCTAAAATTGTAGTGTAAACCAGGCCTAGGAAGTTTTCCACTCCTCTCAGGCTCCACAGAAGTGCTTTACTGACACTACCTCAGGGCCTGCCCCACAGGAGCCAGACCTACTCCATGTGGGTCTCCCTACCTGGCTTCTTGCGGGTTTGAGCTGTGTCTCAGCCCCCTCCCTTTCCCTCTCCCCCTCCCCAACACACAGGGAAGTTCTGCCTACTTCTGTTATTGGCACCAAGTAGTACCTTTGTGTGTAGACCTTTATTCATAAATACTTAATGCCCGATTCTTTCCATTGAAATCCCAGCTCTGTCACTCTTTAGTGCATTGCTCATGTAGGGGCATAATTTCAGATTCATCCACCCTTACAGTGAATTCAACCCATCCACCAAAACGTTTAATGGTCTCCATCATCCTTGTCATCGATTCCCTTGTGTTCCTTCAAGTCAGAAGTAAGTCATTTTCATATAGACTAGTTTCTACCTCCTGGTCTCCAAACTTAATTTCTTCTATTCTGTGGTGATCTGGAAACAGCAAAGCCAGTATCTCAGTTCCCAGTGTCAGAAGTAGCAGTGTGAGGGGACAGCCTTCCTTGTCCGAAATGGAACTGGTTGGAGGATGTGGTGTTGGTGAACACTGTAGAGGGGATGGTGTTTTATAGAGCTGTTTGACCCAAGCTATAAAGTATTCTCCTTTGCTGTAACATTGCATGGCTGTGTATTAAAAATTCCCTTCAATCTTATCAAATGATTTTTCAGCAGCTATTGGAAAAGTGGCTGCTGGCTCTGTAGAGGTTTTGTCTGATTTATCACATCCAATATTTTCCTTGCATATTCTACTAATAATTAAACTTTAAAAAATCCAACCCAGTTGAATAAATCATCCAAGTTTATCCTGTAGTCTAAGATTTTGGCTAATATTTTGCCATCACAATTTGAGAGATACACTCCCACATTCTAGGGAATCTTAAGCTGTTTTTTTTTTCCAGTAAAATTATACAGTATGTGAATGAGATGTTCCTTATGGCCTAGATGAAATAATATATTTTTAACTCTTGTTTTATTTGTGTATATTTTTCGGGGGTGGTGATGGTGGTGCTTTTAAAGGTATAATTGATTTTGGGGAGGAGGGTTCATCTTGTGGCTTCAGTTGTTGTATTTTTAAAATTTGTATCCATTTGACTGAGCTGTGCTGATTTTAAAGTCTGGATTTATTTTATCTGCATTATGGCTTCAGACAAACTTTGAATTTTCTGAATTTCAATAAGCAGATAGGGCATCATACATTGCACAGACAGCGGTGCTCTATCCAGAGTACCTGACAGCAGTGAAGAGAGTTGATCTTTAAACTTTGTACAGAACTAAGAATATGGTTGTATTTTCAAAATGTAAAAATAGCAGTTGGTTTTTGTGGAAACATTTTTAGGGTCACATAAATGCTCGCACAAAGGACACAAATACACTTTTTAGCACCTGTGCTGGTGTTACTTCTGACTTAGCAGTGACACAGGCATATTTCTCAGCGTGTAAGATTTTTTCCAGTAACTTGATGTTTCAATGAGTTTATCATGACCGCGTGTCATTAACCATGCACTCTGAGGACCAGATTGGCTCTGACAGTGTCTGCAGTCATGTGACTTTTCTCTTTACTCCAATCACTGATCATCACAGTGAACGCTCCTTCTGCTGGACTGTGTGTTCTGGCAAGCACAGCGTGGAGTCTGCTCAGTGCAGCTGCACATCTTGAACAAACATTTCTAGTTACTAAAAAATATGATTGTAGTGAATGAAATGAAAAACTGGTAGATTTTAGGCATCTCAGAAAGACACCAGGACTTCACAAGAAATACCAGAACTGTCTCAATGAAACCAGGGTGCATGATCATTTGAACTAAGTAAAATTCTAGTCCCCAAGAGCACGCCTTTCCTTATACATGTGTATATGTGCTGCTTCCAGCTCCATCTTTGCTATACATTTGCTTTAGGCAGTTTAGGTCACATGGGGAAACAAAGGAAGGAAAACTGGCTTATCACAAAGGAAGGAATCATCCCTCCTGACGACAAAATGGAGGGGCCAGTTAGAAGAGAAGTGTGAAGTGAGAAAGAAGATAGAGGAATGTGGAAAGTCGGAACAGAATAGGGCAGGGGTTCTAAAACTGGGGGTCAGGACCCCTCAGGGGGTCGTGAGGTTCATAGCAGCATAGAATCATAGAATATCAGGATTGGAAGGGACCTCAGGAGATCATCTAGTCCCATCCCCTGCTCAAAGCAGGACCAACCCCCAACTAAATCATCCCAGCCAGGGCTTTGTCAAGCCTGACCTTAAAAACGTCTGAGGAAGGACATTCCACCACCTCCCTAGGGAACTCATCCCAGTGCTTCACCACCCTCCTAGTGAAAAAGTTTTTCCTAATATCCAACCTAAACCTCCCACACTGCAACTTGAGACCATTACTCCTTGTTCTGTCATCTGCTACCACTGAGAACAGTCTAGATACATCCTCTTTGGAACCCCCTTTCAGGTAGTTGAAAGCAGCTATCAAATCCCCCCTCATTCTTCTCTTCTGCAGACTAAACAATCCCAGTTCCCTCAGCCTCTCCTCATAAGTCATGTGCTCCAGCCCCCTAATCATTTTTGTTGCCCTCTGCTGGACTCTTTCCAATTTTTCCACATCCTTCTTGTAGTGTGGGGCCCGAAACTGGACACAGTACTCCAGATGAGCCTCACCAATGTCAAATAGAGGGGAATGATCACGTCCCTCGATCTGCTGGAAATGCCCCTACTTATACAGCCCAAAATGCCATTAGCCTTCTTGGCAACAAGGGCACACTGTTGACTCATGTCCAGCTTCTCGTCCACTGTAACCCCTAGGTCCTTTTCTGCAAAACTGCTGCCTAGCCATTCGGTCCCTAGTCTGTAACAGTGAATGGGATTCTTCCAGCCTAAGTTCAGGACTCTGCACTTGTCCTTGTTGAACCTCATCAGGTTTCTTTTGGCCCAGTCCTCTAATTTGTCTAGGTCCTTCTGTATCCTATCCCTACCCTCCAGCGTATCTACCACTCCTCCCAGTTTAGTGTCATCTGCAAACTTGCTGAGAGTGCAGTCCATGCCATCCTCCAGATCATTAATGAAGATATTGAACAAAACCGGCCCCAGGACCGATCCTTGGGGCACTCCGCTTGATACTGGCTGCCAACTAGACATGGAGCCGTTGATCACTACCCGTTGAGCCCAATGATCTAGCCAGCTTTCTATCCACCTTATAGTCCAATCATCCAGCCCATACTTCTTTAACTTGCTGGCAAGAATACTGTGGGAGGCTGTATCAAAAGCTTTGCTAATGTCAAGGAATAACACGTCCACTGCTTTCCCCTCATCCACAGACCCAGTTATCTCCTCATAGGAGGCAATTAGGTTAGTCAGGCATGGGGGGTCACAAGCTATCAGCCTCCACCCCAAACCCCGCTTTGTCTCCAGCATTTATAATGATGTTAAATATATTAAAAAGTTTTTTTAATTTATAAAGTGTGGGGGGGGGGGTGTCACACGCAGAGGTTTGCTATATGAAAGGGGTTACCAGTACAAAAGTTTGAGAGCCACTGGACTAGGGTGAGCAGGGGTCGCCCCAGCCTTTCCCTCGTGGAATAATTGGGATGTATGTATCTTTAACTGCAAAGTCAGTTCTTTGTTTTATGGACTATTTTGATTAAAATTGTGTATTTATATTTGATACTGGTCCTTAGGCCAGAACCTAAGCTATGTGCTAGGCACTTATCAGACATAACAGGAGAAGGGGGCCAAGATATTTTAAGCCCACATTGGTGCACTAGATGGGCAACGAGCCAGTCCTCTGGTGTAAGTCAGAGCAGCTTGAAGACTATTTTAATCACATTGGCTGCTGGTAGCCACAAAGAGCGATTACAGAAGCCACTGGAGCACAGGGACACCCTGGCTTTACTTCTGTAGGGTGACCAGACAGCCCGATAGTATCGGGACCGTCCCAATATAGGGGCTTTGTCTTATATACAGAACTATGCCCCCTGAAAATAAGTGTCCTGATTTTTCACACTTTCACCCTAGACCTGGGCCGCTGCCTTTGTAACCCCTCTAGTTACTGACACTGCATGCTCTTCCCCATGCAGAGGTGGTTAAATGTCAGGTTGGTTTAGCCAACAAAAAGGGCATATTTTTGTAAAACTGAAAATAAATAAAAGGAGCTATTAGCTGAGAGTCTTTATTCCCCTCATGAAAGAAGGTTCCAATGTGTCCGATAGTCTATAGGATCCTTGCCATTAATGTTCATCACTGGTCACTCATTGGTGGGGCATGCAATGATTTCCAGCCTATCAAAGAAATTCCTGTGCCATGAAGGAAGAGGGTAGAAGAGATTCGCTTCTGAGCTGCAGCTAGTCTATCAGAGGATTAAAAAGCACAGGTCACAAACCACCGTGCTACCATGGCTAAGACAGAAGGCCCTTTTTCAAGTAGTTCCAGCCTGGGGACCTGATTGTTGCTCTTAGGCACTGCCCCAAGGTCTGTTGGAGCTCCGCCCTCTGCATCACTCCTGTGCATGCTCCGGGCTGGGCTTAGCCCGCTTTGCTGTCTAGTGCAGGGAAGCATGAGTTTAGCCTCACATTCTTCAACACTGAAAGCCAGGTAGATAATGCCAGCTGGAATCTGGTCAGTGTCTCTCGCCCAGCCTGACCCATTCATGCTGTGCGCTCTAGCAGAGCAGAGTGACCTGAATCTAGCCAGATTGTACCCAGTGAGAATTCCCACAACTTGGGGGAGTCCTCAGCTGGCATGGAACCCAATGCAGCCAGCTTCTGCTTCACCCCTTCTGGGTCTGGTATAGGGGTCTGCTGGGGATATGGCTGGAATGCTCCTGTGCTCCATTTTCCACCACACACAAACCCTTGGGGGCTGTTCCTACCTGTCATAGGTTAAAGGAGCCCCCAGGCTGGCAGAGGGCTGGTCTGCGAATTGGGGAGCCACAGCCTGCTCTTTGCACCTCCTGCCCATTGCGTACATAGGAGACTGGACAAAGCAGAGGATCTGGATCTGGATCCTCTCCTCTCTCACATGTGTCAGCAGAGCTGCTCCAATTTTTGTCAAGCTGCTAATGGGTTGCCATATAATGGAACCTGGGCCAGTTTATCTTCATGTACGGCCTCTAATCATGAATGAGAATTCCCAAAGGGCCAGTGCAGCCCATTCACACGCCTTGTAGTGCACTGGAGAGAGGGAATGCATGGAGCAGTCCCCAGAACGTGTGCTATTGCAGTGAGACAAGGTGGGCTGAGGTGGGCTAGTTTAGTGTAATAAAGGAGAGTTCTATTTGCAGATGGTAAACACTGTCACTGCAGTGATTCACAGGGACAGAAGCAAAACTATAGAGCAGCTGGGGTAGCGTGAAGGGTTTCAATGCACAATCAAAGGAGCAGACACAGAACAAGGCCTGTTTCTCAACTAATGGTTTCTCTTATTTTATAGTTTCATCAGATTCATGGGAAGCAGGTAGAAGAGGAGAAATGAACTCTCCTGATTGGGACTCCTGCCATTAAGAATGACAACAAATTTTCTCAGTAGAAAATTGTAGAATATCAAGGTTAGAAGGGACCTCAGCAGGTCATCTAGTCCAACCCCCTGCTTAAAGCAGGACCAATCCCTGGACAGATTTCTACCCCAGATCCCTAAATGGCCCTCTCAAAGATTGAACTCACAACCTGAATTTAGTAGGCTAATGCTCAAGCCACTGAGCTATCTGCAGTTTTGTCTAAATGGGTTTCAATTTTTCCCTTGAGAAAAATGTTGATTTTGATAAAAATTTTCAGTTTTCCAATTGGAGAAATCAACACTAAAATTTTGTCCGGACTCATCATTTTGAAACCAAACATAAAGAAAATTTTTGTTTTGATTTGCAAGAAAATTTCTGGTGGAAAATATGAAAAGTTTTGGTTGAAAACTTTCAAGAGGTGATATTGCCCGTGGAATTTACTGTGGAAAAATGTGTTTATTCCAACCAGTTCTAATATGTATGTGTATAAAATAAATAATAATAATAGTAACCTATCTTAGGCACTTATCTGACCTGCATTGCTGTAATATCATTACCCATCAGCTGGGGATCTGGCCCATAAAGAGACGTGACCTGCCAGAGTGGATCTGAAATTTGCCTGGTTCTCACCCTCTTTCTCCTAATCTCTCTCCCTGATCTCAGCAGTTTGGTGACAAGAATCCTTTTTTCAGGTGTCTGTGGGGATTAAGCCTCAGACAAAGGCAAAAAGAGACAGACCCCTGACCCTCTCCCTGCTATATGGGCATGCTCATTTCCATCAGCGCTGTCATCTCTGAGTGGAGGAGGGACATCCCCTTTCCCCTAAATTCTTGTCCCTCCCACACCACCTCCCAGATTCTCCCTCCAATCTCAGCTGAAGGTTGGCCAGGTCTGCCTGCTAGGCCTGCCCTGGGCCAGTTCCTTCGCCAGGGCACTATGACTAATGGCAACAATCTCTAGTGCTTTAAGCAAAGAGAGCAGTGACTCTGTGGAGTGCCCCTGCCGCTCGGCGCTCCCAGCAGCCTTGCTCTGTGTGTCTGTTCTGGAGCACCAGCACCAAATTAGACAGGATGGCACTTCTCCCACTTTAGTAATTTAGATAAAAGTAACATTTTGTCTGAGAGCAGAAGCAATTATACCCTGGGGTTTGGGATTAACATGATTAAACAATCTTTCTGTCTCCCTGTTTTTCTCCCTGTTCTGCTGCAATTGGAGTCTCCTCTTTCAACTACTCTACAGCAGCTAATACTCCCCCCAAAAGAGGCTTTGTATGTAAATCCTCATTAGGGAGGGCTGTGCTCTTTCGGAAGGAGCATTTTAGCAAAAGAAGAAATCTGTATCTTGATGCATTAGTGTCTCTATCACATGAAAAGGCTGTCACTGCACCACCCAGGGAACTAACGAAGATCCCAATTATACAGCAATAAAATATACATAGGCACACTGAGGGGTTTATACATTTTTAATTTTTTTCCAAAGAAAAAGGCAGAGAGAAAATTCTAATTAGTGATTTCATCATTTTTAAATAAAATGATACACAAGAGCAAAAACCTATTTCCTTATTGTCATTGTGCACTTGTAAATGCTCCGGGCGTGTTTCCCTGGGTTGTTCCAGGTACTTGGCTTTGTCTTGTCTCCCATAATATAGCCACGATTTAGAGTCGGTCACCCATTAGGGTCATGTCTCACTAGCCCCTTTGGCAATGGCTGGTGCGCAGTCTCTGCCGTTGGTGTGAATGCCTTTTGTACCCACCCCTTTGCTCAGATTTTGCTGGTCCTTTCTCGCCTTGGGTCGTGTGAATCTCTGAACCAGCTGTTGGACCAAAACTC
The DNA here is from genome assembly GCF_016161935.1 of Mauremys reevesii. NCBI lineage: Eukaryota > Metazoa > Chordata > Testudines > Geoemydidae > Mauremys > Mauremys reevesii. Next base: position 4,901,498 of record NC_052641.1, on the reverse strand, counting down.
CTGAGAGGCAAATTAAAATATCGGGCAGGAGTAAGAGTGACAAGAAAGGCCAGTCTGGTTAGTTTATTCATGCTACCTGGTTTATTTTATCATGGAGAGATGGCAAACCCACTGTACTTAACTTCCTTTCATAATACGGTAGAATTGTCCTCCTCACCCACACTCACTCTTATCCCTTTCAGCATGTGAATTATGTTCCCTTTACAATTGTTCTGAGAAATATTGAAATAAATTGCATAACACACGTTTGGCACATGTGCACTTGGAATGCTGACTGCCAATCCTACATCCAAACACAGTAGAAGAAAGTCTTTAAAATAATTCTTGGGGCATATGAGAAGACATCATTGGTTGGTGAAAATATTTCCTCGGGCTGTTTTGGGATGACCCTGTGTAACTCACTTGTGAGTACTGTGGCCACAGCTAACATATCTCAACAATCCCTTGTCGATACACTAGCACCTTCTCACGTTTCTCTACCACACGAATTGCTATCAGTTTCTGCTTTCTTCCATTTGTTACATCTTGTTTGTTTATTTCTAATTTTAATTTTAATTTCTAATTCCCTACTCCCCGCCCCAATATATTTCAAGACCTGGCTCCAAAGCATGCAGGTACTAGATCTTCTTAGCACAATTATTATAAGAAATTTTTAACATGGGCACAGCGATGCCTTTTCCTCTAATCTTGGTCTGAGAAACCATTGAATTGTTTTTGCTGAAAATGTCCAAAAATATTCACCCAAAGCAGATACCCAGCAGGGAACATTTTCAGCACAAATGCTTAAATTTTAGTAAAATTATAAGCAACTGACAACAGGGTTTTTATAATGGGAAGAATCAGGCAATTTTAATGACAGGCAGTGCGACCAGCACCACCTATATAAAAACAAATGGTTGCTACTTTTCCAAGTTATTGTATGTAGATAGGTGAATAGCTCACAACATCTATTCCTGCACATAAACTCCTTGTTCATGTAAATGTGAGGTTACAATGTGAGGTCCCTGGAATACAGATTTAGAAAGACCCTGTCAAGACTGAATCCCCACTCTGGCACTTCGAGTGCAGAAGGTGGGGGCCTGCAAGGATTCTAAAAATAAATACTGGCCACTCCAGGCTGGTATTAAACTCCCAAGGTTACAGCTTTTCTCTGACCTTGGATGGGTAGATGCTACCACCACCCAAGTGCAAAAACTCCCCTTTGAGAACCCAGGAAGGCACACTTGGGAATTCCTTCCTGTGGGGTCCACTCCAGCCCCTTCACCCCCCCCCCCCCCGAAGAGCTGAGAATGAAAAACAAAGGAAATCAGCTGTTGCCGCCAGCTAATTAAACAACATGTGCAGAAACCTCTTAGGACACAAAAACCCAATCCTGTTCTAAAAAAAAAGGTACATTTTATTAAAAACAAAAAGAAAGAAAGTACATTTGGAATTTAGGGTTATTGCTAGATTAAAAAAAATTACAAAAATTAAGCATCAGGATAGCTCTCTTGAGGTTCAGCTTAAAGGTTACAAGTAAAGCAAAAGCATTTGGGGTTAGCATGGGGGAGTCCACAAGCCATAAAGAAATAAAAGAGAGAAACCGAATCGCATCTTCATAGACATTTCCTGATCTACTTACATCTCTGGGGTTTCAAATGAGAAGTTTCTAGGTATGATCTGATGATTTTCATCCCTGACTTAAAGCTTTTTACAGCCCTGTCTCTTAAAAAAGTTCTAGTCTTCTCATTGGCTCTTTTGGTCAGGTGCCCACTCCCTTCCTTTTACCTATGGACTTTTTAACTTACCTTTACAGGTAAAGCAAGCAGAGAACAGCTACTAACAGGGATTTTATAGCTAACTGGCTGACTGGGTGTCCATAAAAGGGAGATACCCCCTCCCCACGTTTATCACAGACCCCAACCATTACAAAGCATGGAAATTATTAAGGTAACATTGATAATGCCGTAAATTCAGAATATCCTTGGAGTTTCTACATTTTGTAGCAGACATGGGCTCATTGACATGAGACATTCCACTACCTAACTGAACTGAGCCAGAACTATCAAGAGAAACAGTCTTTCACTTTTTGTGCTATAGAAAGACAGTTCAAAAGTTTTAAAACGCATGTTTCTGGCACAGCTCCTTGAGGGGCATTTTTTAGGCAAGAGATTTCATAATATTCTGGGAATAAATGTTAAGGGAGAGATTCGCCCCTAGGTTCTCACAAGGCCTAGCTCTTAACTTATGTCCCACTTTTCCCTGAAAATGGGGTAACATGAGGCACAGAGCTCTGCATGGAGGGAATAACACCCGATTTGCCCAGCGGTCTGTTGAATCATTTCTTTGATAACTATCTCCCACTGTACAGAGTATTCCTACCCCTGGTGTGATCTGCTGAGTTTCTCTATAGAAGGGATGATATGAATGACATCTGACTTCTCTATAGAAAGGGTGACATCTTCAGTACAGAGATACAGATACCTGAGTACCCTCAGGGGTCCTCTGAAAATGAATTAAATGTCTTAGATGAAGTCGAATAGGGACTCTGTTTTACTTTTTTCTCTGTAGGAGTCTAAAGTTTTTTCAGAATCTCAGTATATACTTGGCTACCTTCCTAATTACAAGTATCAGAGGGGTAGCCGTGTTAGTCTGGATCTGTAAAAGCAGCAAAGAATCCTGTGGCACCTTATAGACTAACAGACGTTTTGCAGCATGAGCTTTCGTGGGTGAATACTTGCATCCGATGAAGTGGGTATTCACCCACGAAAGCTCATGCTGCAAAACGTCTGTTAGTCTATAAGGTGCCACAGGATTCTTTGCTGCTTTTCCTAATTACAGTTATCTTAGCTACTGCCGTTCTTAAATTGTAGGTTGACTTGAAATAAAAATCAAGGAAAGTTTAATTAATTTTCTCATGCCCCTCTCCCCTTTTTAATAAGAAGATAATATTCACAGAGAGAAAACAGGACAAAGATATTGCCGCTTGCTCCCTGCTTTGCTGACAGGCCTGCACTCCAGAGTCTGCACTGCCATGGCCCACTGCTGCTCTCATGTGCCATTGAAATCATACAATTTGCTGGAGGTGCCTTTCCTTGACTTCCTGGTGCATGTGGCAGCAGCAAAGCATTTAAAACTGCTATTGCACCAAATAAGAAGTTTTAAGAAGGGAAACGCTGAAGAAAAATAGCCAGGAAAACAAATCTGAAAAAAGTAGGGGCTCAAAAGCAATACCTGTTGCCAGTGCCAGGGTTCCTTAGGCACTTAAATATGATCACAACAGAAACACAGAAAAGTTAAGTAAAAACATAAAATACTCTTGCTGGAAGGTTGCAATGTAACACTACTTTTATTCTTAGAATCCAGAACAATAACACACAGTAACCAAAAGCAGAAAGAGACAAATCAGGCTGCATTCTAAGTCAGCGATCCAAAACTCATCCCACCTTGTGAAAAGTGTTCACCCACAGGTGACAGGGTGTTTTTGTCTTTAATCATTTTCCTGTGTGAGTTCATTCGAGAGCGCAGTGATTGTTTGGTTTCACCCACATAGTTGGGGCATTAAGTGCACTGGATAAGGTACGTCACATGTTGTGATAGGCATGTGCAGGACCCATGGGTCTTGAAAGGCATGTTATGGGGGGTGTTGAAATTGTAGCAGTGAGATATGTCTCCAGGTTTTGCATCTGTTGTTCTAGGAGGGTCTGGTGCTGCTTTGAGTTGGTCTGTGGTGAGCTTCCTTCTGATGATGAGCTTGGAGGGTTGTTTGAAAACCAGAAGAGGGGGTTCAGGAAAGGTTTCTTTCAGGATGGGGGTCCCCATTGAGTATGGGTTATAATAGTAAGAGATACACCAATCTCCTAGAACCAGAAGGGACCTTGAAAGGTTATTGAGTCCAGCCCCCTGCCTTCGCTAGCAGGACCAAGAATTGATTTTTGCCCTACATCCCTAAGTGGACCCCTCAAGGATTGAACTCACAATTCTGGGTTTAGCAGACCAATGCTCAAACCACTGAGCAATCCCTCCCACCAGTTGTAGTTGTTTGATGACACCCAAAGTGAATTCACACAGCCTGTTCAAATGAACTGAAGATGCAGAAATATTTGGAACACAAATATCCAGGATTCAGGGGCTCACCCTGGCAGATGCAGAAGAAGCCATATAAATGACTTGTCAGTGGCAAATGAAGTTTATGCAAAGCCGAAGTTTTCCAGAGTGTGTGGGAAATTGTTTAAGGAAGGGGTTTGGTGTGTGCTATGGGAAGGGGTTTGGGTGGAGAAAATGGGAGGGTTTTGGAGTGAGCACATAGGGGAGGGGTTTGAGGTGAACACAACAGGAAGAGTTTAGGGGGAGAGCACGTGTGAAGGGATTTGGAGTGCACACGGTTTTATTGTAATTATGTAAGCAGAGTCAGGATGAGCTCTACCCTGACATCTGGTGGTGAAGTATGGGGAGTGTGGAAAGGAATTTCAGGTATTTGCATTGGCACACCCATCCCACCTAGTATAGATCATGGCAGCCTGGGATGGTTATTTTGACAGCTCTGGGATCCCCAATTTCTTTGATTATTGGGGCAGGAGGAATAAAGTGTTGTCACCCTGATTATGTGAATGAGGAACTATGAGACTGCATTAGGACAGAGATGTCTCACTATCCATTAAGTAGCACTTGCTAGACAAGGGACATGGGTGCCAAAACCCAGTGAATTGAGAGAGGTTGGGGACTGGTGTGTGTACTTGATGGGCCTGCCCTAGCCCTAGCCCTAGCCCTAGCCCTAGCCCTAGCCCCTGCCCCCGCCCCCGTTTGAGGGTCTGGAACACCAATTGCATGTCCTTCTCTCTCCGCTGTTGAAGAGCAGAGCTAATTTTGAATTCTTTAGGAGTCCATCTGGAGGCTGCTGAGCTGAATTCACGTTGGGCCAATGGTGCACCAGCACTGGGGCTCCCCTACTACAAGCTGAAATCACTAAGAGCTGAAATCACTAAAAGAGCTAAGCTTACTGAGCTGAGATCACTGAGTGCTGTGTTAACTAGTGGGGGAGCCTGAAGATCTATCGCTAAGCGGCTGACAGAGCAGAGCAGTTTGCAGCATGTTGGAGCAGCCCATGAAACAGTGAGCGGAGTGGAGCGGTTTGTGGGGACTGCTGAAGCGGTTCACGGGTTGGCTGGAGGAGCGGCACAGCTGGTGGAGTGGAGCCAGTCGTGGGGAAGGCTGCAGCAGAACTCCACGGAGAGGCAGAGCAGTTGGTCCCGGCCCATGTAAGGTTCCCCTTAACACCCTGTGTGTGTCCCCGCCATTTCCACCCAGGCTGGTGGGGGGGTAAGACTCTGCAGATAAACTTTTGAACTCTGGGGTGGCAGTGACCAGAGACAGAGACTTTTGGGTTGTTGGACTTAAGACCCTAAGGGGGAAAGGACATTGCCAAATGTACTTGGAGGTGAATTGGGGTTTTTTTGCTTATGGTTTGTGTTATAATCCGGTTTGTGGTGTTTCTCCAATGGTGATGCTGCATTGTTTCCCTCCTTTATTAAAAGGATTTTGCTACACTCAGACTCTGTGCTTGCGAGTGTGGAAGTATTGCCTCCTAGAGGCACCCGGAGGGTGGTATGTAATTGTCCCAGGTCACTGGGTTGGGGCTCGAGCTGGTTTTGCATTGTGTTATTGAAACAGAACCCCTGGATACTGAACCCGGCCCTTGTTGCTGCCAACTCAGAGGGGCAGAAGGGTTACAATTATATATAAATAGGTTTGGGTGAACACTTTGTGGGTGAGCATATGGGGAGAAGGGTGGGCGATGTGGGGAGGGGCAGGGGGTATGAAACCAGGGAGATTTTTAGGGTGAGCACATTGAGGGAGGGGTTTGGGGTGAACACAAAGAGAATACTTTACACTGAGCGCAAAAGAAGTGGTTTTCCTGAGAGCGTTGGGGAAGGCGATTCGGGTGAGCACATAGGGAAGGGTTTGGGGGTGACCATGGAGAGTGCTTGAGGTGAGTTTAATAAAGCAGATTCCCCTGAGATTACAGATATTGCTAGTAGTCCAGCATTTCTGTGTGCAAGAATAGCTTCTGGACAAGGCTTAGGAGGTGCCACTTAATGCCAGAATACCATCTTCTTTGTCACCTGAGAAGTTTTTTAGACGTCTGCTTTATTCAAGGACGTATCAATGCCAATGAAATACTGAAACTATTGGCTGGATCCTCTGGGGTGGGATAGATGCTCTGGGCTGCAGTTCCAGCATGATCTAGCCAGAAAGCCACTGGAAGGAAGTTCCTCCTAGAATGGACTCTTACCCCACTCCCCTTACCAGCAGCTATGGCAGGGAAAAGGGATGTAGCCAGGAGGACATCCCAGCACCCATGCTAGTTATTACCTTGCTTTTGGCCCCATTTCAGCTCAAGGAATTTAGGGTGCTGTAACAAGGCAGGGGAAGACCTGCTGTGCCCAGAGCAGCATCAGGATCTGGGAGCGCAAAATGAGATTCAAGCCAACTCTGCACCTTCCTAACTTGTGCTGGGCACAGCTGAGGATTTGGCCTTATATTGCTGAGAGTCACAAAGCCTTCTCCAGGGCATGTCCAAAAGTAAAGATAAAAGGAGGGGAAATAGTGAGATCTGGCAGTTGGTTCCGATGTCTGGTATTTTCCATGTGTTCAATAAAGAGTTGCCATGTCTCAATATGAATAGCAAAAGTGTCCTTTCTGGTACTAATGGATTTCTTACAGACAGATATCCCAGGCTTTGACAAAGCATGTATTGACTGAAATGTTGTCTGAAGACATCTCAGTCCAAAGCAATTACTACTTGACCAGCAAGAAGTGACTGAAGAAGGAGGGGACACAATGGATCAATACTGAATCTACCATCATTTCCCAACAATGCGAATCTGGGTAAAAATATTTTGTGATGCACAGATATGTGAGCAGTGAACTGAATTGTAATGTTTAACAAATGGCCAGCGTAAGTGACTAGAGGGCTTTATAAATCATGGTGATGGGTGTGGTACAATTACCTTGAGAGCTTTGATAGACAGTCACCAGTTTTCTGGCAGACCCTCCTACATGAATTAGGATACAACCAAGCCCATATGGAGATTTGCACTTACATATGCCCATTAACTTCAATATTCATAGGGGACAAAATTCACCTCGGTGCTTGGGGTCAGTGCTAGGCTGACACAACACTTAAGTCTCATTTGAGACCTATTTTGAGAGCTTATGTAGGATTTAAGAGGTGCGTGTCTTTATGCTGACCCTCTGCACAGGGATGAATTTCACCCACTGTTTATAGGAAGGATTCAATGGAACCACACACTGAGTAACTGCTAGATTGGACCATTAAACTGAAAATTGAGGATTAGGTAGTTTTTTCCAATATCAGTTTTTCAGTTATTAAATAAAATTGACAAATAGATGCTTTATGGCTATATCTTTAAAAACCACCACCCCAGAATTTATTTTGATTAGGAAAATGTAGGAAAAATTCTGGCACTGATTTATATGATTATTCCCAGTAAGGGGACAATTAGAAAATAACATAGATTTCATTTTTAAAGTAACTCCTTTAATGTTTGCTGTATTAACAAATATTGGCTCAAATTATTGGCCTAAAGAGGATTTTTTGTTGTTGTTTTCAAAAAACAGGTCTGAGATTGGGAAGTGGCAAATTATTAATTTTGTGCTGGCTCCAGATTTGCTCATATAACATCCCTCCTTTTATAACCTAAATGGTGGGGGTTGTTTTACAGCCTTTGCCAATAATTATGATACTTTGGGCATGTTAACATAAAAGTTCTCTGCAGGGAGAGAGGGAAGATAATGGGGATGAATTATTTAAGAATTGGATCCTTCTTTCTAGCTAGTAAGTGGCACATGAAAAGGGCCATCCACTGTACAGTGAGGATAAGTCTCCCTGGAGGGGAAAGGACTATATCTTAATAGGGGCTGAGGAAGCCAAGAGGTTTCAGTGTCAGCCCAGTAATGCTGACTGGGTAGTTATCATATTTTTGTCTGGGCAGAATGATAACTGTACAATTTGCAAAGATCTGATGTCCTTTTTGGTTAATTTGATGCACATTTTCTCTGCTGGTTTTGAGGCAAATATTAATTCCAACTCAATCTGCAGGAAGTTCTGTATTTCCTTCTAGAATAATCAATTGATGGCTGTAGGCACTGATTTTCAACTCTCAATCCTTGAAATATTATTAATAATAATAATTATTATTATTATTTTATTATTTATTTGTATTTACTGTAGCATCTAGGAGCCGCAGTTAGTCCCCTATTGTGATAGGCTCAGTACAACCACAGAACCAAAAAAAAGACCCTGCTGCAAAGTTTACAATCTAAGTGTAAGACAAGAGACAAGAGATGGGTGAGTATGTGGAAATAATGAGACCGTGTTGGTCAGCATGCTGGGTGGTGGGCTCAGCACACCAGTTTGTAAAAATGTGGTGTTGGTTTTTTTTAAAAAAAGAAAGTTTGTAAAACTGTGTCCAATAAGGCCCTGATTCAGCAAAGCCCTTAAACATGTGCTTAATGCTTTGCTGATTGGAGCCTAAGATGCTCTCAGCCCCAAGAGTTGAGAATACTGAACCATTCTCCATGCAAGGTGCCGCCGAACGAACACACTGCCAAGTCAGCTGCCTCTCGCCTTTGGGGTCTCCCACTGAAGATTTCTCTCTTTTTGAGTCTGGAATGGCCCAGGTGCCCTAAGGGTGAACCTTTTGCTGAGGATGTAGATATGCTAAGAGATTACACAAGTTAGTGTAGTGTAGACTACAGAGAAGAGGGGACATGACTGGGATATCTATTATTATGAAGAGCGTGGTAAGAATGGGAGAGTCCCTCCTTTTCACCTGATCCTGTAATGCCTGCACTAGTGGGAGTTATACGAAATTAAAGGGCAGTGCATCTAGAACTAGGGTGACCAGATGTCCCGATTTTATAGGGACAGTCCCGATTTTTCGGTCTTTTTCTTATATAGGCTCCTATTACCCCCCACCCTCCGTCCTGATTTTTCACATTTGCTGTCTGGTCGCCCTATCTGGAACAAAGGAAAGGAAAGGCAAGTTTACACAGGTTTTTGGCTGTGCTGAGTTTGGACTCAGCCCACCTGGGGAGAAGGTGACTCTAAAGTCCCAGACTGCCCTTCCTGGCCCCTACAGGCATTCAGCTGTCCTGGAAATCTTCATATCCTCATCATCACTCTTGAATTGCTGACCTGGGTCTCCTGCTAATGGAAGGAAGGGAACTATCTTGAGCAGCATCTCCTCCATCAGACTTTATGTTGACACTGATCCTGAAGAGTCAATCCTGGGGTCCTTGTTATTATAACAGTGTCATAATTAGCAATGAGAAACTTACCTGTCATGTTCTTGCTCCAAAAAGAACTTGGTACTAATTTTTAAAGGGTAGTGAAGAGACAGTCGTTTCAGGAGGCTGTGATTACTCTTCTAGGCATCTAGTGTTGGTTTTCAAGAGCTTCCAATGGAATCCCATTGAATTCACCTTTGTCAAAGTGCAAACAATTCCTGTTCCCTTACAGCAGTCAGGAACACTGGAAAGATGCTCCATCATGGTGGACAAGTGATACCACTGACATCTTCCATGTGCTGTGATCCCTACCCCAGGCTTCAGATGGTTTATCTGAGCATTTGTTCTGTTTGGAGCAGATCTATTGCTATATTCATAGGCTTGCAAAACAAATTTCAGCAAAGACTCAAAGACAAACTCTTGGTCATCATCATTCTATTTTCTTCTATGTGCCACCTACTTTCTCTCTATAGCAAGTCTTATGTGGAGAATCTCGACATTATGTGCCCTGGAGCCAGTTACAACTATTCCACATGTTACTTCATATCTACTCACATCAGTAGCTCTAGGACTAGATAACATTGTTAGCCTTTTATCTTCAAATAAACGTACTCCCAGTTCTTCTGATGTACTTATCCTATAAGAAATGAATGTCTGTCAACAAGTACCCTTCCATGAAGCCTGCATTTGTTTATTTTAAAACAAAAAGAAGTTATAAAGTCTAGTGCAGAAACATGCCGTGTTTTCTGTGAGAATCTGAAGGAATACTATGTTATAATGCACATTTTCTTGATTTTCTTTGGAATCTCATGAGGCTCTCTGTCCAGGAATTTCAGTTGGCAACTGCTTTCTACTGCATTAGATGTCTCTTAGATATGCACCAAGCTTGTTCATCTATGAAATTTGCTTCATATAATACACCATCATTTAATGATGTTTGCCCAAGAGCTAAAAGTAAATAAACTCATAGGCCCAAATCATGTATTTTCAATAGGAAATCCTGCAGGAAGAGGCTCTGGGAAACTATGCTTCATGAGAGGATCCCTCATATTGTCTTGGTGAGGAGCCGGTGGAAGTTTATCTGACCATGGGACAGAATGCAAACCTAGTGGGTCTCCAAAGCCATCTGTGTGAAGGCTTTCTTCTTTTTATGGAACTTCACAAACAACCCCATGTCCCTGGCTGCAGTGGGTCCAAGAATCTTTGGGGTGGGGTTAAACACAGGCTGGGGCTCTATTATTGGCCTCCCACAGTATTCTTGCCAGCAAGTTAAAGAAGTATGGGCTTGATGATTGGACTATAAGGTGGATAGAAAGCTGGCTAGATTGTCGGGCTCAATGGGTAGTGATCAACGGCTCCATGTCTAGTTGGCAGCTGGTTTCAAGTGGAGTGCCCCAAGGGTCGGTCCTGGGGCTGGTTTTGTTCAATATCTTCATTAAAGATCTGGAGGATGGTGTGGACTGCACTCTCAGCAAGTTTGCAGATGACACTAAACTAGGAGGAGTGGTAGATACGCTGGAGGGTAGGGATAGGATACAGAGGGACCTAGACAAATTAGAGGACTGGGCCAAAAGAAACCTGATGAGGTTCAACAAGGACAAGTGCAGAGTCCTGCTCTTAGGCCGGAAGAATCCCATGTACTGCTACAGACTAGGGACCGAATGGCTAGGAAGCAGTTCTGCAGAAAAGGACCTAGGGGTTACAGTGGATGAGAAGCTGGATATGAGTCAGCAGTGTGCCCTTGTTGCCAAGAAGGCTAATGGCATTTTGGGCTGTATAAGTAGGGGCATTGCCAGCAGATCGAGGGATGTGATCATTTCCCTCTATTCGGCATTGGTGAGGCCTCATCTGGAGTACTGTGTCCAGTTTTGGTCCCCATACTACAAGAAGGGATGTGGAAAAATTGGAAAGAGTCCAGCGAAGGGCAACAAAAATGATTAGGGGGCTGGAGCACATGACTTATGAGGAGAGGCTGAGGGAACTGGGATTGTTTAGTCTGCAGAAGAGAAGACTGAGGGGGGATTTGATAGCTGCTTTCAACTACCAGAAAGGGAGTTCCAAAGAGGATGGATCTAGACTGTTCTCAGTGGTACCTGATGACAGAACAAGAAGTAATGGTCTCAAGTTGTAGTGGGGGAGGTTTAGGTTGGATATTAAGAAAAACTTTTTCACTAGGAGGGTGGTGAAGCACTGGAATGGGTTACCTAGGGAGGTGGTGGGATCTCCTTCCTTAGAGGTTTTTAAGGTCAGGCTTGATAAGGCCATGGCTGGGATGATTTAGTTGGGGATTGGTCCTGCTTTGAGCAGGGGGTTGGACTAGATACCTCCTGAGGTTCCTTCCAACCCTGATATTCTATGATTCTATCTTTCTTGCCTAGCTTCCCAGGGACTAGAGAGAGAGTAAAACGCTGGTATCACTTTGATATGTAGCTCCTCCACCCTCTCATGCAGCTCATTCCTTTCCTCTGCCCTGATCGGACCAATCTCCAGCCCCTCCTCCAGCAAGACCCACAAACCAGCAGGGTCCTGCAGGAGAAGGCTGGTGATGCTGTCAGGAGCTGAGCCCCAGTGTGGCGGGGCGAAGAGTGTGTGCAGAGATGTCCTCCATGCATGTATCTAAGGGCCCTGGGTTGTCAGAAAAACAGAAATCAAAATGTGTATGTAGTCACTCTGTAAGAACTCTAGCTGACCCTTAGCTCTATACACATGTGTGTCAAATTGTCTTCCCAGCTCCTGCAAAACTGGTCTGATGAGGCAGCTGCTAGTAAAAGTAGAACAGCTTGTCTGGACATCTGGCGTTCAGCATAATTGTTTATGAGACAAAACTTGCCAGAAGGAGACAAAACTGGAAACAACTAATAGCTAAATATTGGGGAATTATCTGGCTGTAGCAGTAGTCCCTGCTTTGTTAATTAGGAGCTTGGAATGAATGTAGAATTCCTGTTAATGCTAACACACCATGTCTTTCCTAAGAGTAAGTAGTGAGAATGTCGGAGCTGTGTGGTTGGGTAAATGGTGTAATGGAACTTTATTTTAATGGTAGATTTTCTCCTTTATAGGGATAAACTCTACCCTACTTAGTGCTCACTCGGCCTTTTATCAAGCAGACTAATATTGATTTCAGTTTGCAGTGTTGTTGTAGCTGTGTTGGTCCCAGAATATGAGAGAGACAAGCTAGGGGAGGTAGTATCTGTTATTGGACCAACTTCTGTTGGTGGAAGGTACAAGCTTTTTAGCTTCACAGAGCTCCTTCGAGCTGGAGATGATAACCAGAGGGTCTGAGAAAAATACAAGGTGTGACCGATTGGTAACCATACGGGGTTCACACATGCTGTAGGATACCACTTAAGTGGGCAATGAAGGGTTAGCAGGGAGCGGGCCGTGTTACAAATTGCTATAATGAGCCATACAAACGGTGTCTCTGTTATGTCCATGGCTGTTAGTGTCCAGCAAAGTTATGAATTTAAGTTTCCAGACTTGTCTTTTGATTTCAGCGGCAGTTAGCTAGACTAAAAACACAGTAAACACCTCAGCATTTGGGCCCTCATGTCTCTCCAGGGCCCTCCTCAGAAAGAAATTACTTAGTGAAGAGGGTGCACCAAATTTAAAAAAAAAATTGACCAACCCCTGACCAATATGGGTTCAGCTGCCCAACTCACCGGCAGGCCAAATGCTAAGAGAGGCCCCCGCAGCCCCACCTGAGAACAAGCCCAGCCTCTTCCCTGATTCTGAGGGCATGTCTACACTGCAACCGAGGGTGTGATTTCATCTAAGTGGAGCGGGTGTGCCTAGCTGTGCTGCAGTCACACCTTCATCGGGGGTGTAGAAGTACCCTAAGACTCTGCCTTCCACCCTGTAGGTATGTATTGCAATTTATGGCAGTGGGGTGACAGGAGAGTGACATGGGTGGGGAAAGGTGGCAGGGCCTGCTCCAGTACGTACCCCACTGGTGAAGGCGGCGTGAGGGAGCAGAGGAAGCAGGCTGTCTAAAAACTACGTTTTTAACTGTTATTTTGTATGTATTGTTCTGTTCCAATACAGACTGTGTGCAGCAGGGATGAGCAAATAATTGATTTTTCACTTTGGAGGCCAAACTGAAAAAAAAACCTGAAAATAAATTTGGTTGTTTGGAACCAAAACCGATTTTTTTTTGACAAAATGACCCCCTTGAGCTCCCAAAAATTTTTAGGTCATATCAAAATAAAACATTTTTAATGGTACTTTGAAACTAAATGTTGCTACCGTTTGTTTTGACATTTTTGAAAATTTTGTTTTCAGTGTTTCAATGGCTGAAGCTATTCATCAAATTCAACCCAAATCTCTGAATAATTTGGATGCCACTCAAAATGCCTTTTTCAGGGAATTTACTATTTGCTGGAAAAAATTCATCCAGCTGAAATGTGCAGTACTGGTCACCCGATCTCAAAAAGGATATTGCAAAATTAGAGAGGGTTCAGAGACAGGCAGCAAGAATGACTAAGGGCCAGGAAAAATTTCTCATATTAAAAGAGAATGAAATGCAAGGAGATGAATAAGAGGAGACATGATAAAAATATCTAAATTAATGAATGGTCTAGAGCAGGCAGACCAGGAACTTCTGTTCTTCCGATCTCATAATACAAAACCAAATGGGCATTCAATGTAATTGAAAGGTAGGACATTGAAAACTGGTCAGAGGAACTACATTTTCACATAGTGTGTTAGACTGTGGAACTCATTGCCACAGGAAGTCACTGAGGCCATGGACTTACGATTCAAAAAGGGATTGGACATTTATATGGATAACAAGAAGATCCAGAGTTATCATAATTCATAACAAACATTTGGAAAGAGACATTAAACCTCAGGCTTCAGGATTTGAGACAATCTTTATTAGAGATCAGGGTGAGACCTAATGTGGGCGGCAGATTATCCCACATCTGCTGCTGGCCTCTGTGAGAGACTGGTCGGATCCCATCTGGCAAGTCCTATGTTCCTATCATTAAAATCTAAAAATATATAGCCCAGCTATTTGACTGTACACATATTGTTCCATCCAAAAAGCTACATTCAGATAACGTTAAGGTTGCTACCCAGGTGCCACTTCCAGCACACAGTCACCTGACCCATGTCATGTGACCCTTTCCACTCATGCTTCCCATGAGCAGCGCTTGGAGGTTCCCAGTCCCCTGATTCAGAGGAGCTGCCTAAACCCCCTTAAAGGGCCAGCTCACCCAGTGACAGCTTCCTTTAGCTGTGAGATTTAAATGGACCTCACATTGCCAAATCTTTCTCATAATGAATTATACACCTCTGTTTATAGGCCTTTTAAATGAGCATTAGGAACTATATAAATTCTGTGGCAGAGTATTTTAACGGGAGCTATTGGAACATGTCTCCTGGGTCACCACTTAGCTCTTGCATCTACTGAAGAGAATAAACCCCTGGCTTTTACTGAATAGCTGAGATTTTTCATCAGGCTTTTAGTGTTCAGGGTACTAATAAGTGCAAGTGAACATTGATTTGAAAGAAATGTAGGATTATCAGTAGAGCTACATGGAGAAAGGGCCAGATTTTCAGAGCTATTTAGGAGCCTAAAGATGCAGATAGGCATCTAGTGAAAACTTGCAAAGGCACCACGCAGCTGGGTGTCATACTCCCATGGAATCACTCCTTGTTTCTAATAACGGGACGTTGTTCTGGCTGTATACATTCTGAATGCTGGAGGTTGACTTTATTCTCAACTACGTAAAACGCTGTTCCACTCTTTGGAGAGAGCACACATCAATACGTCAATCCTTGTCAGCTTTGCTTTAAATCAGAATCGATGTATAAATGTAGTAGCAGATGTTTTAAACACACAAGACTTTCCATATTCCTCTAGTAGCAGTAATAGCTCAAAAGTGGCTACTGAGTTGGGGTGCTACAGAATCTAGAGCAAAGCATCCCAAAACTGAAGCACATGGAAGAATTTAATATATTGGCAGTGCTGTTCACTCGGAAACCTCCCCTGGCTGGCAGAGGTAGTATGACAGATAGTGACTGAGATGGAGGTGACGGAGCTAGCGTAATCAGACAGGTACAAGTGTCTGTCTATTGGGGCAGAGGGTGCAGGGGCTGAAGCACAAGGCTGTTGAAGGAAAAAGGAGGCAGGTAGCTGTACAAAACATGCTAAAAACACTCATTTTTTATTTATAAGCAGTACATTGGTCAAGATGAAAGAACAAAAATATTAAAAACTGATGCATCTAGAACCACTCAGCAGCTGATACGTAAACATTCGGCCAAGACACCACATTAAAGTCTGTTTCATTAAATACTGAAAGCCTGGTGTATGCAGGATTGTTGCATAGAGGGCGTGACAGTAAGGGCAAGATTTGGGCAACTACTGCCATGTGGTGCAGTGAGTGTTTCGAATGAGGCAATGCACCGTGCCAGATCAGATGGTGGCAGTAGTTTCACTGAGACACACTTGCCCCACGGTCTGATCAACCCACTTCTAAAGATGTGACACTAGAACAGCTCCATTAACCGGAGGTGAATAGGGCTGCCAGCTTTCAAACCGCTGAAAACTGAACACCCTTACCCGGGCCCCCTTTCCCGCCTCTTCCGAGGCCCCGCCCCTGCCCTGCCTCTCCTCCCACCCAGGGCCCATCACTCACTCCCCGCTCTCCCAGGACTCACCTGCTGCCTGCAGAGCCAGGCTGGGAGGAGCTGATGTGGAGCCTGTCTGCCTGCCCAATCGGGGCACAGTGTGTGTGTGTGGGGGTGAGTCCCTGTAACGAGGGGCCGGGGCCATTGGGACACGGCGGGGGTCAGTCCCCGGAGCAAGGGGCTGGGGCAGGCCATGGTGGGGAAGCAGGGCAGGGACAGATTCCCCCTCTCCCTCCCTCCCCCCCCCGGGCAGCGGGACCTACCTCTTGGAGCCTGGGCTGGAAGCCAGCCACTGCTCTGTCAGGCATCAGCCGCTGAGCAGACAGCAGCTCCTCCACGTGGCTCCAGCGGCTGCTCTTCCCACCCTCCAGTGGCCAACTGGACTTTTTAGAGTCTGGTCAGCTGTGCTGGCCAGACGCTGCCAGGTTCCCTTTTCGAAGAGACATTCCGGTCGAAAACCAGACATCTGGCAACCCTCGAGGCGAAGCGTGAGGGGAAGGGTTGCCAACTTTTTAATTGCACAAAACCGAACACCCCTGTCCCGCCAATGCCCCTTCACCGAGGCCCTGCCCCCGCCCCACCCCTTCTCTGAGGCCCCGCCCCCATTTCCTCCATCCCCCCCTCCCTCACTCACTCACTTTCACCGGGCTGGGGCAGAGGGTTGGGAAAAGGGGGGAGCGTGAGGACTCTGGATGGGGGTGCAGGCTCTGGGGTGGGGCTGGGGATGAGAGGTTTTGGGTGCAGGAGGGGGCTCCAGGCTTGGACTGAGGGATTTGGAGTGCAGAAGGGGGTGTGGGCTCCAGTTGGGGGTGTGACTCTGGGGTGGGGCCAGAAATGAGAGGTTCAGGATGTGGGAGGGGGCTTTGGGCTTGAACCGAGGGATTTGGAGTGTGGGAGGGGGTGCGGGCTCCAGCTGGCGGTGTGAGCTCTGGGGTGGAGCTGGCGAAGAGGTGTTTGCGGTGAAGGTGGGGGCTCTGGCGTGGGGGTCGGGGTGGGGATTCGGGGTACCGGCAGTGCTTACCACGGCTCCCAGGAAGCAGCTGCCAGGTCCCTGCAGCCCCTAGGTGCATGGTTGGCCAGGGAGGCTCTGCACGCTGCCCTCGCACCCCACCCTTGCACCCCGCAGGCGCCACCCCCGCAGCTCCCATTGGTCATGGTTCCCGGCCAATGGGAGCTGTGGAGCCACCACTCGGGGTGGGGGCAGTGCATGGAACTTCCCTGGCCACCCTTATGCCTAGAAGCCGCAAGGACCTGGCGGCCGCTTCCTAAAACCAGACGCCTGGCAACCCTAGTGGCGGGTGGGTGGGGGGGGAGGCTGGGTCACGTGCCCCCCCCACCAGATTTGCTGCTTAGTTTGTACTGAGCATGCTCACATGGACTAAGCATGCTCAGTAACATCTTCTGAAGCCGCTGCCCTCACTCTGCCTCCCCTTATCGACAGGTATGGGTCGTCTCTGCCATTAACTATCTGGACTGGGGGAGGCACACTATGCTGCTTGTGACACTTTTGGGGTCACTGGAGGTCTCCAGGATGAATTGCTACCCCCTGCTTACAGCATGAGGGTGTCTTGTGAATTCCTTTGGGGGAAGCTCTCCTACAGTTACTGTCTGCAGGCAACCACAAACACTCTGCACTGGGCACCACGAGCCCCGCTCTTTTCTTCTGCAGGCCAGCAATTTGCACACCCCACCTTGTTACACTCGAGTGCCCTGTCCCTTACCTTCTGGCCACCTGCAATGTACACAAGTCTGCTGTCTCCATGGAAGTACTGCACCCCAGTTTACTGGCTTCACCCCAGCTCAGCAATCTCCTTAGCACAAGGCATTTAGATGGGTCTATAGTAAAGCCAAATTGAAGGTTATTTAACAAAGTTCAAATAAAGAGACAAATAAAAGCAGGTAAAATGATTTGGAAACATGAGGTTGCCGGTAAATGAAAAACATCAAACACAGTCTAGGGCCTATACTTATTAACAAGTTACTTTCCTGTCTAATAAGGTATTTCTCATCCAATGGTCCAACCTTACAGCACTTGTCCAGACCAGAGAGCTGGGCTCCATGAGACAATCACACTGGCAGTGTATCTCCTCTGCAATGGATGGAATCTTGTGTCCTTTTTCCTTCTCTTACATAGGCCCAGACTTTTGTCTTATTTCAGAATCAGGGCATTTCATTAACTTCAACTCGGTCCTGAAGGTCCCCTATTCAGGGTCTTCCCTTGGAGTCACTTTGACTTTGTCAGTGCTCAAGCCTGCATGTGCTCCACACTGTGAACACAGGGCTGGACTGGGTCGATGGATGTCAGCTGTTCTCAGGGTTGATTGAGTCAGCTCTGAGACCTACCCCATCACAAGTGACATGTTTCACCTCCAACAGTTTTGGAACAAGGTCAGCTCCCAGACTGCTGCACTGGGCAGCACCGTATGGGGAGGATGTGACCAGCCCTCTGTGGAGAAAGAAGTGGTTCAGGACTATTTAGAAAAGCTGGACGAGCACAAGTCCATGGGGCCGGATGCGCTGCATCCGAGGGTGCTAAAGGAGTTGGCAGATGTGACTGCAGAGCCATTGGCCATTATCTCTGAAAACTCATGGCGATCGGGGGAGGTCCCGGATGACTGGAAAAAGGCTAATGTAGTGCCCATCTTTTAAAAAGGGAAGAAGGAGGATCTGGAAAACTACAGGCCAGTCAGCCTCACCTCAGTCCCTGGAAAAATCATGGACCAAGGTCCTCAAGGAATCAATTCTGAGGCACTTAGAGGAGAGGAAAGTGACGAGGAACAGTCAGCATGGATTCACCAAGGGCAAATCATGCCTCACTAACCTAATTGCCTTCTATGATGAAATAACTGGCTCTGTGGATGAGAGGAAAGCAGTGGACGTGTTTTTCCTTGACTTTAGCAAAGCATTTGATATGGTCTTCCACAGTATTCTTGCCAGCAAGTTAAAGAAGTATGGGCTGGATGAATGGACTATAAGGTAGATAGAAAGTTGGCTAGATCATCAGGCTCAACGGGTAGTGATCAATGGCTCCATGTCTAGTTAGCAGCTGGTATCAAGTGGAGTGTCCCAAGGGTCGGTCCTTGGGCAAGTCTTGTTCGATATCTTCATTAATGATCTGGAGGATGGTGTGGACTGCACCCTCAGCAAGTTTGCAGATGACACTAAACTGGGAGGAGTGGTAGATACGCTGGAGGGTAGGGATAGGATACAGAGGGACCTAGACAAATTAGAGGATTGGGCCAAAAGAAATCTGATGAGGTTCAACAAGGACAAGTGCAGAGTCCTGCACTTAGGCCGGAAGAATCCCATTCACTGCTACAGACTAGGGTCCGAATGGCTAGGAAGCAGTTCTGCAGAAAAGGACCTAGGGGTTACGGTGGACAAGAAGCTGGGTATGAGTCAGTGTGCCCTTGTTGCCAATAAGGCTAACGGCATTTTGGGCTGTATAAGTAGGGGCATTGCCAGCAGATTGAGGAATGTGATCATTCCCCTCTTTTCGGCATTGGTGAGGCCTCATCTGGAGTACTGCATCCAGTTTTGGGCCCCACACTACAAGAAGGATATGGAAAAATTGGAAAGAGTCCAGTGGAGGGCAACAGAAATTATTAGGGGCCTGAAGCACATGATTTATGGGGTGAGGCTGAGGGAACTGGGATTGTTTAGTCTGCAGAAGAGAAGAATGAGCGGGGATTTGATAGCTGCTTTCAAACTACCTGAAAGGGGGTTCCAAAGAGGATGGATCTAGACTGTTCTCAGTGGTACCTGATGACAGAACAAGGAGCAAAGGTCTCAAGTTGCAGTGGGGGAGGTTTAGGTTGGATATTAGGAAAAACTTTTTTGCTAGGAGGGTGGTGAAGCACTGGAATGGGTTACCTAGGGAGGTGGTGGAATCTCCTTCCTTAGAGGTTTTTAAGATCAGGCTTGACAAAGCCCTGGCTGGGATGATTTAGTTGGGACTTGGTCCTGCGTTGAGCAGGGGTTGGACTAGATACCTCCTGAGGTCCCTTCTAACCCTGATATTCTATGATATTAAATGAACTCCATGTTCTACATGTTACATGACTCTAAAAATGTTTCCAGTACAAACATCCTGCAATAACCATGATAACCAGCTAGTTCTTCGCTGTTGGTCGAGATCCCACACGACCCGTTTCTGTAAAATATCAGAAGGATGTCAGACACAGGTGTAATATACCTGCCTGGGCATGTCTGGGTCACACTGACCTGGAATTAATCTAAGTTAATACTTAGCATTTATATACACACATTAGCTAATAAAATCTCACACTACCTGTCAGCTGGGTGAGCATCACCATCATTTCCCTACGGCACAGACAGGGAAAAAGGTGAAGTCCGCTAGGTTGCCCAGCAAACAAAGCAACACAACCAGCACTGGAACTCAGGGCCACCAGACCCCGACTCATAGCTCAACCGTCCTTACTGTCCTGCCCCCGACTTATGTGGCATGCCGTCAGTTCCCCAGACAATAGTGGGTGGGTGCACTTTGGTAGGACCCCTGTGGTTGCTCCTTCCCCAGCACTATCAGGTACAGATGTGGGGGGAGTGGGAGCAGATCTCTTTGGCTGAGACTCAGGACAGGGCCGATATGTGGTGGAGGAAGATTTACCTGGGATAATGGTGACAGAGCTTTTTTGCAACAGTGTTACACTGTTGACTCATATTTAGCTTGTGATCCACTGTAACCCCCAAATCTCTTTCTGCAGCACTGCTTCCTAGGCAGTCATTTCCCATTTCCAGCCAGTTATGTACCCACCTAATAGTAGCTCCAACTAGGCAGTATTTCCCTAGTTTGTTTATGACAAAGTCATGCGAGACAATATCAAAACCCTTGTTAAAGTGAAGATATACCACATCTAACACTTTCCCCGCCACACACAAGGGCTTGTTACCCTGTCAAAGAAAGCTATTAGGTTGGTTTGACATGATTTTCTGGGTACTGAAGTTAAACTGACTGGTCTGTAATTCCCTGGATTCTCCTTATTCCCCTTTTTATAGATGGGCACTATATTTGCCCTTTTCTCTCTCATCCTTCCACAACTTTTCAAAGATAATCGCTAATGGCTCAGATATCTTCTCAGTCAGCTCATTGAGTATTCTAGGATGTATTTCATTACGCACTGAGTCTCAGAGGGGTCGCCGTGTTAGTCTGGATCTGTAAAAAGCCACAAAGAGTCCTGTGGCACCTTATAGACTAACAGACGTATTGGAGCATGAGCTTTCGTGGGTGAATACCCACTTCGTCAGACGCATCAGGCATTGCTGACTTGAAGACATCTAACTTGTCTAAATAATTTGTAACTTGTTCTTTTAGTATTTTATTCTCACATCCTACCTCATTTGCACTTGTATTCACTATGTTAGATGTCCAAATGCTACTAAACTTTTTAGTGAAAATCGAAACAAAAAAGTCGTTTAGCGTGTCTGCCATTTCCACATTTTCTGTTATTGTTTCCCCCCCTCATTCCTACTCTGTCCTTGGTCTTCCTCTTGCTTCTAATGTATTTGTAGAATGTTTTCTTGTTACCCTTTATGTCTCTAGCTAGTTGAATCTCATTTTGTGCGTTGGCATTTCGAATGTTGTCTTCCATGCTTATGTTGTTTTTCTATATTTATCTTTTGTCATTTAACCTAGTTTCCTACTTTTTGAGTTTCAGATCATTGAAGATCCTCTGGTTAAGCCAGGCTGGTCTCTTGCCATGCTTCCTATCTTTCCTACGCAGTGCGTAGCTTGCTCATGTGCCCTTAATAATGTGTCTTTGAAAAACTGCCAACTCTCGAACTGTTTTCCCCCTTAGACTTGCAATGGGATCCTATCTACCAACTCCCTCAGTCTGCTGAAGTCTGCTTTCTTGAGATCCATAATGGTCCCTTTTAGCCCTCACAGCTGTGAATCTGTGAGCTGGTTAGTGGGTGCTGTACTTTGATGTCACTCTGAGGAGCATTGCCTTGCTGTTCTCTATTATATTATCTCATTCTCCTTGTGATTGGACAGGGTTCTAGGCACATTACAACAATGAAAGAAACTCAGCTATGAAAATAGAGGCCAATCAGTGTGTTGCACTGAACGGCCACATTTCCAATTCATCACTTCTCCCATGAGATCCCAGCTAAATCCTCTCCCTATAAACCCTCTGACTGTGAGAAAAGATTTGCTGGGGTCAATGTGTTGACGGTTGACAACTGTGATGCCTTCTGCTCAGCAGTGCTGCGTTTGGTGTTATTCGATAAAGGCCAGATAATGCTTGGTGCTCAGCACTTCATGCACTGTTCTGAGAATGTGGGTTGAGGGTGCTTGGTATCTTGGAATAAAGCAGCAGCCACTGATTGAGAAAGAGCACAGGATGTCAAACTGATGCATTGCAGCTCTCCAGAAACCAGACCCTTCCCCACCCCATCCCCTCCAGAAATCGGACCCTGCCCATCTGTAATGATCATAGATCACAAAGCATCCAGGCCAAATGTTCAGCCAGGGCTTAGTGGAGACTCAGTTTTTGTGGGTACGAAGTGCAGGCAAAATGTTTTACTTGTAATTATTTGTGCCACCAATTTGCATCTGCAGAAATGGAGGCTGGGAACTGAAATACTGTCCTACCCCTATCCATGGCAAATGTGAATTCTACCAATTTCTCAGAGCAATAGCGTCACACTGAGGCACACATGGTTTGAATAACCATGATTACAGCCTTCAATTTTCTGTGATTAAATTAACAGCCTGATTAATAAAATACGATTCTCATTTTATAACAAGATTAATGAGAGAATTCATTCAGAAGTCGTTATCTCACCTAATAATGACCTCCCTGATTACTTTATCTTCTTTAACCAAGCTACTGATATTAATGAAAATAAAATAAATATAGCTCAGAGCACCTGTAAATTTATTCTCTTGCTGGAATGAATCTGATGGGAAGAGATTCCTTTTTAAGAATTTCTTGAGAGTGATTAAATAGTTTGGTTCTCCTCAGGCTGAATTTTCACATTTTTAAAGATGACAGTTTTGAAATATTTGATGATAAAATATTTATTAAGCCCTGTATTTATATTTTCAAGACATCTGTTTCTACTTTGACTGTTTGAATGTAATTTCACCAGAAATAATTTATATTTGCATGCTGTGCTGATTTAAAAAATGCCTGCAAGTGTTTATAACACACACACACACACACCCCATTAAAATTCCTGATTCATTTACCCATAGTTCTAATGCAGTGATTTCTGCTATATGAACAAACATTGCCAACCACCATTTAGATATTTTAGTTTATTAAATCTGTTGAACCTTGCTATTTGGCTGCTGATTATTTTATTTTAGTGTAATATATTCTTTAAAGCCGTACACGCTAAAATTGTGGTGGTGTTTTTTTTTTTAAATTTGAAGAATAAAATAAGTAGCCAAAAATCAGATTCAGAGATTTAATACACTGGTAGAGAAGGCAAAATATATTTGAATTACTCAAGCTACAACAATCAGTGCACCCTATTCGGGGATCAACTCACACAGGGCCCTGGGCTGGGACCTGGTGGAGTGGGAGGGCCTGGGTCCCCCTACCCTCACTTCTTGAAAGACTGATGCACCTTGACCAGGGAAACAAGGAGCCAGAAGTCAGGTGTGCCAACCACTAGGCCACCTGGCCTTCCAAGCACCCTTTTAGACTCTCAAATAGAAGCTGTTCCATCTGGAGCTGTGATCTCATCCAGCCTCAGGGGCTAAACTGGGTTTGACCAGATCACAACACAGGGTGGAGACCAGCTAAGGAAACCAGCGTGCTTCAGGAAGTTGGGTTGATAATTCAGTAGTGTGACAAAGCTCTGACGTTACCTCTGTGGGTCCCGCTCTTCCTGGTGGATTTTACTAGCCTCAGAGGCTTACTGTGACCCTCCACGTAGCCCTTCTCTCTCTAGAGGCAAGGGTCACAGCCTACTGAGCCATTTTCATCATAAGCCAGCAAGGAAGGTGAGGAGAAGCAATCCTCCCTCACACAGTTTCTGTTGTCTCCCAGTCTCAGTGATTAATCAGGGGGAGGAAGGGGGAGCCCGGGCCCACCCTCTACTCTGGGCTCCAGCCCATGGATCCTAATAGTATCAGCTGTGGTAGCTGAGTTTTTGGAAACAGGATGCGTACAATTCCCTGGACCACTTCCCCACAGCAACCCCCACTTCCTCAATGTCTACTTTACCTCAGGACCTCCTTCCTTGTGCCTGATATTGTCTGTACTGCTCAGTTTTTCCAACAGCTCCTGACACACACACCCACCTGACTAACTGGGAGGCTTTTAACTAGTTTCAGGCAGCCCCTTATTGGCTTCAGGTGTCCCAATCAACCTAGTTGTCTTCCCTGCCTTCTTGAAAGATCTTAATTAGCCCCAGATGTCTTAATTGACCTGGAGCAGCTGCCATTTGCTTATCCTGGTAACAGGGATTTGTTTAGTCTGGGGCTAATATATCTGCCTCCCACTACTTTACTATAGCCATCTGGCCTTGCCCCGTCACAATAGTTTGTGTTCCCCCACCTCTGAGCCCCTGCTGAACTGCAGCACCAGCAGTGTGGGACAGGGTGCTGGGCTGTATCAATATCCTGGCCATTTGACGGGCCAGGCTATTGTCAACAAGAGTAACTGATGTCCTGCCAAATTCCAACCTGAGTATTTATTTAATTTAATGTACTTATTTAGCTGGATAGGATGTGCCTATCCAAAACCTCTGGGTGTAACTGGAATCTGATCTCTCTCTAAACTCATACACACATGGGTTCAACCACCCCAGCGTCAACGTTAAAACCCTCCCTCTCAGAAAGACCCATCACAAATAGCACCCGCTATGACATTAGCAAAAGGCAGAAAAAGCCCGGCTAGCACAAGCCAGTGACCTGCTGTCGATTGAAATTACAGATGAATACATGGATATTCCACAATCATAACCCTTATGCTGGCCCCCACTGTGTAGACATGGACGCGATGTGAATTGTGGGCACTCAGTGTGGGATGCATATGCAGCTCCTGCGGCTTGGACCCACCACATTCAAACACCCATAGCCAGCACAGAAAGACAATCACACTCATGCCATGCTCCCACAGATCCTCTTCTGTGAGCTAATGGTCAGTCACCTCAGGAATAACACTCTTGCAGCAGCACTGGATTCAGGGACTATCCATCTACCTACAGTCATCCATCCCCATAGTATCTGAGCATCCACCTTGTAAAGTCGCGAACAGGATAAAAGTTCTGAAGAAGGTAGGAACTGGGATGCACGCTGTTGCATCACACAACACCATCTGGAGTGTTCAGCTACTAAATTCCATTTCCTCCTTAGACTCCATGTGGGACATAGTGTATATCCCCATCTGTCTTGTTTCCTAAATTTGTCTTTGTGTCTAAAATCGTGAGAAGCTGTGGTGTCCATGTGAGCCAGGGACAAACCTTAGCTGGGATTTACTGTGCTTAAAATGCACTAATACAGAATTCCACTGGCCCAAATCTGACTAACCCTCTATCTTCCAATCATAGCAGTACACATTGCAAATGTTTATTATTGTCTCTTGCTTTTGGATGGGCTCATTTCCCAGGATTCTGTTGGCTCAGAAGAATGTCAAGTTATTTTCCATATTATATTGAGTCCCCGAATAAAGAAAATGTCTTTGGTATTGTGCCTTTAACTTAGGTTTGCTGGGCATATTACTCACATCTTGGATCCTAGTGCAGCAATAGATTTTTTTAGGAATGTCATCACTTTACTGGTCTAACTTCAGGGAGTAGAAGGACTTCTGTGTTCTTTCTATTTCATTTCTCTTCCCTGCCTACTTCAAATTAAGCAATCTTTGTCTCCATTGTCCAACACTTTGAAAATCATAATTCACCATTGTTTCTTCCTCATACCATTTTGATTCCAAGAGAATCTGAAAATGGTAGAGCGGGTTGTCTGCAATACCTAAGGGAAAGGCCTCTGAAATTCTATTTTTCTCTCTTCAGTCCAGTTCCTCTGTACTTTTGGTCATTTCCCCCCCTTCAGTCAAGAAAGAGTCAAAGCCCAAAGATCCCAGCAGAGCCTATGGGCATGTTTCAGGCTCAAGCTCAAGGAACCCACTGGAGCCAACTGGCTCACACGATCTGCACAATATCTGCATAACGGTGTCTCATTTTGGTGACCCGTGTGGGTGGAGCTTATTTTGTGGGTAGAACTTGGAAGAACACCATCACCTTTCCTGCCCTCCCAATCTAACCCCTAGTCACAGTGCTACATCAGCACATAAATACGCTGTATTTCCACCTAGCTACCTCTCAAGGCAACTCCCTTCCATGAAATAGGTACGTCTCCTGGCAGAAATAGAATCCTCTGCTGAATTTTTTATAGAGGGGGGGTCAAAGTCAAACCCTTAGGGACAGTTTCAATATGAAAGCCCCATCAGAAAGCAAAGAGCCATTAGAACACAAATACCCCAAAGTGTGTGTGTGGGAGTGTCACTCTCTGCAATTCAGGGCCGCCCAGAGGGGGGGGCAAGAGGGGCAATTTGCCCCAGGCCCCGAGCCCCACAGGGGCCCCCACGAGAGTTTTTCGGGGCCCCTGGAGCGGGGTCCCTCACTCGCTCCGGGGGGGCCGGAAAACTCTTGCGGGGCCGGGCGCAGGAGCTTCTTCGCTCCCGGTCTTTGCCGGCGGGGGGGGTGTCGTTCCGCTCCGGGTCGGAAGGACCCCCCGCTGGCGAATTACCGCCGAAGTCGGAGCGGGACCCACCACCAAAGTTCAGCCCGGTCTTCGGCGGTAATTCGGCAGCGGGGGGGCCTTCCGTTCCGGGACCCGCCGCCGAAGTGCCCCGAAGACCCGCGGCGGGGGGCCCCCCCGCCGCCGAATTACTGCCGAAGACCCGGCTGCACTTCGGCGGCGGGTCCCGCTTCGGCGGTAATTCGGCGGAGGGGAGGCCCCCGCCGCGGGTCTTCGGGGCACTTCGGCGGTGGGTCCCGGAACGGAAGGGCCCCCCGCCGCCAAAGACCCCGGGCCCCCGGAATCCTCTGGGCGGCCCTGCTGCAGTTACAGTCTCTTGTCATTCCCAGTAATCTCTAGCCCACACTGGTGCTCTTCATGTTCTCATGCCACAGGGCTGCTTGGCTGGAGCACACCTGAAGGTGGCAGCAAACTTAGAGCTTGGCAGATGTAGAGCGCCGGGAGTGACACCAGCCCTCGGAGACAGCAGCAGGGAAAGCGCAGCCGTGTGTTCACACTGTCAGCTGACAGCGCTCTGGCGTGGCCACATTTGCAGCACTTGCAGCGGCATTGGGAGAGGTGCGTTATGGGCAGCTATCCCACAGAGCACCTCTTCCCATTCTGGTGCTGAGGCTTGTGGGAAGGGGGAGGGCGGGCACGGGGCAGCCTGGGTCCTGTCCCAATGCCCCGTGATACATCGCTTCGCATCTCAGCAATCCCTGTGCTTCCATCCGCATTGGGCGCCATCTTTCAACGGTTTTTGTACTGTGCGCTCTGTCTTCCCTTTCGATCTGCGTGAATGGACCCTGAAGTGCTGAGGAATATGCTGACGGATCTCGCCGGCATGTCACAAATTGCAGTCGAGTTACTCCTTCAGCTCCAAAGTGACAGTGAGGAGTCCGACAATGACGTCAACATGCATAACACATACAACACAATTTCTTCCTAAGGTGGTATCGACCTTCCACCTCAACCAACCTATATATTTACCAACTTTCTACCCCAAACCTCACAAAACGTCACAGGATGCAACCCTGCATACTCTCGACGTCAGGCGAGCAATTGCCTTTTATTTAGACAGGACTAAATCATTCCGCAAGTCTCCACGGGATCCAGTGGGATCCCTTCGTCCTGCAAGCCTGGGATGACGAGCGGTGGCTGCAGAACTTTTGGATGAGGAAAGTCACTTTTATGGTACTTTGTGCTGAGCTCGCGCCCAGCCTGCGGTGCAAGGACACGAGATTGAGAGCTGCCCTGCTGGTGGAGAAGCGTGTGGCGACTGCAATCTGGAAGCTGGCAACTCCAGACTGCTACCGATCGGTCGCTAACCAGCTCAGGGTGGGCAAGTCAGCCACTGGAATTGTGCTGATGCACGTGTGCAGGGCCATTAATCGCATCCTGCTCTGAAGAACAGTGACTCTGGGCAATGTGCGTGACCTTGCGGATGACTTTGCACAAATGGGTTTCCCTAACTGCGGAGGGGCGATAGATGGTGTTGTGTGGGTGATTGTGTTGATTTATGTCTGGGGGGGATTGTGCTGGGAGATTTGCATAGGTGGTAAATGAGGGGTGTTGCTGCCGTGAGGGCTATATGAGTAAGGCTATGTTTATGTCACAGATTCTGTGACCTCTGTGACCTCCAGGACATTTTCTGCTTCAGCCCTGGGAGCCACGGGACTGGAGCTATCAGCCAGCACGCTCCCCACCCAGTTCTGAAGCTCGGAGCTGCGGTGATGGGGACAGTCTCCTGAGGGCCCCCCTGCAGGTTCCAGCGAAGGGATGACGGCCTTGTGTGTTGGTGGGGGGCCTCAGGTGAGCGGCAGGGGGTGTCCCATTTTCTGTTTGGGAAATATGGTCACCCTAGCCCTGCAGCTCCCAGCCACCACATTGGCGGAGGAAACCATAGAGCTGCAGCAGCCTTGGGTGCTGGATCCCCCTCTCCCCATTTTGTCACAGTGATTTTTAGTGAAAGTCACAGACAGGTCACGGCTTCTGTGAATTTTTGTTTATTGCCCGTGACCTGTCCGTGACTTTTACTAAAAATTACCATGACAAAATCTTAGCCTTGTTTATGAGTATATGGTTATTGTGTCTGGTGGCTGTGTTGTTGTGTGGTGGTTTTGAAGAACTGTGGGAATTGGGCCAAGTAATCCAAGCCTTTCCCTCATAGAGCCAATGAAACTCTTGCATGTAAATTAGCTGTAGAGTAAAGGTGGTGATTGGTGGAGTTACCTCTGATGTCACAATGGTCTAGGACTCTTGGCATGGAAAAGATACATGCCTTACTGCAGCTTTACACCTTACAGATGTAATTCATCAAGTCAAAATGGCTGAGAATTTAAAGACTGGACAGTAACAGACTGAAGTCCAGCGATGACTGAGCCTGGTGATATTCGTAACAAAAAGAGCTCTCAGCCATGCTTGGAGATGTTCCCGTCACTTCACAGTGATTCAACAGACATCCTAAACTTCCGAGTGACATGCAGTGTGCCAGTCCTGGTATCTTATATACACCTCGACCCCAATATAACGCGACCCGATAGAACATGAATTCGGATATAACATGGTAAAGCAGCGCTCCGGGGAGCTGTGCACTCCAGTGGATCAAAGCAAATTTGATATAACGTGGTTTCACCTATAACGCGGGAAGATTTTTTGGCTCCCGAGGACAGCGTTATATCGGGGTAGAGGTGTAGCTTATGTAACCACCCACTACTGCCACCGCCACTGTGAGGAGTAAGGCAGGGCCAGTCCATGCTCTCTCCAGGCACACCAGATGTTTGCTTTTTTTTGTGAGATGGTCCCACTGTAGCAGTGCCTCAGAGAGGACTTTGCTATACACTGATGTGATGGTCTCCCCCTCTCCCTCCCCACCCCCCACGCCCACCAACCATGGTGTATTTTCATGTACTGAGCTAGTTACCACACTTAGAAACAAAACAAACCTGGGACAAAAGTTCTGGTGCCAGCTGGGATGAAACACATACCTTTTTTATTCTTTTAAAATGACATATGGATGCAACGTGCCTATTTCAGGCACATTAATGAAGCAGGTATATGTGCATTGATAACTGCAAGCAGAGCTTTTAATACACAATAATCTTATCTTCAGGAAACGTCCCCAAATTCTTGCCCAGAATGTAACATCTATCAATATATCAGAATGTCCTACCTTTCAATTCTGCCTAATATATCATTTCCCTTTTTAGCTTCTATATTTGGTAGAAAAAAAATAAGGTCACCTAACGGTTAAAAAAAAATCTTACTCATGAGATATGGCAAGAATCTGATACATATGGAGCTAAAATTATGTTGTTTGGATAAAGAGATTACAATGAAGACTTAATTGAATGAAATTTGCCTAAGGGAGGCAGCAGTGCGACAGGAGTTTTTTGCCAGCTGTCAAGCTCGGAGACCCCTTGGAGTGAATAAGGTCGACATGTGATCAGGAGAGAGCTATGAAAAGATGACACTGCAGAAACATGAAAATTTGGGCTTACCTATAAATAAAAATGCTGAGAGTCCTGAAGAGCGGATGGAAACTAGAGCTGACTCTTATGCTGATATCAGAGAAGACACCTGCCAAAAACAAGAGGATGAAGCTCTAAACTCAAACCAGAGGGTCAGGGCCTACATAAAAGCCTGTGTCCCCCTAGACACTGGTTCTTTACTCACCATTTTAGTCCTAGGACTGCAGAGATGTTAATGGGCCATTCCACTTTGAATGGTCCCTCTTAGAACATGTGCTAACTCCCTATGTTAAACAATCTGTTCCAGCTTGTGTTTAGCTGTGACCCTCTTACCTTTCCCAGACTGAAAAGCAGCTCTGTGTAACCTTGAACGCTCGTCTCTCTCGCCAGCTGATACTACCGCACCGCCTTGTCTCTCATGTGAGATACACACATTTTCAGAGGAGATCCAGGAGTGTAAAAATTGTGAGAGAAATGAATCGTTACCACTTCTTTGCATCAAACAAGATGGTGAACCTCTGCCCTCCATTCCATAGTATTTACTCAAGGCCACATCCTGAGCTCTGCTCTCCTGTGTGGAGAACAGAAAAAAGACAGAAAACCAGCAAAATAAACCCAAATGCTGCATGAGTCAAAGGAGCCTCCTTTGCTCCAAGGGCAGGGGTTTGCTGTCCTGGCATGGAAGCTCACAGCACTGGGCTGGGCAGGTGATAAAAATCCACCTCCTCTGTCCGGCTTCCTGGTAGGGCATTGCTCTGCCACACTGGATGCCCAGCCTATAGAGATCACATGTGATAACAAAATTATTCCATCGGGGAGAGCATGGACCAAGCAGTGTGAGAGAAAGACCCAGAGCCGGCGGGGGGAGCTGGGCCATACAATGTGCAGTGGAATAAATCCCAACAAGGTCAGCTGGGCCCTGGATTCCCCAAGCGAGCGTGAACATTTCCCAGTTGGCTACGATAACTTGATATTTAAGGCATTTTCTATAGTTCGGATCTTCATTTATAGGTTTTCCTCAGGCCACCACACTGTGATATCGCCCAGACAATAACTGATTTAGCTTCACCGCCCCCCTGTGCAGGTGACTCGTGGGAGGGGCACAAAGGGTCTAGTGTCCCTCCAGCAGCCAGCCGGGGTGGGGAGAGGAAGGGGCGGGGTCAGAGATGGAAGAGAAGAGGCAGGACCAGAGCTTCTTCCAGCCATGCTGCCTGGGACGCAGGACAGCCTGGCTGGGGAGGGGGCAGTGGCAGCCATGCTCCCTGCCCAGGCTCGACTTCTGGGGACAGCGGCCGAGCAAACTGGAGCCCCCCCGTTGGCTCCTGTCCACAGAAGTCGGGCCTGGGCTGCCGCTGCCCCCTCCCAAGCAGGGCGTCTTGCAGCCAGCTACTGCTGCCCACTGCGCATGCCGGCACACGTGCCGGGGACCAGGGCTGCATGAGCTGTATCTGGAGTGTGGCATTTTGGCATGCAGCTGTCTGCAGTAGCTGGTTCCCTGAGTTCAGCGGGACCTGCAGGACCACTCAGGCACGTCTGGTGCTTCCGAAGGGTTCGCCAGTTTCCTTCTGCTTGCATCAGGCCCATTCCTGTGGTCCATGCAAATTGTCACAACGAAGCTGTGGGTGGTTTGACCTAGTGGTTGGAGCTGGAGCCAGGCCGGGTCAGATACCAGGAGATGAGAGTGAGACTGTAGAAGCAGGTAGCACAAGAGAAGCCATCCTAAGCCAGGAAAAGGGAGGAGGGATAGCTCAGTGGTTTGAGCATTGGCCTGCTAAACTCAGGGTTGTGAGTTCAATCCTTGTGGGGGCCATTTAGGGAACTGGGGTAAAAATCTGTTCAGGGATTGGTCCTGCTTTGAGCAGGGGGTTGGACTAGATGACCTCCTGAAGTCCCTTCCAACCCTGATATTCTATGAAATCCAGATGCATGGATAACTTCTTGTTCCTGTGCATGGTTTAAATACAAACTGGGAGCCAATCAGATTCCAGGACTAGAGTCCTCTGTTTGAGTTCAGCTTCTAGTTCTGGTAACTGTCAGCAGGTTGGCACTTACTAGTGCCTAAGTGCTCCCTGGGCTAGGGTTTGAGGCCTTCACATAGGCGACTGGGCTAGATGAACCTTGGGTCTGATTCACGCTGGCAGTTCCTAAGTAAATATGCTGGTATAGTACAGTGTACACTGGTAACATGTGCCAGTGATATTGTACAACTGCACTGTAATTTACAATATATATTACTTCTGTTGGTGGAATGGACAAGCTTTTGAACTTCACCAAGCTTTTCCTCAAGTATGGTGAAGGAAACCAAACTGTTCAAGCTAAATATAAAGTGGAACAGAACTGATGTGTGACAAGTATCAGAGGGGTAGCCGTGTTAGTCTGGATCTGTTAAAGCAGCAAAGAGTCCTGTGGCACCTTATAGACTAACAGATGTATTGGAGGATGAGCTTTCGTGGGTGAATACCCACTTCGCCGGATGCATGTAGTGGAAATTTCCAGAGGCAGGTATATATAAGCAAGCAAGAAGCCGGCTAGAGATAACGAGGTTAGTTCAATCAGGGAGGATGAGGCCCTGTTCTAGCAGTTGAGGTGTGAAAACCAAGGGAGGAGAAACTGGTTCTGTAGTTGGCAAGCCATTCACAGTCTTTGTTTAATCCTGAGCTGATAGTGTCAAATTTGCAGATGAACTGAAGCTCAGCAGTTTCTCTTTGAAGTCTGGTCCTGAAGTTTTTTTGCTGCAGGATGGCCACCTTAAGATCTGCTATTGTGTGGCCAGGGAGATTGAAGTGTTCTCCTACAGGTTTTTGTATATTGCCATTCCTAATATCTGATTTGTGTCCATTTATCCTTTTCCATAGAGACTGTCCAGTTTGGCCGATGTACATAGCAGAGGGGCATTGCTGGCATATGATGGCATATATTACATTGGTGGACGTGCAGGTGAATGAACCGGTGATGGTGTGGCTGATCTGGTTAGGTCCTGTGATCGTGTCTCTGGTGTAGATATGTGGGCAGAGTTGGCATCGAGGTTTGTTTCATGGATTGGTTCCTGAGTTAGAGTTACTATGGTGCAGTGTGCAGTTACTGGTGAGAATATGCTTCAGGTTGGTGGGTTGTCTGTGGGCGAGTACTGGCCTGTCACCCAAGGCCTTGCCAACCTGCCAACCTGAAGCATATTCTCACCAGTAACTGCACACTGCACCTTGATCGGTTTCCCTTCTATGTCGTTTGCTCTCCAGATTAATTCAGGTCAAGAAGGTTCATCTTTGGATGGTCCATATTGAGCATGTGTGTGTCTGACTCTTGATAAACAACCAATTAAAACAATCCAGGATAAGAGAAGTTATTTCATTTTCCCTTTCATTCTTCCTGGCCTGGCTTGCAGCTCCCACTGGAGAGGTGAGGGCCTTACCAG
Source organism: Mauremys reevesii (assembly GCF_016161935.1). Classification (NCBI taxonomy): domain Eukaryota; kingdom Metazoa; phylum Chordata; order Testudines; family Geoemydidae; genus Mauremys; species Mauremys reevesii. The sequence goes on along the minus strand of NC_052641.1, from coordinate 4,867,978 downwards.
GGGTTAGTGTGGGACATGCTCTTTTAAATGGGTCGGATCCTACACTTCCTTCCCCTGCTGCAGATTTGCTTCAGCACTGATTGATGAAGTACAGTGGGGCCTGGCCCAGCAATTACACATGAGAGAATGTTAAACCGAGCACAATGTCATCATGTGTAAGTACCCTAGTCAGCTTGTTCTGCTGTTGTCCTGTGCTGTCAGAGACACTGCACCCCTGGACAAACCACAAATCTTACCAGCCTATTTTCAGGTGCTTCTGACCATGTACCAAACAGAATACAGTAAGGAGATCGGACAAGACAGCCCCTGTCCAAAGCAAATGATGAGCAAAGGAACCTTTATACTGTACTCTATCGATAACTAAATCATACCCTTTCCATGAGCGCCTCTCAAACCTTCCTTGCCCAACAACCATACGAGGGGCAAAAGCTTGTTCTGCTTCAACAAGTGAAATACAGCCAAGGGGGTTCTGCCACCAGCCTATAAATTGACTGGAGAAAAACACTTTGGGTTTGAACTCTCAAGCTAAAAGCACCTAAAGGCGAGATGTTTGACATACAACCAGGTGCGACTCCCCACCATGAAATGCTGGATATAACAGGGCCTCTGAAACCAGTGGAACAGAATGCCAGTACTCCAAACTAACATGATTAATTGTGAGAACAGCATTTCTGACGTGCTCCTCTGGCCTGTTCCCGGTGAGACGGTCATGCTGCAGAGTTCTCCTACATTATGACGCTCTTTCCAACTCTTGTAATTTTACAGCAAGTCTCACAATAGTGTTTGTCTTAGGGCTTGTCTACAGGGAAAAATTTACTAGTATGATTATACGTCTAATGTTATATCAGTAGAATTGGGCTGATTAATTTCCCCCTGTAAACAAGCCTGTAAAGCTCCAGCTCCTGGACTCATGTGATTACAAGGATCTCAGGTGCTATTTGTAGTCCATGCCTAACTCAGGGACTTTTTTTTTTAAAAGAAGTTACTAGCCCTCATGATTGTGGAAAAAAACAACACAACAACCCTTGAAAGCATGACACAAGCGCATCCTAATGGCTCAAAAGACATCAACCCAAATATAACATTTTTAAAAAATCTTGTGATATTTGAATGTTTGGGGTTGGCACTATTGTTATTATTGGGGGACTTCAATTTCAGTGGCACATGCTGGAGGTCTCATACTGCCATTATTAAAATATCTTTTGAATTTCTAAATATTATGGATGACAATTTCCTAACTGAAAAATCTTTGCAGCCAACACAGGGATTCTTTATTAGGTTCTTTCTTCTACAGATCAAAAGGAACTGATCACAGAACTAAAAGTTAATGGTAGTTTAGGTACATGTAATCACATGACTTGATCACATCAGATCACAAGCAGAATAAAGTCCAGACCAGTAATACATATACTTGGTGTTTTAACAGGGCCAATTTCACATAGCTGAAAACAATTAGGAACACTTTACTAGATGCCCCAAAAGCCACAATCAAGGAAGAAGGTTGTGCTGGTTAAACAACTGACTTGATTTATTGGGGAAGTGATGGTAGTTTTGTGAGTGTGTGTGTATAAAAAGGAAGTTGATAGTTATGGATATCAATCAGAAGTTAGGGATTGTAAAAAATTGATAAGGGAAGCAAAAGGACACAAAGAGAAATCAACAGAGTTATGGACAATAAGAAGGAATCTTTTTATATATTAGGAACAAAAAGAATCCTGACAATGGTATTGATCCATTACTAGATGGACATGGCAGAATTATCAATAACAATACAGAACAGTTCAATAAATATTTCTGTTCTATATTTGTGGAAAAAACAGATGACATAATTTCATCATATGGTGATGATCAAACTCTTCATTCTACTAGTATCTCAGGAGGTTGTTAAACAGCAGCTACTAAAATTACACATTTTTAAATCGGCAGACCCAGTTAACTTGCATCCAAGAGTTTCAAAACAGCTGACTGTGGAACTCATTGGACTGTTAATGTTTTCAAAAAGTCTTGGAGCACTGGGGAAGTTCCAGAAGACTGGAAGAAATCTGATGCTGTGCCAATATTTAAAAAGGGTAAATGGGATGACCTGGATAATTACAGGCCTGTCAGCTTGACATCGATCCCGGGCAAGATAACAGAGCAGCTGTTAAGGGACTCAATTAATAAAGAATTAAAAGAGGGTATTAGTAATTAATGCAAATGAACATAGATTTATGGAAAATAGATCCTGTCAAACAAACTTGATATCTTTTTTAGATGAGATGACAAGTTTGGTTGATAATGGTAACAGTGTTGATGTTATGCACTTAGCCTTCTCTAAGGTGTTTGACTTGTTACCACATGACATTTTGATTAAAAAATTAGGATGATGATATAAAATTAAATGGCACATTAAATGCATTAAAAACTGTCTGATTGGTCTCAAAATGTAATTGTAAAAGGGAAATCATTTTCAAGTGGGGTCACGTACAAATCAATTCTTAGCCCTCTGCTAGTTAACATTTTTATCAATGATCTGGAAGAAAACATAAAATCATCATGGATAAAGTTTGCAGAGGACACAAAAATAGGGGGAGTGGTAAATAATGAAGAGAACAAATTCCTGATTCAGAGCAATCTGGGCACAAACAAACAATATGCATTTCAATATGGCTAAATGTAAATGTATACATCTAGGAATAAAGAATGGGGGACTCTGTCCTGGGGGTCATGGTGGATAATCAGCTGAACATAAGCTCCCAGTGTGGTGCTGTAGCCAAAAGAATTTAATGCAATCTTCAGCTGCATAAACAGGGGATACTTGAGATCAGTGTTTTCCCCAGGAATTGAAATTAGGGGGGGTGTTCGAATTTCGGGGTGGGGGGTCAGGGCCGATGAGGAATGAGACTGTGAAGGTGAAGGTGGGCTCTATGGCACCATAGTAAAAACTGAAAAATGTTTCATAACTATTTTATTAGATTTAACTCATGTTTTAAAATCATCACACAAATTAAAGTTGGCTACTCAAGCCTTCTATGAAGCACTACATCTACATCCTTCTTGGTTTCTTGTTATAATTTTGAACAACTCTGTTAATGAACTTCTTGAATGCAATGCGTTCATCTATGGTCGCTTCCCGTGTGTCCGGTTCTGTTCCTTCAATTGATATGCTCAGGCAGAAGGGACTTCGTTCAGAACACAAAATTCTATTCAATGATGAAAAAGAACGCTCAGCTGTAGCTGTTGTGACTGGGAGTAGCAAGAGATGAATTCCTACTTCTTTCAGCCCAGGAAATATAGAACAAAGATCGGTTCAAGCCACTAGTGATGATAAAAAAGAAGTTGAAGTCAAATCTTCATTCATTCATCGTATGACATTCCACATTGTTTTCAAATTCTCTATTCTGTCCTGAGCACATGGCAGCCCCATTGCTGGTAGTGCCTCACTCCGCTCAACTGTTGGTGTTTTATAGGACAGGGATCTGTAAAAGATACACAGAGGTTGAGTAGAATCTAGAAATCACTGTTGTAGATTTTTAAGAATCAAGTCTGTGTACTTTTTCAGTTGTTTTAACAAACACTTCTTGTCTTCTTCACTTAAGGATTCAATATAAATGACTTCATTAGTTAACTTCTGGACTGAAGTCTTTGCTTCTTCCAGTACTTTTTCAATGGATAGCTCTCTGACTGATCCAAATGTAGCTTCTATTACTGGACATTTTCCAAAATATTTAGTCTTTTTGGACTCTTGCTGAAAAAAGAATATAATGAAGACATTAAATTTATAGCTTTTTTAATGTCTTTTGAAGAGTCTGCAGCTTGTACTAGTTGGAGTAGATGGCCTCCGCAGTGTTTATAGGAGAGATTAGGGTTACACTTTTCTCTGAGAAAAGCTTGTACTCCACCATGTCTTCCAGAGAAGTTTACAGCTCCATCAAATGCACAAGCAGCCATCTGTTTGGGGTCCAACTGACAAGCATTTAACTCTTCTAAGATGTGGGTTGTCACAGATGCAGCCGATGTGTCTTCTATAACTTGAACATCTAGAAATGCATCTACTGGCCTACCCTGCCATCAAGATAACGTACACAATGACTTAATACCCATTTGCACTGGTGCATTCATCAGCCATGTATGCACATTTTTTTAATGTAGTGAGAGAGTTCTTCACTTTTTCAACTGTTGAGTCTTTCACTGTTGCATCACATGCTTCTAGCCAGTCAGGTGCATTTCTTGCAGAAAGATAGTGAGCATTTGCTGGTCTTGTTCAGAACCAGTATTCAACTTCAGGATGAACAAGTGACAATGCACTAAACATTGTCCTCCAGTTTGTAGTGTGTGGTATCTCTTGCTTAAATAGAAAGTGTGATGCCACAGCCATGTTTGTTCGCATGAAGTGTGTTGTGTCTCCAGCATTCTTAATCACCTCATTAACACTCACCAGTGTTGTCCTTGGTCAGTGGAGACTTAGAGTTCGGAGGTGCTTTCACATGAGTTCACCTCCCAGGAGGGAGGTAAAAGGCACCTTGCTCATTTCTCCAGCTGCTTACTGTTCGCTCTGGCCACTGTTGTTCATTGTGCCACCGTTCACTCCATTGCTCTGTTGCCAGTGGCCCTGTGCCGTCACCTTCTGCTGCCACCTGCCACTGTGACCTCTGCGAGTTGGTCTCTTGAGGTTCCACCGGCTCTCAGTGATTTCAGCTGAGCTCTCAGAGGGGGAACCTCGCTGCTAGTGCAGACTGGGCTGTCTCTTCCACAGAAACACTGTCCCACAGCAGGTCTAAGCACTTAGACCTGATTATGAGTCATTTCAGCTGTAGTGGTCACTTAACAAAACAAAAGACTATCTATGGAGCCTAATCAGCTCTGTCTTTAAACAGTAGAAAGGGGCAGGTCAAATAGTACTTGTGACTCAGGCAGACCATCAAGCAAAACACCTGTCCCCACCCTCTCTTTTGATGCCCTAAATCAGCACAGGCTAAGTACAGTTCTACTGCCCTTTACTCATACAATAAGAATAACAACATTTCTTTAACCGCCCCCGCCCCTGCAGTCAAGTGATTTGTAACCCAACCCCAGCCAAAATCTATCACTTGGGCAGCACAGCTCTGTTTGCTGGATCCCTAGGTAGATGAGGTGTGAATGTAAATACAATCTGGTCCTGAAGCCTTTCCCCCCAGCCATCACCTCATCACTAGTGGTCAGGGCCAGCTCATTTAGACTTTGCTTACAAGTCATAATTTGAAATTATTAGGTTGGCCAACATCACAGAAATGAATGCACTGACATTGTCACAGAAAACAACAGCTGTATAAGGGAGCTAGTCTGTGTTCATACTTTTCAAATCTATTATACTTTTTCAGATGCACATATTTTATCATACACTGTATATGCTTTTAAAGTATGTATTAATGTTTCAATTTCAATTCAAATTTCCAAACAATCACTAAATTGGCAACACTGCATGTAACTAGTTCACAAAACGTGAGGGAGTGTTGGAGAAATTCAGGGGGCGTGTAGGGAAATTCCTGCTTGAGACGGAGTAGAGAGGTTGTTTACCTCTATATTTGGGACTGATGAAATTGATGCTGAAATACTGTGTCCAGTTCTGGTGCCCACAGTTCAAGAAGGATGTTGATAATTTGGAGAGGGTTCAGAGAAGAGCCACGAGAATGATTAAAGGATTAGAAAACCTGCCTTCTGCTTTGAGTGCCCTCTGCATAGTTCCACTTTTGGGATACTCCATCCTTGTGCAGCTAAGATGCTGAAACTTTCTAGTAGCAGTGCCTGTCAGAGGCACCTCACCCCTCCCATCTCCAGTACTAACCCTAACCCATTAACAAAGAACCAGTGGCACATTATTGAGGTGATGGCTTGAATTCACCCAGATCCACACCCTTCTATGGACCCTACTGAAATGCCATCTCCTTTGGACAAAAGACCAAGACAAGAAGGTTTGAGGGAAAGTTTCCTATTTTCACTTCCACTTTTACCCCAGATTCTTACAAGGTCACCAGGAGTGATCTCCCCCACCCCCACCTTTTTGAGTTCCTGCATCACGGGTCTCACCAATGGCTTCAGTGTCAGATCCAAGGTCAGAGCTAGAGCTGGATCTGGTACAGATTTCGACTGGACATTCTTCTCATGGAAGGCATGTTCGGACAAGGAGTGAGCCTGAATCCTTTGGCGACTATGATACCAGAGTGGACAAGCTGTCAGAACTATCCTATGCCTCTGTGGGTGCTGTGACCATATTGGCCAACTCCTTCTCCTTTTTCTTTACATGCTAGAAGACTGAACCCTCCAGGGCTGGAACAGATTCCACCATGTTCTATGGAGCAGAGATGTCCAGATCCTTCAGCCACAGATCCAAGAATATTGGATCATTCCCCTTCCTCAGAAGAGGAGGTAACATTAGAAAAGAAATATCAAGAGGGACCTCTACAGGATGAGTTTCCTTATGACTCAGGAGAGTCATGGAACAGTTCATCTCCAGATGAGAATGTGGAAGTAGCAGCAGCCTTATCTCTCTCTGAAGACACAATTCAGTTCCACAAGTTTCTGGATAGGGTCGCATCAATCATGAATTTACCATCTGTAGCATTAGAGGTGACTACACATCTGACATTTGATATCTTAGGATTGACAATGAAACCTAAAGTCTCTTTACCCCATTAGAAGGGTTACAGCAACCAGCAAAGTCAATTAATCACAGTTAATTTACGTGATTAACTCAAAAAAATTAGTTGCAGTTTTAATCACACTATTAAACAATAGCATACCAATTGAAATTTATTAAATATTTTGGATATTTTTTTACATTTTCAAGTATATTGTATTCTGTGTTGTAATTGAAATCAAAGTGTATATTATTTTTATGACAAATATTTGCACTGTAAAAATGATAAACAAAAGAAATAGTATTTTTCATTTCACCTCATACAAGTACTGTAGTGCAATCTCTTTATTGTGAAAGTGCAATTTACAAATGTAGATTTTTTTTGTTACATACCTGCACTCAAAAACAAAACAGTGTAAAACTTTAGAGCCTACAAATCCATTTAGTCCTACTTCTTGTTCAGCCAATCGCTAAGACAAACAAGTTTGTTTACATTGATGGGAGATAATGTTGCCTGCTTTTTATTTACAATGTCACCTGAAAGTGAGAACAGGCATTTGTGTGGCACTTTGGTAGCTGGCATTGCAGGATATTTACATGTCAGATATGCTAAACATTTGTATGCCCCTTCATGCTTCGGTCACCATTCCAGAGGACATGTTTCCATGCTGATGATGTGCGTTAAAAAAATAATGCGTTAATTAAATTGGTGACTGAACTCCTTGGGGGAGAATTGTATGTCTCCTGTTCTGTTTTACCCGCATTCTGCCATATATTTCATGTTATAGCAGTCTCAGATGATGAGCCAGCACATGTTATTCATTTTAAGAACACTTTCACTGCAGAGTTCACAAAACGCAAAGACGTTACCAATGTGAGATTTCTAAAGATAGCTACAGCACTCGACCCAAGGTTTAAGAATTTGAAGTGCCTTCCAAAAACTGAGAGGAACGAGGTGTGGAGCATGCTTTCAGAAGTTTTAAGAGCAAAACTTTGATGCAGAAACTACAGAATCTGAACCTCCAAAAAAGAAAATCAACTTTTTGCTTGTGGCATCTGACTCAGATGATGAAAATGAATATGCTTTGGTCCGCACTGCTTTGGATCATTATCCAGCAGAACCTGTCATCAGCATGGACACATGGTCTCTGGAATGGTGGTTGAAGCATGAAGGGCCATATGAATCTTAACACATCTGGCACGTAAATATTTTGTAACATCGGCTACAACAGTGCCATGAGAATGCCTGTTCTCACTTTCAGGTGACATTGTAAAGAAGAAGTGGGCAGCAAATGTAAACACACTTGTTTGTCTGAGCGATTGGCTGAACAAAAAGTAGGACTGAGTGGACTTGTAGGCACTAAAGTTTTACATTGTTTTATTTTTGAATGCAGTTTTGTGGTACATAATTCTACATTCATAAGTTCATCTTTCATGACAAAGAGATTGCACTACAGTACTTGCATTAGGTGAACTGAAAAATACTATTTCTTTTTTTTTTTACAGTGCAAATACTTGAAATCAAAAATAAATATAAAGTGAGCACTGTACACTTTGTATTCTGTGTTGTAATCGAAATCAAGATATTTGAAAATGTAGAAAACTTCCAAAAGTATTTAAATAAATGGCATTCTATTATTTTGTTAATATTGTCAATATTTTTAGTCTCTTGACAGCCCTACTAAGGACTTCAGGTCTTCTAAGTTGTTTACCTCTTATACTGCCTCTTCAAAGGGTAGGGCCATTTCAGGGCAATTGTTATCAGACTTGTATTGAGGAGTGTTCGAGTGCAGTTTCCCTTTCCCTGCATGAGCCTATTAGAACTCATAGGCGCATGGGAATGGTGGCAGCTACAGCCATCAGTTAGGGCTCTGCCCCCCTTCCATACTGAGGTAACTGTTCGTCAGACTTCCCCAAGAATGGGAGCACACGGAGGGCACTCTGCATGTTCACACTCCTCACCCGCCTTCCCAGCTTCTGTGGAGATCTCATTGTGTCATTCCTTGGTATTCCCCTTTCGTGTTTGGAAAGAACTGGGGTGTCAACAGTGTCAACGCCCCTCTTATGGCCATGCCCCTGACCGGCGCAAGTGCTGGAGACAGGAGAGGCAGGAGTAGGGTGACCAGACAGCAAATGTGAAAAATCGGGACGGGGGTGGAGGGTAATAGGAGCCTATATAAGAAAAAGACCCAAAAATCAGGACAGCCCCAATAAAATTGGGACATTTGGTCACCCTAGGCGGGAGGAGGTGCCTCCAACAGGCTCTGGCACTAGAATGTTCCACTGTCCTAGCTGCATCCCAAGAGTGTGACTATGCAGAGTGCAGCTTGAAGAATTCCAGGCAGAAGCGAGTAACCTCCATTTATAGTGATACCCTTCGAGTCTCTGTTTACACTGAAATTAAACACCCGCAGCTGACCAGTGCTACCTGAGTTGGGGTGCACAGAGCTTGGGCTACGTGGCTGTAAAACTGTGGCTTCTGTTACTGGCTATCTGTGTAATACCCATGCGGCTGGTTCAAGACAGTATAAATGTCATTACAGCGAATAAATGGTTTTATTCCAGGAGAATTAAAAAATATCCCAGTTATCTTACTACTTGTATTATTTATTATTTGGAATAGATATATATTTCCTAACCCAGAAAGTCGGTTGATACTCATTAAGGACTGAGGTGTGTTGTTATAACTTCCGTATGTGAAAGTAGTAATTGTTCACCCTTTTCTTTGCATTTCAGGGTTTTGTTTTTTGTATTTTAAAGCAATACTTACTTCTGTGTGTGATCTTATATTTTAAGTCTGGCCTCTATTTACTACCTCCTCCTCCAACAAAAATAAATTTTAAAATGTTTTTTCCCTTCTCAAAAAGAACAGGGGTACTTGTGGCACCTTACAGACTTACAAATTTATTTGAGTACAAGCTTTCGTGGGCTACAGCCCACTTCTTCGGATGCATCCCACTTCGGATGCATCCGAAGAAGTGGGCTGTAGCCCATGAAAGCTTGTGCTCAAATAAATTTGTTAGGCTCTAAGGTGCCACAAGTACCCCTGTTCTTTTTGTGGATACAGACTAACACGGCTGCTACTCTGATACCTTTCCCTTCTCAGTGGCTCACTTTTCATTCTATAGTTTCTTGTGATGTCACTGTTTCTGCACTCATCATAATGTCTTGCAGGCCAGAGAGGCCTCAAATGTCTAATGTAAAGAGAGGAAAAAACCTAAATCTTTTAGGCTTTCTGTATCCATCATAAAGATGCAAAAAAGGCCACAAGCTCAATTTGATTTCCCTTTGCAGGGATCTTTTAACTCTCCTAATAGTTGTTCTATAGAAATCACTTTACAGCAAATTCATCCTTTTCATTCCTGTTTTTCAGACGTGCAGGCAGAGAAACTTCTGAATGTCAGGAGTGTGACATGCCCCTGAGACTGGGATCAGGAAGACTTTCATTCTGAGTGGATAACAGAAATTCTGAATGTTTAGAATTCAAGTGACATGGTGACTTGGCTCAGCCTGTCAGCTTCCCACAAAGAACATGAGGAGGTTGCAGAGTGTTAATCACCTACAGATACTTTAAAATAAGAAATGAAATACCAAAGGTTGCTGGGTTCACCTCAGTCATTCTTTCCCAGAACTCAAGTCTTTTTTCTACCCAGGCTGCAGCCCAGCCTTGTTATAAAGGAGAAAGGCTTTCTTTAAACTAACTATAAGATCCAGGATGGGAATTCACCCTATTTCCCCCTCAGACTCACATCAGAAAGCAGAGGCTGCATCTATAGGATGTATATGAAACTGCAAAGCAAGTCGACATTCTAAGAACATAAGAAGGGCCAGACTGGGTTAGACCAAAGGTCCATCTAGCCCAGTATCTGTCCTCTGACAGTGGCCAGGTCAAGATGCTGCCAAAGAAATGAACAAAGCAGGCAATTGTCAAGTGATCCATCCCCTGTCATGCAGTCCAGCTTCTGGCAGTCAGAGACTTAGAGCTTCAGGGCTTGCATCCCTGATCCTCTTGGCTAATAGCCATGTATGGACTTATTCTCCTTGAAATTATCTACACCTCTACCTCGATAGAACGCTGTCCTCGGGAGCCAAAAATCTTACTGCGTTATAGGTGAAACCATGTTATATTGAACTTGCTTTGATCCACCAGAGTGCGCAGCCCTGCACCCGGGGAGCACTGCTTTACCGCGTTATATCCAAATTTGTGTTACATCGGGTGGCGTTATATCGAGGTAGTGGTGTAATTCTTATTGGCACCCAGTTATAGTTTTGGCCTTCACAACATCCCCGGCAATGAGTTCCACAGGTTGTCTGTGTTGTATGAAGAAATACTTTCTTTTGTTTGTTTCAGACCTAATACTTTTTAATTTCATTGAGTGACGCCTGCTTCTTGTGTTATGTGAAGGAGTAAATAACACTTCCCTATTCACTTTCTCCACACCAGTCATGATTTTATAGACACCTATCATGTCCTCTCCCTTTGTGAGAGGCTATTATGACATAGGGTTGCCAGGCATCTAGTTTTTGACCAGAACACCCTGTTGAAAAGGGACCCTGGCGACTCCGGTTGGCACCGCTGACTGGGCCGTTAAAAGTCTGGTCAGTGGTGCAGTGGGGGCATGGGGCTAAGGTAGGCTCCCTGCCTGCCCTAGCTCCATACAGCTCCTGGAAGCGGCCGCCAGCTCCCAGCAGCCCCTAGGTGCTGGGGCAACCAGGGACTTGGAGGCTCCATGCGCTGCCCCTGCCCCCAAGTACCGGCTCCGCAGCTCCTATTGGCTGGGAACCGTGACCAGTGGGAGCTGCGGAGAGCGGTGCCTGCGGGTGTGAACACAGCGCGCACAGTGCAGGGCTGCCTGGCTGCCCATGCGCCTAGAGACTGCAGGGACCTGGCGGCCATTTCCTCGGAGCTGCAGTAAGCACCGCCGGGACCCCACACCTCCCCCCAACCCCCTGCCTCAGCCCAGAGCCCCCTCCTGCACCCCAAACCCCTCATCCCAGGCCCCACCCTCACCGGAAGGCCTCCCCCTCCCCCCGCAATACAACTCCCTGGCCCAGCCCAGAGCCCCCTCCCACCCGGAACTCCTTGGAGCTCCCTCCTGCATCCCAAACCCCTCATCCCTGGACCCACCTTAGAGCCTGCACCCCCCAGCCAGAGCCCTCACCTCCTCCCACACCCCAACCCCCCGCCCCAGCCCAATGAAAGTGAGTGAGGGTGGGGAAGAGTGAGAGACGGAGGGAGGGGGTGGGGCCTTGGAGAAGGGGTGGGACAGGGGTGTTCAGTTCTGTGTGATTAGAAAGTTGGCAACCCTACCATGACATCATCTGGAGAGAGGGTTCCAGCTCTGGGATTGTTTCCCTCTGCTTCAGCTTCCTGTTCTCCTTCCCTGAGACTTCCCTCCTCCCGAGCAGCACAGAGGCTGTCAGACTAGAGGTGGCATCGCTGTACCGTATCCCTGAAAGTCTCATCTATGTACCTCTCTGTCTCCATGAGCTCTGCCAGTCCAGCTTCTCTGGTCTCAAGAGCCCATACTCCAACTTGAGGGCCACGAGTTGCTTGCATCAAATGCACATGTCCGCCACCTGGCCACAAGGGATGCAATCATACATGCTGCCTTCAGTGCAATAAACTGAATAGCCCCAACTCTGCTACTGAACTTCTGCCTGCATTGGTTTTCCTCTTGAAGGGTTTTTGTTTGTTTGTTCTGTGTTTTTTTTGTGGGGGTTATTGGCCTAGGTTTGCAGTACGTTTGTTAGGTGTATCTGCCTCTGACCCTCGCTCACAAAACTCCCATTTGCTGCTCCTGTTCGCTAGGTTGCTCCTCTGGTCGTTTAGCAGCTGCCTTTTCAACCCTCCGTTCTCCCTGTTAGCCTCACCCGCTGGTCCAGAGAGTCTGAAGGGAGCAGGGCTCAAAGGATGGCAGGTGAAAGCTTCCAGAGCATATGCCCAGCCTTTACAACATGCACCAAAGTAAGACATTTACATGAATAAAGAGACTAAAATTCATAAAATAAGAAACATGAATTAGAACCATCTGCTCTCAGTGGAAGACATTAGTGTCCCCGTCTCTTTAGACTACCCCACCCACCATTATATGGACTGAATTGTGCTCCACTTGTGCTAGTGGAACACACTGACTTTAAGAGCAGCTGCACTGATCAGATCTTGAGATGGAATTTAGTCCTATTAATTGACATTTTGGTGCAGAAGGGTTTGAAACTGACATTTTAATCAAAAACATTATTTTCAAACAGCTGAAAAGTTAGCTTTATTATTAATAATGCTTTCCATTGCCATGACACCTGCAGGTCCCATCTGAGATCAGGGTCCCAGTTTGCTTGGCACCACACGTAAGTAAGGTGCCTCATTACCGTAGTATCTGAGCACCTCGCAGTCTTGAATGAATTTATCCTCACTACACCCTTGTGAAGCAGGGCAGTGCTATTACCTCCATTTGACAGATGGGAAACTGAGGCACAATCCCCTCCCCATTGCTTAAACGAAGGCTTCTCATGATGGCAAAGCAAAAAACAACCCAGCAACATGTCAGCTGCAGGTCAGAGCGGGAGTGGGAGTTACGTTCACCCTGAGTAAATGCTGAGCAAGATCGAGAGAAACCTACCACAACTGCAAACATTATTTCTTGCTTACCCCTGCTAAGAAATGTTTTTAAACCCTGGGATCCGTCAGAAAGGAACGACGAATGCCTGGTGTACGTTGTTCTGTGTCTTCTTGTTGACGAAATAGTAAATCTGAGGACATGTGACCAAGTGGTCTAGATTTCTATGCAATCATTTATTTTAAAGTAGGTGTTAGCAAAACAAATAAAGGGAGATCAAGCCAATGTAACTATTAAGTTAGAAGTTTCCAGTCCAGCTTCTTTATTTTCCTCTCACTGGCAGGAATAAAAATATACAGATACCTGAGGTAATTAAACCTAATTAATGACTATGCATTTCATGGGACAGTATTTTAAATTTCTTATCTGAAATCATTCAGTCTCCCTGTTCTATCATAGACATTCAGTGTGGTCAGCTTAAAAATTGTGGTAAATTCACATTGGTTCCAGGAATTTGTACTGCTGGATCCACAGGATATTCTGCAAAAGGTCTCTGTGCTTCTGCAGAATCACGGCCTGACATCTCTCTGCCCCTCCCCCAAGAATGCGGCTGGTCAGTGGCCTATGAACCGGTGTCAGTTGTTCTAAATAAATAATAATAGGAGATATACCTAGAACTGGAAGGGACCTTGAAAGGTCATTGAGTCCAGCCCCCTGCCTTCACTAGCAGGACCAAGTACTGATTTTTGCTCTAGATTTCCAAGTAGCCCCCTTAAGGATTGAACTCACAACCCTGGATTTAGCAGCCAATGCTCAAACCACTGAACTATAAGGCACAGTGAGAGGAGCTGGGCTGAAGACACGCACAATGCTATAATGCAGGGATAGACAGAGACAATTAGGCCTTTAGACTGGCACTTTCTGGCAGCCCCTAACTCACCTGCCATGTATATTTATATCTGTACCACACACTGTATGTGGAGTTGATGCTACATAACTCTGTAACAGAGTTACAGAGCCCTGTAACAAATTACATTTGTGACGCACCCTTGACTGTCTCACCTGCCTTCTGTCCACCAGTCCCTTTTGACAGCACTGCCTCCTGCCCCTGGCCAATAGCAGAAGCACACAGTATTATTTCTGTCCAGTCTTGGCAAACTGTGAAACATCAGATCTAAAATTGTGACCTGGTTATTAAGAACACAGGAATCACCCAAGGGGGTCAGACTGCTCCTTCTAGCCCAGTGCCCTCTGATAGTGGCATGTACCAAATGGTTCAGAGGAAGGTGTAAACCACCCCAAATAGACAATTGTGCAGGCAAGTTTCTAACCTCCACCAGTAAAATGGCTGTCTGGGCCCTGAAACATGAGGCTTTATGTCCTTCATGAACATCATAGAATCATAGAATATCAGGGTTGGAAGGGACCTCAGGAGGTATCTAGTCCAACCCCCTGCTCAGAGCAGGACCAATCCCCAACTAAATCATCCCAGCCAGGGCTTTGTCAACCTGGGCCTTAAAAACCTCTAAGGATGGAGATTCCACCACCTTCCTAGGGAACCCATTCCAGTGCTTCACCACCCTCCTAGTGAAAAAGTTTTTCCTAATATCCAACCTAAACCTCCCCCACTGCAACTTGAGACCATTGCTCCTTATTCTGTCATCTGCTACCACTGAGAACAGCCAAGTTCCATCCCCTTTGGAACCCCCCTTCAGATAGTTGAAGGCTGCTAACTCAGCTAGAGGAACTACAGACCACACTTTATAGACATTTCTAATCCTTTCTAGAATTCTGAGCTCTTGACCTCAGTAGTACCTTGTGGCAGTGAGTTCCATGGGATAACTTGTTTTTCAGGGTCCCTGATTGTCATTATATGAGAAAGGGTAAGCAAAAGTGCCATCTCCATGTTCTCTGGCTTGTTCGTTATTTTTATACTGATGTCTTATCCCCTTTTTATTTGTCTCTCCTCTAAACAGATCCTGTGAATATTAAACCAAGGTTGGATGTTTTTCTAAAATACATGTTCTGTTCAAACAGGAATTAATGCAGGGATGTTCTCCAGCCTGTGCTGGGCAGGAGGTCAGACTAGCTGATCACAGTGGTCCCTTCTGGGCTTAGAATCTATGACTATCTTACTATCCCGCAGAGGATCTGAGTATGAAAGATAATATCTGGCAGGAGCAAACCTGTAGCAGCTCCAGAGTCTCGATCTTCTTCTGGGCTTGCACCAGGGCAGCATAACAGTGTATGGCCCATTCCTCAGAGCTTGTACCAAAGCCACTACAGAGTTCATCAATCATTAAAAATCTCCATGTTTTAATGCAAACAGCCCTGCCACAGTATTCCCAGGCTGCTGCCACAGAATCTTGCGTCCTTGCCACAGAATTTAGGGTCCGCTTGCCATAGTGTACATAGGGCCTTTCTCGCCTATATGTTGGTCGTGGGCCTAGCACAAGGGGGCTCTGGGCCCTGAGTGGGGCCTTAGACACTGATGTGATGTAAACATAACACAGCGGTGAGCAGGGAACGCGTAGCAAAGGCTGGAGCCTGCCCAGAAAGCAGGGAAAGGTGATTACATGGATAGCATCACCTGACTTTAGAGCTAACCCTGTGAAGTCCCAAGCAGAGAGCCTGCAGATCTGTTAATGCTGGATGCACCTTGTGGCTCCTATCAAAAGGCCAGATTCTAATCCCCTTACTCATGTTGAGTTGCGCCATACTCTACGAGTTAGTAATAATTGTACCTCAGAGGCTGGATGACAGGGGCTGGATCACTTGATAATGGCCCTGTTCTGTTCATTCCTTCTGAGGTGCCTGGCATTGGCCACTGGGCCAGATGGGTCATTGGTCTGACCCAGTATCGCCGTTCTTACGAGGCAGCACTTGAAACAGCACTCATGTACAGTGACTCTGAATCCTGTGCTGAACAGCTTTTCGATTGTGCACACTAGTTGCTCTCTGCCAGCATTTCGAAGGGGCTCCTTTTGGAAGTTTTATCTGGAGAATAGGTTCAAGAGAAAATATTTAAAAGTTCTCTAAAACAACAGGTAGAATCAGATTTTACTTTAGAACTATATTGTTAAGGAAAATAGCATTGATTAAATAGAGGGAAAAAGAAAGACTCTAGCAAGCAGCAGCATTAAAGTAATGGTATCCAGGTACATGTTCTTCATCCTTTTCCAGTGGTACTGAGTGTGATCAAAGGAAAAATGTAGCTGCAACTCTCAATGTCAATGTGATCAAAGGGGTTGCTGAGCATGAGGAAACACACCCATAATAGACAGCTGCATTCTAAGCACTGACACTATCAGTGTCTAAGCCAGGACACTATCAGTCAAAACAGTAACTTATGTTTATCATGAAAAATAAAGACAGAAAACAAAGGTCAACTTTCTACAACAATCAATGCAATCTACACTCACACTTACCAGTTTCACCCCTCAAAGTGATGTCGTTCCTTGGCAAAAAAGGTGCAAAACTTGCTTTTGCATTTCATGGCGAGGGAAACTCTTTAGTGCAATACAAAACCTTCATCATTAAATATATTTTTAAAACTTTCTGGTGCAACTAATTGTTCCAATACCCCATCCATTTTACAGATTAGAAGCTATTAATTTCATATCAATATTCCTGAAAGTTTACTGCATCCTTATAGTGGCTGTCAGCTTAGAGGGGCCAGCACAGGACCCATGTAACAAACATACCCCAAAATATGGCTGAAGTGGGATTTAAATGCTGCATATCTTGCAATAGCCTCTCTGCCCAGGGCTGAATTTCACTTTTGGAGAGCGGTTATCTGTTGGATAATGCATTTATATATGAGAAATGCACGTCGCTACTGTTGCTGCAATTGGGCGCAAGGTGATTTTAAATAACGCGAAGAACACAACTCAAATTTCATACAACACATGGTTAAACTTGGTAACCAGCACTTATACCTACATGGGAGAAACCTGCAGCCATGAGGGATCAAGCTCCATGCATTCCTGTAAAAATCACATCCCCTATTATGTCTCCCAAACAGATGCTTCAAACTTTCATTCTCTATGGCTGG
Organism: Mauremys reevesii; assembly: GCF_016161935.1. Classification (NCBI taxonomy): domain Eukaryota; kingdom Metazoa; phylum Chordata; order Testudines; family Geoemydidae; genus Mauremys; species Mauremys reevesii. Next base: position 4,850,772 of record NC_052641.1, on the reverse strand, counting down.
AATTTTCAAAGAAGCCTGAAAAAATTAGGTGCCCAGTCCCTATTGAATTTCACTGGGAAGTGAGTACCCAGCTCCTTTGGGCCCTTGGAAAATCCAAGCCTAACATATTTGTAGACTCTAATCTTACAAATCCCAAGTCATCAGTTACCCACATTATGCATATTTAGCTTTTTTAGTAATTTGTCATAAAACAAATTCACCAGCCCCCTGATTATTTTAACTGTTCTTCACTGAATTTCATCTAATTTATAATTATCTTTTTGATTACTTCTCCTAAGGCTCTTAGTCCATCTTCTTAGAATGAAAGAATCATAGAATCTCAGGGCTGGAAGGGGCCTCAGGAGGTATCTAGTCCCACCCCCTGCTCAAAGCAGGACCAATCCCCAACTAAATCATCCCAGCCAGGGCTTTGTCAAGCCTGACCTTAAAAACCTCTAAGGAAGGAGATTCCACCACCTCCCCAGGTAACCCATTCCAGTGCTTCACCACCATCCTAGTGAAAACGTTTTTCCTAATATCCAACCTAAACTTCCCCCACTGCAATTTGAGACCATTACTCCTTGTTCTGTCATCTTCTACCACTGAGAACAGTCTAGATCCATCCTCTTTGGAACCCCCTTTCAGGTAGTTGAAAGCAGCTATCAAATCCCCCCTCATTCTTCTCTTCTGCAGACTAAACAATCCCAGTTCCCTCAGCCTCACCTCATAAGTTATGTGCTCCAGCCCCCTAATCATTTTTGTTGCCCTCCGCTGGACTCTTTCCAATTTTTCCACATCCTTCTTGTAGTATGGGGACCAAAACTGGCCACAGTACTCCAGATGAGGCCTCACCAATGTCAAATAGAGGGGAATGATCACATCCCTTGATGGGCTGGCAATGCTCCTACTTATACAGCCCAAAATGCCATTATACTTCTTGGCAACAAGGGCACACTGTTGACTCATATCCAGCTTCTTGTCCAGTGTAACCCCTAGGTCCTTTTCTGCAGAACTGCTGCAGAACTTCTGCAGAACTGCTGCTAGCAGTGCATGGGATTCTTCTGTCCTAAGTGAAGAACTCTGCACTTGTCCTTGTTGAACCTCATCAGATTTCTTTTGGCCCAATCCTCTAATTTGTCTAGGTCCTTCTGTATCATTTCTGTACCCTCCAGCGTATCTACCACTCCTCCCAGTTTAGTGTCATCTGCAGACTTGCTGAGGGTGCAGTCCACGCCATCCTCCAGATCATTGAACAAAACTGGCCCCAGGACTGACCCTTGGGGCACACCGCTTGATACCGGCTGCCACCTAGACATGGAGCCATTGATCACTATCCATTGAGCCTAACAATCTATCCAGCTTTCCATCCAATTTATAGTCCATTCATCCAGCCCATACTTCTTTAACTTGCTTGCAAGAATACTGTGGGAGACCATATTGATGTCTGTTGACGAATTAAGGGAATGTTACTACTCTTGTTTCACTGTTGGGGGAAGCTGATGTCTAGTCAGTGGTGACAGAAGGTTGTGCTAGGATGGGTTAGGACTCAGCATTGTGGTGGTGGTGCTTGCAGAATGACACCAACTTGCAGGGACAGAAGGCAGCACGAGGAAGAGATTGAGGACAATGGGCTCTGCGTCTTGTATAATCACTAACACTGGCACAAATCGAGCATACAGGGGGTGCAAATGCTGCCAGATCAGAATCATGGTGTCTTACCCCCTCTGGGCATGGGTGTAGATGGCTCCCTAGGGTTCAGGGCAATGGAAAATCAGTTCCAGTCTATTGGTTATGTTGTTATTCTCCATCGCTCGCAGAGAGACAGGAGAGGAGTTCTTTGGGAAGTTCCCAGAAGGATGAGTCCATAACACAAGTCCTTCTGAGCAAACTTTGCTTACATGATTTTGTAATTTCTGCACAGTGATTGATGGTCTAAGTACATTTCTGATGCCTGATGGGATCAAAGTGCATTGAAAGTGCACACACACAAAAGATGCTCTCCAAAGTCACTGGAGGTGCAAATTGCAGCTATCTCCTAGAAAAGTGTATCAGGCCTTCTGTGCACATTCCAGAGTGAGCAGTGTTTCAGAGGCACCAAGGGCCAGATTTTCAGAGGCACAGAACACCCACTGATATCATTTGGAGCAGTTGGTGCTCAGCATTTCTGAAAATCAGGGCTAAGATGCCCACATAAGGACATAGAGATGAGTATATAATGTGACAAAGTCAGGCTGGGCGGCTGAAACAGGTTCCTAGAAGGCCAATATATTAGCTCTAGAATGTTAAAGGCCCTTTTTCCTACAAGCTGA